>NC_092643.1:63002032-63341023 GCF_039555335.1 Amphiura filiformis
ACATATATAGTTGTCCATACTTTAAATGCTTTCTTCAGCCTGATTAACCCTTGCAAAGGCTCAAAAATCGCTAAAAATGCGTTTCCACTGCTCAAGTGTCACATCTAACCCTGAATATTTTCTTTGAATAAATGCGATTTCTTTACATATTTGTTGTTTTTAATTAGATAACGCACCATCATATTGTTTATCAACATTATTTTTTAGTGATTAAAACGTCTTTGTGTAATTCTAAAATAAATTGCACTTTCCACCAAAACGCTGTGAGCTACGTTACCCCTTTTTAACACACGTTATTGGAAAGAAGTAAAACAGAGATATCAATGTAATTTGCGGTTTTTGAAAGGAAACACTCATAGGTTTTTAAAAATCACAGTAAAAATTGTGATGCTGTAGCATTTTTGGCATAGAAATGTTGTAAACATTGAAATTTCGACCGACCATGTTAAGATTGGTGAGCTACGTTACCAGGATTCTATAGTATGCACTTGTATTACATGTACTTCCTAATAATATGTGAAAGCTACCAGTGGTCAAACCCCATTTATATTAGAATTAACCGACATAACGTTCAAACGTTCGCAAATCACATTAAAAACATTAAAAACCAGTGAACTACGTTACTGTGAGCTACGTTACACACTCATTTACGCATCTTTAAAACTTCTATGAAATGGTGAAATCTGTTTTACATTTCACTCAAGTGATCTTTAGTTTGCTTTTTATGACCTTGGATTGAGTAAAACCAGTCCATTTTGTAGTCGGTAACGTAGTTCACATTGCATTGAGTTTTAGTGTTAAAAAACATCATGACTTCCTGAAAGAAAAATATGCAAGTGGTGTTGGCAATCTGAAAGTAGTGATATATTTACTCTTAAAAAACACAAAAAGCAGGTCTTTTTGAACAACTTTTATTTTTTCAATTTTTATAGTGGATTGGCACCGGATTTTGTAGAATGAGCGATACAAGTCCCGGGGGCACTTCAATATGAAATGGATATAGGTGTAGGGCTGGAACTTTCGCACTAAAGGGGATTCGGTGAGAGCAAAATGTAAACAATATGGGGTCATCAGATGAGAGCATGATTTTTGGCATTCGGTGAGAGCAAAATGTAAAAAATATGGGGTCATTGGGTGAGAACATGACCATTTTTTTAAATGGAATCTTTGGGTGAGAGCCGAAACAGCGCCACAGAAACCTCGAAAAAATCGAATTTATAGTTCTAATGGCTTCAAATTTCTTTGTTTTTTCAAAATAAGTAACAAAATCAGTGATAAATGAAAGTTGCTGTTCAAATTGAACTTGTAAGGGTCTTTGGGTGACAGATCAAATGACAAAATATGGGGTCTTCGGGTGACAGAGCATGTGTTTGTAAAATAATATGGGGTCTTTGGGTGACAGCGACGCTGAAAAATGGGGTCTTAACAGCCCTACATACGCGTCACCTCTAAAGTTGGAGTGCCCCCACCCCCGGATACAAGTATCACAGCTTAACCCTAGTATGAGTACTACTGGATGAATTATCGGTCTCTAAGAACTATTTAGACTTGTTTCAAGTCCTTTGGCGTCCATAGTTAGTGAACTAAAATTCATGGAAGCTTTCCAACATCTTCCAAAAATGTCTATTTCTTTCCAAAGTTTTGAAGTTATCTATTCTTTCAAAATAATTATTTACCATCATCACTTTGGGAAAATCTATTTGACATTTGAATTGCCAGATAGTGGACTTTCTTATCATACTTTCCAGGCATACTGTGCACTGCAGGGGTAGTGTTTGAGCAAAATGCACACCATGCCCACAAGGTATACTATACTTCCTCCCTTGCTCATAGCTCATGTTGCCAGCACCAAGTCCTACACAAAAATTCTGACCTGACTAAAAATCCGAGGGAGTCCAGTATATGATACTTCGACCATGGGTCCTATTATTTATAAAGAAGAGCATGAGTAGAGAAAAAGTAAGGAGAAAGACTTGATCAAGGCTAAGAACTATTATGATTGGTTACAAAGAAGAAGACTACTAAGATGGCATCTCACAATGATTAGTATCAGTTAGCACTTATTATTTTGCCATTTTAAAAACTTTGAATACCATTGGTTATAAAATTTGGTGGTGAATATACCCTCCAAATAGTTATGAAACTTATTTGAATGGTGTGCAGCAACAACACATAAAGTCAATTCATATTTAAGCTACTGTATTTCCTCGAATAGTCACCCTCGTCAAATAAACGCCCCACCACTTTTTTCAGCCAAGATGTTTAAAAAAGGCTGATATTTCCATGTTATCTTGTGTAAACTTCAGATTTTGGTACCTTTGTCATTGTCTTAGATGCGCTAACATAGCCTGCGAGTGGTACAGCTGAAAGCGATGTATTTAGGGCAAAATAAGGCATTTACATAAATCTGTAATTTATGTACTGACAATATATAAATTAGCTACATGTATTTGAACTTTGTTTTTTGCCAATTTTTTCATTTCAAAAATACCAGCTGACAATGTGAATGACTTATCTTTCACTTTTAAGCAATTTATAAACAATTTTAATAATTTTACACATTCGCTGGGATCACTAAATGGGAAGTAACCAGCTTAAATTTTCACCAAGCTATACTCCCACACATCCTGCACTTGTTGATCAGTTTATCATGCTGTGACAGAGACTAATAAACAATATACACTACACTGGTGGGATTATATAAATTGTGTTTTTAATTTAAATTGAATTTTATTCATGCATAAAGCTGTAGGTTTCACATCATAAAAATAGAAATAATTGGAAGAAGTCGTATTCCTTCGTTCATAATGGGTTTCATAAATCTCCATTAAGTGTTAAATATAGGAAATTTAAATTTGTTCTTTTCCTTTTAAAGGCCACTTGTCACAAAAAATCCATAAGTCCATAGATAATGCATTATGTTGTTATCTATTGTCTTTGAGGAAATAGAGTAAAAATTTAAAATAATATTGCTGAGGGATTTTTATGATTATACATGAATATATAATTTTAGGGGATTTTAATGTACTTTAATGATCTAACATAGCATGCAAAATCAAGGCCTTTAGGCTATATTAAAAAACCCTTTGTCTCAAAACTCCTGTGCGCGTTAGTAAAATAGTACACATTGGGTTATTTTAAAGTCATTATTTTTTTCATTTTTTTTCAACGAAGAGCGGAAAAATAAAACCCTAAGTTCTTGTTTTTTATTTCAAGATTCAGAGTTTTACACATGTAAATAAAACAGTCATACAGCACATTGTATAATGGATATCTTAGTATTAAAATGCATATAAATAATGCAAATGCAAATTTTGGCTACTGACTTTGTTAAGGGATGGGGTATGAGCGTTTGGACAGTATTTATTGTGGGACATTAGAGCACATCAGACATATCGAATTGCATTCTGAATACGAAGAATGTCCTTCTGATATCAAATAATTTTGATTTTTGAAATTAGCAATGTAATACACATTTAATGGCAAATCATTAAAAATTGATATTTTTAATATATAACAGTACTCGAAGTAAACTTTATAAATCTGATGATTTATACTTGAAGTGTATGTAGGTGGGATGAAATGACAAAAAACAATTTAAAATTTTGACCTTTCATATTGAAGATATTAATTTAAAAAAAAAAAGATCTAATTTTTTTTGGTGTTTTGGGAAAATCCATATCTTCAATACAAAAGGTCAACATTTTCAATTGATCGTCGGCTTTTCCTCCCAGCTACATACACTTTAAGAATATATCATTAGATTTATAAAATTTACTTCGAGGACTGTTATATATCAAAATGTGAAAAATATCAATTTTTAATAATTTGTCATAAAATTTGTATTATATCGTGAATTTCAAAAATGAAAATTATTTGATATCAGAAAGACATTCTGTATTCAGAATGCAATTCGATATGTCTGATGTGCTCTCATGTCCCACAAAAATACTGTTGAAACGCTCAAAACGCTCATTCCAGATCCCTTAAATGCATGTTTTGAAAGAATAACTTGAAAATAAAAGACAACATAACTCAAGATATGGTCTGTATTTGTGATTTATTTCTTTAAACAGTCGTACAGCACATTATATATATATGGATATCACGGTATAAAAATGCATAACGGTGACCTTGACAAGCAATTTAAAATTCTATATTTAAAAAAAAAAGCTGAAGAGCTTTGAGACAAAGGATTTTTTAATATAGCCTGACAAATCAAGTCAAATAAAGCACTTAAAATTGCTGTATTTGTGACAAAATCAGAGCTTTATAATACAATCACTGAACACAGATTTAATTCATTCAATTATGTTGCTGGTGTGAATGTACAGGATATTGATAACACGTTGACTGACTGATACCATAAACCAAAGGTTGGCAAACTTTTTGAAGTAGCACTCCAGTTTAAAGTTTCTATTCGCTGTCGAAGTGACGTAATAATCACATTAACTATAATTGCAATTATAGATGAATACAATTTTTGAATAAATCGCGCTGCACTACAAGCTGGTTACACTCATCACCTGTGTATGTCTGCAATCATAGATTGAATATGATACCGCTCTTTTCAAAGATACTAATCTTACAGGTGCGAGTGATCAGCATTTCTTTGACATCTATGTATGTATTCATCCATTGCTGTGGTAGTTAATCCGATTATTACCGGGTGTCCCAAAAAAAGGTTACATGTAGATTTTTGGCAATAATCAAAGTTAATGTTAACAAAATATAAATATCCTTTTCATGACATAATCTATGTACCCTCTACTACTACCCCTGTGAATGTCAAGTTCCCAACCTACGTACTTAGTCCGCATTCCACGCATTCTTGAGCAAGCTCTTTACGTGACATAATGCAACACGAGGTTCATTATACCACCGTCACAGCCACGGTGCATTTGGTGGGGTACTTGAGTAGGCCCAGCCATAGCATGGCAGATGCAATATTTTATTCTGATAACCAAAGAAGAAAAATTGTTCAGTTTTATTTCAAGAGTTCAGTCAGAAATGTAAAAACAAACACCAGCGATTTCAAGTCAACAAAATCCAAACAAGGCCTAAATGCAAAATATTCATATTGTTATTCATTTCACTATGTTGATGACAGGAGATACAGCGTGCAGAACTGCTTTCACCATAATCATGTTCTTCTCTATGACCATCTTCCTTTTTTTTTGTACCACTAAGTGTCAAGAAGCTCTAAAACTGATTTATTTTTAGTGAACAATACTTAATTTTTCAATATGTTTCTTTTGTGCAATAAGTTCAACAATGAAAAATAAGAAAATGTAAAAAGTAACACAGAAAAAATCTGGAAACAAAGGTACTGTGTGTGTGTTCAAGATTTGTTTTTGCGATATTTGGTGGTTATCCACTCTTGACACCCCTGTCATCTTGCGCTCATAAGTTGAGTTCTTTTTGAGATACGGAATTGAAACGTAGCAAACGGTTACAAGAAGGATCAATAAATAATATCTGACAAAATGACATTGTTTTGTTGTAATATTACAAAATGCCCTTCATTTTCTACATGTAACCGTTTTATGGGACACCTTGTATTTCACTTTGACAAAGCAACAGCTAGTGTGCCAGGGACCATATACTGCATTATTATTTTTATGGATATGCTGACTCACTGCAATTTTATTCTATCAAGGTAAATGTTGGTCTTATAGATTTGTTTTCCTCAAATTTAGCATGTATACCCTGGAAAAGATGGCCACATGCCAACTGTTAAACAAGTGTTTATCCAAATGATTGACATATAGGAAAAAGCTGTTTTAAAAAAATGGCTGCATTTGGAATGGCTCAAATGGCTTTGATTGGAATCACAAAAATTCTAAATAATGGGCTATTCCAGTTGAAATCATTACACCCCCTATGGAAAATCTTCCACACAGGGAGTATGAATTTCAAATGGGGGAGATTAAGGTCATGTCTTCCATATAAACCCAATGGTGAACCCAAAATACTTGTAGAATTTATTTTGTCTGTCCATCAGTCATTTGGTGCGTTTAGTCCAAATAATAAATGAAATAATAATACATTTGCCAACAGCTTTTTGAATATGTAAGAACATAATTGAAATGAACAGACCTAAGGTTATGTATTTGATTAATAATGAAATTGAATACCTGAGTGGAAGAAGGGCCCAACTCCATTTTTTTTTACAAAAATGAGTTAGACCCAGCATTTTATTACCAGCAGACTTGTGTGTGAAAGATGAGCCAAAATCCACTCTCTAAATAGTCTTCCATGTACACTTAATCCTGGTTTTTATGGAAGAAAAGCCCAACTCCATGGAGTTGGGCCATTCTTCCACAAATATTGGGTTAAAGAGGATATTTGTTCATCCATGAAATCTGCTTTTCACTACAATAAACTTTCTTGCAAACATATTACATGCTTCTACTTGTGCAATCAATGAATAATTTCCAAATTTATGTAGCTATTTATAACACATCTGCTTATGGAACTGGCACTTGCAGTATATTAGTGGAAGAAGGGCCCAACTCCAGCTTGTATTAAGATCTGTACCGTTGCCATGGAAACATCATATATGATTTAGAGTCTGTGTAATACTGTATGTTCATGTATTAAAGGTCCCCCTGAAGATGAAAACATTCTGTCTATAAAACTTTTCCAAATATTAAGTTTTTTCTTAATATCTCAAAAACAGTTTTGATGGAGTTGGGCCCTTCTTCCACTCAGGTATTCAATTATATAGTGAAGTTAGTTGCAGAATTAGGTCAGGTAAAATATTTGTCGCTACTTGCCCCTTGTTTAATTAAACATTATAGCTACAAGCATAACTGATACCAGGGTTCAGGACAGGGGCAATGTAGAGCTGGGGATAACATTCTTAATATAATTATTGTTAGAAATATAGCCTATGCTAGAACTTTATTTCAAACTGATACCAGGCCAAAAGATGGCTGTCAAAGAAGTTCACACATTAAAGGCATTACTATCAGTGACAAAGTATTGGCAGTTGTAGGTGTATATAAAAAGTGTCTAACTACATATTATTTGTTCACTTGAAAAAATAACCAAAAAGGAATAAAATGGCAAGTATGATAACTGCTCTATTGCAAGCTGCTGTATAATTGTGTCTGTATGTTGATGAAGTAGCTATCCACTGCTGATAGTGGTGTTGATGAAGTAGCTATCTACTGCTGATAGTGGTTTTGATGAAGTAGCTATCTACTGCTGATAGTGGTGTTGATGAAGTAGCTATCTACTGCTGATAGTGGTGTTGATGGAGTAGCTATCCACTGCTGATAGTGGTGTTGATGAAGTAGCTATCTACTGCTGATAGTGGTGTTGATGAAGTAGCTATCCACTGCTGATAGTGGTGTTGATGAAGTAGCTATCCACTGCTGATAGTGGTGTTGATGAAGTAGCTATCTACTGCTGATAGTGGTGTTGATGAAGTAGCTATCTACTGCTGATAGTGGTGTTGATGAAGTAGCTATCTACTGCTGATAGTGGTGTTGATGAAGTAGCTATCCACTGCTGATAGTGGTGTTGATGAAGTAGCTATCCACTGCTGATAGTGGTGTTGATGAAGTAGCTATCTACTGCTGATAGTGGTGTTGATGAAGTAGCTATCTACTGCTGATAGTGGTGTTGATGAAGTAGCTATCTACTGCTGATAGTGGTGTTGATTAAGTAGCTATCTACTGCTGATAGTGGTGTTGATGAAGTAGCTATCCACTGCTGATAGTGGTTTTGATGAAGTAGCTATCCACTGCTGATAGTGGTGTTGATGAAGTAGCTATATACTGCTAATAGTGGTTTTGATGAAGTAGCTATCTACTGCTGATAGTGGTGTTGATGAAGTAGCTATCTACTGCTGATAGTGGTGTTGATGAAGTAGCTATCCACTGCTGATAGTGGTTTTGATGAAGTAGCTATCTACTGCTGATAGTGGTGTTGATGAAGTAGCTATCTACTGCTGATAGTGGTTTTGATGAAGTAGCTATCCACTGCTGATAGTGGTTTTGATGAAGTAGCTATCTACTGCTGATAGTGGTTTTGATGAAGTAGCTATCTTCTGCTGATAGTGGTTTTGATAAAGTAGCTATCTACTGCTGATAGTGGTTTTGATGAAGTAGCTATCTTCTGCTGATAGTGGTGTTGATGAAGTAGCTATCCACTGCTGATAGTGGTTTTGATGAAGTAGCTATCTACTGCTGATAGTGGTTTTGATGAAGTAGCTATCTACTGCTGATAGTGGTGTTGATGAAGTAGCTATCCACTGCTAATAGTGGTATTGATGAAGTAGCTATCTACTGCTGATAGTGGTGTTGATGAAGTAGCTATCTACTGCTGATAGTGGTGTTGATGAAGTAGCTATCTACTGCTGATACTGGTGTTGATGAAGTAGCTATCTACTGCTGATACTGGTGTTTATGAAGTAGCTATCTACTGCTGATAGTGGTATTGATGAAGTAGCTATCTACTGCTGATAGTGGTGTTGATGAAGTAGCTATCTACTGCTGATAGTGGTGTTGATGAAGTAGCAATCTACTGCTGATACTGGCATTGATGAAGTAACTTTCTACTCTTGATATTAGTATTGATGAAGTAGTTACCTACTGCAACTGTTGGTATTGATGAAGTAGTTATCTACTGCTGATAGCAATGTTGATGAATTAGCTATCTACTGCTGATACTGGCACTGATGAAGTAGCTATCTACTCTTGATATTAGTATTGATGAAGTAGCTATCTACTGCTGATAGTGGTGTTAATGAAGTAGCTATCTAAATGCGGATAGTGATATTGATGAAGTAGCTATCCACTGCTGATAAGTGATATTGATGAAGTATCTATCTACTGCTGATAGTGGTGTTGAAGTAGCTATCTACTGCTGATAGTGGCATTGTTGAAGTAACTATGTACTGCTGAGATAGTGGTGTTGATGAAGTAGCTATCTACTGCTGATACTGGCATTGATGAAGTAACTTTCTACTCTTGATAATAGTATTGATAAAGTAGCTATCTACTGCTGATACTGGCATTGATGAAGTAGCTATCCACTCTTGATATTATATTGAAAGTGGTGTTGATGTCAGATGTAGCTATCTACTTCTGTTAGTGGTATTGATGAAGTAGCTATCTACTGCTGATAGTGGTATTGATGAAATAGCTATCTACTGCTGATACTGGCATTGATGAAGTAGCTATCTACTGCTGATACTGGCATTGATGAAGTAGCTATCTACTGGTGATAGTGGTGTTGACGAAGAAGCTATCTACTACCATGACTACTGATAGTGTTGTTGATGAAGTAGCTATCTACTGCTGATAGTGGTTTTGATAAAGTAGCTATCTACTGCTGATAGTGGTTTTGATGAAGTAGCTATCTTCTGCTGATAGTGGTGTTGATGAAGTAGCTATCCACTGCTGATAGTGGTTTTGATGAAGTAGCTATCTACTGCTGATAGTGGTTTTGATGAAGTAGCTATCTACTGCTGATAGTGGTGTTGATGAAGTAGCTATCCACTGCTACTATCTACTGCTGATAGTGGTGTTGATGAAGTAGCTATCTACTGCTGATAGTGGTGTTGATGAAGTAGCTATCTACTGCTGATACTGGTGTTGATGAAGTAGCTATCTACTGCTGATACTGGTGTTTATGAAGTAGCTATCTACTGCTGATAGTGGTATTGATGAAGTAGCTATCTACTGCTGATAGTGGTGTTGATGAAGTAGCTATCTACTGCTGATAGTGGTGTTGATGAAGTAGCAATCTACTGCTGATACTGGCATTGATGAAGTAACTTTCTACTCTTGATATTAGTATTGATGAAGTAGTTACCTACTGCAACTGTTGGTATTGATGAAGTAGTTATCTACTGCTGATAGCAATGTTGATGAATTAGCTATCTACTGCTGATACTGGCACTGATGAAGTAGCTATCTACTCTTGATATTAGTATTGATGAAGTAGCTATCTACTGCTGATAGTGGTGTTAATGAAGTAGCTATCTAAATGCGGATAGTGATATTGATGAAGTAGCTATCCACTGCTGATAAGTGATATTGATGAAGTATCTATCTACTGCTGATAGTGGTGTTGAAGTAGCTATCTACTGCTGATAGTGGCATTGTTGAAGTAACTATGTACTGCTGAGATAGTGGTGTTGATGAAGTAGCTATCTACTGCTGATACTGGCATTGATGAAGTAACTTTCTACTCTTGATAATAGTATTGATAAAGTAGCTATCTACTGCTGATACTGGCATTGATGAAGTAGCTATCCACTCTTGATATTATATTGAAAGTGGTGTTGATGTCAGATGTAGCTATCTACTTCTGTTAGTGGTATTGATGAAGTAGCTATCTACTGCTGATAGTGGTATTGATGAAATAGCTATCTACTGCTGATACTGGCATTGATGAAGTAGCTATCTACTGCTGATACTGGCATTGATGAAGTAGCTATCTACTGGTGATAGTGGTGTTGACGAAGAAGCTATCTACTACCATGACTACTGATAGTGTTGTTGATGAAGTAGCTATCTACTGCTGATAGTGGTTTGATAAAGTAGCTATTTACAGTTGATAGTGGTATTGATGAAGTAGCTACGTACTGTTGATAGTAGAGTTGATAAAGTAGCTACAGTGTGTTCCAATACTTTTGGAGGTATAACAAAATAACATAATCTAGTCATTTTTATTGGGACACATTATACACTAATTGACTAGCTCCTTACTAAGTAAAAATACAGTATTTTCCAATAAATACCATGACAGATGATATTTTTTACTTGGAAGACAGGTATTTTTGAATCATTTTGCTTGCAAAGTCAGTCACCAATGAACAACTAGCAGAAACAGCATTTTGGAGGCAGACATTGAAAACATTTTTCAATCAGTCTTCTACCAAAGTAAAAGACAATATCTGCTAGTACTTAACAGAGCAGATATTGGATTGTGGGAGACAGTGTGGAACCAGTCTGCTCTAAGGTAAAATGGGCTATTCCATTTGAAATCCATACACTCCATTTGGAAGACATGTCCTTAATCACCCACACAGGGGGAGGGTGGTGAATTTTAAATGGGGTTACCTGAATGGGTGACTCCAATTGAAATCTTCACCCCCTGTGTGGGAGATTAAGGTCACATCTTGCATAGAGGGTGTATGGATTTCAACTGGAATAGCCCAATACAGTATCTCTTAGTAAACAAGAAAGGAGATACTGCCTTTATCTTTGGAGGGATGGTGTATCAGAAAAGATATCTTACACTTCCCATAATGCATTTCTCCCATAATTTTCTTTACTGATTTGCTATCTAGTACAACATGAATCGATAGTGACAAAAAGTACCTTAATGAACAGAGCACATCCAGATCTTGCAAAATATGTTTATTTTTTGACTGTCGAGCTACGATTAGCCAGTATATTCACAACATGAAAACAAAAGGAATGCTTACAAAGTAATAGGAGTGTCATTTGATGGAATGAGGTGATGCATCATGTTGCAAAGTATTTTGGGAAGGGTAATATATCTTCTCAGGTGCTGTCAGGTGTATATAAATTATTTTACTATTACGCAAATCACTAACCAGTGTTTGTGGTGTAATCAAGCGAAGCAAGTCATTTGCAAATAAAATTGATTTTTAGATCCAGTCATTTGAGGTGTTTTGATTGTTTTTGTATTTCGTTGTTTTTATCAGCAAGAAAATAATCAAATAAGCCCAAATTTGATGGAATATTCAGCATAATGTAGATGAGAAAGATATATTTAAAATGAAATAGATTTTACTTGATAATGACTTGTTTTTCTTGATTGCCACACATTTGAAACAAGCAATTTTTTTTTTAACACTGAGATAGTCATAAAGTTTTGAATTGAATGCTTAATAATTTTTGAAACAATAGTTAGTACATAGTGCAATATACTATTAAGAATAAGCAATGTATAGTTTGATCAGCTCATAATCGGTGGGCCTGATAGTATCACACAATAATATCAATATATTTTATTTTTGAGAATTGTATATTGTATTTTATCACTATTAACATTGGTCTACTTTTTGGTGTAGTACTAAAAGTGTAACAATTCCCGCCGATTATGAGCTCGTCAAACTATAGTTCAAAATCAGTAAGAGCAAAAAAATGGCAATACTTTGACAGTAATTGGATTTGACACAGGCATAACCATGTGAAGCAGGTGTACATTCAAGACCATTATAAGGTGTTACATTTGGTGTTAAAGGGCCTCAGACATTTTAGCAATAGCATACTTTATCCTTTGTGTTTGTGTCGGGGCTCAACCGATATGGTCTTTGACTACCGATCCGATATCTGTAAAAACAAAAATTTTAGTAGATTTAAAAAAAATAAATTGTTGGCGACTTTGGAGAACCACTGGACCTATTCAGAAGTGCTAGGATCATTCACAGTTAATTTGAAGAAAAAAAATGGAAAAAAATTACGAAAAAAATACAGTTTGTTATCCTTAATATGCAAATCATTAACTAATATTTACCTCTTCATCTATCACACATTATAGATGCACTGGTTTTCCATGCATTTAGAGAGACATACTAGATATTACCTTCACAATATGTGACGTGTCATGTCAAAAGGAGACACTTTTGGGCAGGTTATGAATTTTGAGATTTTTACATATCTTAAATATAGAGATATTTTGCTCCACAAGGCCGCTTTCCCCAAAGAAATCGGACATTCCAGAGCAAAGATATTGAGTTCGGAAGTTATGGTATTATAAAATTGGAAATTAAGATATCGGCCTTTAAAAATATTATTGACAATGTTGAGAGTAGGAATTACCTTGAAAATGTCTCAAAAAATACAAGATGCCAGTTATATTCCGGTCTGAAACTATCAGACAATATTTTTAACATTAATAACATCACAAATTAAGCAACAAACCCAAATTGTGAAAAAATCACCCACCGGTAGATTTTTGGCTATTTCTCCATTTACAATCCTGACCAAAAGTGTCTCCTTTTGACATGACACGTCACATATATGTCTCAAGGCAAGACATGGTTTCTATTATTGAAGACAAGTCTTTAATTAAAGACACGATAGATAAGAAATAATTTTGCAGTGTGTAGGTAATTCCTTGAAGACAAAAATGTTTAAACTCTTACTTCACACTACTCCATGGTCACAGGGGTTTTGAAATTGGAAAAAATTGGATAAAATGGAATATTGCAATTGTTACCCTCTCAGTGATGCAAATTGAGAGCATTGCAATATTATCCATGGTGGGTTTTCTTATTGTAATAGATAATTAGAAAACTTAGTAATTAAATTGCTATTGTTATAAAGAAATTGGAACATGCTGCTAAACCAGAACCTATTTAATTGTTATGATATTAAATAATTTAAGTATGAAATTGTAAATTAATGGGAAATTGGAACCTATTTGTTATATTTTTAATTGTTATGATATTAGATGTATTTAGCATGAAATTGGCAATTAATTGCAAATAAATTGGAACAAGCTGCTAAAGTGGAACCAATTTGTAATATTTTTTATTATTATTATATAAAGTATATTTGGTATGAAATTGGTAATTAATTGTGTGCGTTTTTTTTTTTTTGTTTGCCTGGTGTAATATTTTTAGAATTCATTTTAATTACATCAGATCAGATGCTATATGACATCAAAATGAATAGCTTTGTACAGTGTTGTAATCTAACCTGGTTGTCCCATTGTGCTCTCAAATTGTCTCTTTTCAATCAGAGTAGATGTTTGATTGCAAATTGATTTTCACATCTTTTAAACATTAAAGGGCCATTTGCATTTAAATATGCATTGTGAAATTGCTCCTTCAATTTTGGTCAAAGTTTGTCCATCTACTAATCAGCAACTGAAATATAAAAGTAAGCTGAAATCAGCATCTTTTATGTGAAAATTATTGATTTTGTAATAAAGTTCCTGATCCAGAACTTGTTCAATAACACAGTTCAATATCATAAGCTTAATGCTGCACTAGCAATATGTCTCTCATATTCAATATTACAAATATTTGTCTATAAATTACTGCTCGTTAGGCGCTTCGAATATTCAATCTATCAAAATAGGCAATGTTTTCTCATTTTATTTTGTTTGCCAAAATATCTCAGAGCCCCTTTAAGTATTTTCATTTCTCCTTTTGATCAAGAGATGTCTTTTTATGCCTTTTTTGTTGCATGATCAGGTAAAATGTTTTGACATAAATAAAGGAACAAACTGAAGATTGATGAAGTCCTATGAGGGAAACTAGTTTCATTAGGGATGGGCTTGAAAATGCTCAAAACTAGACTTCATCGATCATTGACATTCTGAGATCTGTCAATTTAGTACTGCAGATTAATCAATTTTGGTGCCAAATTGAGCCCAAGGTGATACAAGCATTAGAATTGGCTATACTCTCATTGTGGTTCACTTATTAAAAATACATTAGCCAATGTTAGCCCTTTGTGCAATCCTAGAATTCCAAGGTCAAAGTTTATACAGGGTTCAAATTTCAAAGTTGCTCAAATTTTGTTAAAACTTATTCAAAAACATAAGGATTAAGAAAATGTATAGTTTGAACTATCTACGGCTTATTGTTCTGGAGTTATGAGCAAAAAGGTTGCAGGTCAACATTTGGGCTACACACAGGTCAAAACAGAAATTTTCCTCCGATTTAGATGAAAATGGTCTCAAAATGTTCATCTTGTAATAGCAATGAAGAAAAAGAATGTTTTGCAATATCCAGGACACAGCAAAATAGGTCACAACCAATAAAGCAGAGTAGATCACTAATCAGTCTCTACATCCGCCTTAAAAATTTATACCATACTCCAGTTTGAATCACACTATTATAAATCACCTATTTGTCTTCTTTTAATATCTTTTTAATGATTAATATGGCACTCATGTGCCCTAAGCTCAATCTCCAAGACAATAATAACTTATTTGAAATATACGACTTTGTTATTGAAATGTTTACGATAAGATTGCCTATTTATCAGAGAATCTAGGTCTCAGTCGTAGGCCAAAATATTTTTATTATGTTGGCATAACCCGACCGACCCTATTATTAGGCCCGACCCTACACTTTTTTTTTTTTTTTGAAAAAAAATAATTAAAAAAATGATTGACAGGCCCTTAAACAAGCAAAACCTTAAATGGAATCTTACTCAACCCGGAAGTACCAAACCAGTGTTCGTCATGGCAGCGTCCGCGGCCCGGCTACTCTTAACAGCTATTCTGTTTCAGTGGTTGGTAAATCTGGTTCAAAAACAATATTCCAATCGATTAGAAGTGTGGAATTACACGTTTTGGTCGGAGACTTTGCGCAGAAACTGTGTGATTAATTCAAACACAGATATGTTTTGCAAAGAGTTCAGGCAGCGAGGGACGATTTGACTTGCAGTGGCTTGCGGGCCCTATCGAGACATGCAATTGATCGAGCCAATACAAACCGTACAGGACCGGACCTTTCATACCGACATCAGGTATGCAGTTTTGAAGAAGTACAAAGACTATTATATTTAAGACTCATACTGGTGGGTAATTCTAACAAACTAAAAGGAATGTTTTAACTCAATCAACATTGTTCAAAAACAGTTCCAAAAAGCCTGTTACGCCAACATAACAATTTTTTTTTGGCCTTAGATCCAAAGTGTTGATTTGTGCTATAGTATCCAACCAATCTGCTAATGTGTGCTTTGTAAACATTTCTATGTTATCTACCATGCAATTTAATATCTCTCCCTCATGATTTATACAATAACATGTTGTATCATATTCCTAATTAGCACCCTGGGCACTTCAGATTTCACACCACCAAATAGAATTATATCGTTGTGCGCCCTTAATTTCACTTCTTAAAAAAACCCATGTATTCTCAATTTAAGCATTAAAATGAGCAGAAATTTGCATAATTATAGCCAAATTTGGATTGGTCATGATTAGTAATATTATTTCCTGCAAGTGTACCACAGATGGGCGAGATCAAATAACTTTTAATGATTTTAAGCAGCCTTTTCTTTACAGAAACACTGGCATGGTTTTGCCTGTAAAATAGGCAATTCCCAGACATCGTAGACTTCGAGGGCCAGTCGTAAAAAATAATGACGGTCAACCTATATTTTTTCCCAGCCAGAGGGATCAGGCAAGGGCTGATTTCAACCATCATAGCTGTCGCTTAAAACTGAGTCGCTCCTGTGAAGAAAAAATGACGTTTTCTTAAGGCAAATTTAGCACATATCTCTATGGGACTCTGATTTGGTGGTGTGAGATCTGAATGGAGCTGTGTGTGTGAGTCTCAACTTTTGATTGAGCAAGTTAGCCCTGTTCCAAATTTGCGTTTGCATCCACCGAAGAAGTGCATTGACTGAATTTATGTAATTAAAGGCTAAAATTGAAGAGAACTGCAACATTTGCTACAAATATACCAGTGCTAAGGTGAGTTTTGACCCGAAATGTGTGTTTGAGTGAAAGATTCCATTTCGTAGAGTGACTTAGGCCCATGCAATGTTTACAATCATAATATTTGGTAAGCTTACATCATCAATGGCATGCAATGACACAGTGGCAGATAGAGAAGACATCAGTATGGTGCTAGGGTACTGGTCGGAACTCATGAAATAGGCGCCTGGATCAGGTAAGCTTACGGTTTGTGTGTGTCTGTTGGGGGGGGGTAGGCTAAGCATTTGATTCCACTACTGGTAACCCATGTAATGTTTACAATCATGATGGTATGCAGTGACTCAGTACCAGATGGGGAAGACATCAGTATATGGTGGCACATGGGCTAGGGCACTGGTTGGAGCTCATAAAATGTGCCCATGGATCAGGTAAGCTTATGGGGGGGGGTAGACTTAAGATTTCACTAATAGGCCATATAATTCAACACTTATAATTCAGGCATTGTGGACATGTTCTTCTTTGTTTCTGTGTGTCTGCCTGGCTTCCTGTCCCTCTGGACTGTAAATTGCTGAAAGCCTAAGTCTCGGTGAACTTTTAACTTGGTAATCACAATGCTATCTTCAGTAGATAGCACATGTCAGAGACACAATGATTCTGCTTGAAATTTTTTTAAACCAGCTTCTTGCTCAAATTATGCTAAAAATAAGTTAATTAGATTAAAATAGTCTGAAATTAAGGACAATCAGAAACATGTTGGATCATTCAGATTTCACACCACCAAATAGAATTATATCGTTGTGCGCCCTTAATTTCACTTCTTAGAAAAACCCATGTATTCTCAATTTAAGCATTAAAATGAGCAGAAATTTGCATAATTATAGCCAAATTTGGATTGGTCATGATTAGTAATATTATTTCCTGCAAGTGTACCACAGATGGGCGAGATCAAATAACTTTTAATGATTTTAAGCAGCCTTTTCTTTACAGAAACACTGGCATGGTTTTGCCTGTAAAATAGGCAATTCCCAGACATTGTAGACTTCGAGGGCCAGTCGTAAAAAATAATGACGGTCAACCTATATTTTTTCCCAGCCAGAGGGATCAGGCAAGGGCTGATTTCAACCATCATAGCTGTCGCTTAAAACTGAGTCGCTCCTGTGAAGAAAAAATGACGTTTTCTTAAGGCAAATTTAGCACATATCTCTATGGGACTCTGATTTGGTGGTGTGAGATCTGAAAGGTAACTTTAAGGTGGTGCTTATTATTGAGCAATAAAAATTGACTGGATATTTCCTTGTAAAACAAAGTTTGAATTTAAGATTACAAATTGGGAAAAGTGTGGAGGATGTCATATTTATTGTTATCCCATTCAAGATGATTTTTATGTGATTTTTTTCGCCCAAATGCAAACTAAAACTGCACCAAAATATTGGCACATAAGCTAATGTTGTAAAATATGCAGATGCACTAATTAGGAGAGAAGCACTAATTAAGTTGAATATGGTACCATAATACAAACTAGGTGTGTAATTTGATCTTAAAAATATTAATGGGTCTGTTGTCGATTAGAATCAATATTCAGCTTTTAATTCCATTACATGAACCATTCTCAGATCTTTATTTTGCTGAAAACCCCATCATAATTAGACTTACGATTCAAAAGATATGGTCATTTTAGTGTTGCTCAGAACAAAAAATACAAAGGAAGTTGAACACAAATATTGGTTATGTCTCCAAATCAATATTCCCGACATCTGATCATTTTGTTTGATAACATCGCATATGACATGACAATTTTGCTGTAAGAAATGAAAAAAAATGTTGGTCATGTAAACAAAACGATGGCACTAGATGTTGACATAAATTAGCCTGTAACTTCTCAAACATCCTAAAGGTGATGCTATTTTTATTTGATACTCTGTTGCACAATGTACCTTCCTGGGTTATTTTAGTTGAATTCCATTATACACCCCTATGGAAGACATGACCTCAATCTCCCACACAAAGGAGTGCAAACAAATGGAGTTACCATTCAGCATGTCAGGTAACCCCATTTGAAATTCACACCCCCTGTGTGGGAGATTAAGGTCATGTCTTCCATAGGGGTGTATGGATATCAATTGGAATAGCCTAACATAGATGCTTAAAGGCACCGTCAATGATTCAACTAATCAAAAAATCTATCTCAAATTTGTGCATTTTGTAAGAAGTATAGGTGGGCTAAGATTACTCAGCAATCGATAAGACCGAAAACATACTCCAAATTATGCTGTGAAATGTTGGTCATGTAAACATCCAGGAAGTCATGTGAGAGTAAATACTATTAGCCACATCAGCCTCATTCCCAGAGACATAGTTCAGTAATACCCATTCAATAATCATAATTCAAAGTTGACCTCAAGTTGTAAAGTATGAGTTTATGTACCTATAAGACATTGGAAGGTCATTTATGAATTAATAAGCCCATTGAAGCTAAATACTGTTACTTGATAGATGAGACTGTTTGAGATTGCTCTGAAAACAGTGATTAAATTAGCCTGTAACTTTTAGCCTAAATAATGTCTCCAATAGACCCCCTAAAGAAATCAAATTCTTGTTGCTCTCAAGCTATAAGAATTTGATTCCAGATTGTTAAGTCATGCTGCAAAATGTTGGCCGTATAAACAATAAATAAGGTCACAAGGGTTTCTAGAAGTAAATTAAAGCCTGTAACAAGACAACATTATTCACATGTTGTTGTTGTGTATGGCTTGATTGGAGTGCAACAATGTGGATAATATTTTTTGTCTCCAGAAACTAATCTCGGAGGGCAAAACATTTTGAATCAACCATCTACCTTATATCCCATCATGCAATCTTCCAGCATAAAAACTATAATTGATGCTTTCAGCTTGGGCATTACAAAAGGTTTGTGCATTCAGCACTTAGCATGCATCTTTGGCAGAACACATTAAAAAAAATAGTACACTACTCACAGGCACAATGCACAATGTCATCGCCCCAATATCTTCATGGCAGAAATCGCCATGGTAGGTTGAATCCACCGCCACGCATGGCCATTTTGTATCGACCTGTTTAATAGTTTTGAGTCGCATAATGGGCCGAAGAACATCTGACTAAGGCCACTGACAATAGCTCGGTGACTGACCTCGCTGTGTGTCGAGTCGAGCATGGTACACCATAGGTCATATACTATTAGATTACCTACACGATTGGCCTATACACTGCGCTATATAATTCGGCAAATATATATCCGAATTATTGTCAGTTTTTGACTCAAGACGCAAGCTACTCTCTCAAGACGCAAGCTAACAACTATCATATCTGTTCAAAATATATATTCAAGTGCAAGGAACCACATCTGGTTTCTTTATACGAAATCATTTACGGGAGATATTCATCATTTTCTACCTCGGTATCCAAAGATTTTCTTCTCATATCAAACTTGTGCATAGCAAATTCACGTGTATCGATCCCGGGTATTTATTTTAGTATCTCTGCTGACAAAGTAATTACTAGCCAGGCGATGTCGGTGTGCAATGCCTAGACGTTGATCCACAAGCCTCAGCACACTTTACATGCAGAACCCAAACAACTACACACTTTGAATCAAAGTTTGATTCGGAGGTACACTATTTTGCCCTCATTTAGTGAGAAGCAAACATGGTGGAGTCACATGCCTGCCAACCGTTCCGATTTAATCAGATTCATTCCGATTTTTGAGGTCAAAGGTCACAAAAATCGGAAAAATCCTATTTTTGAAAATGCAAAAATTTTTTTAACATTTTTTTTATAGATTTTTCTGGCGACTTTGGAGAACCACTGGACCTATTCTGAAGTGCTAGGATCATAAGGATCATTCACAGTTAATTAAAAAAAAAAATTGGTAGAAATTACGAACAAATTACAGTTTGTTATTTTTAATATGCAAACCATTAACCAATATTTACCTCTTCATGTAACACATATTATAAATGCATGGAAAACCAATTCATCTATAATATGTGATACATGAAGAGGTAAACACTAGTTAATGGTTTACATATTAAGGATAACAAACTGTAATTTTTTCGTACTTTTTTTTTCCAAATTTTTTCAAATTACCTGTGAATGATGTTGGCACTTAAGAATAGGTCTCAAAAAATTAAGAGAAAAAAAAATTTAATAAAAAAAAAAAAACTTTTTTTTCCAACCTTGAATAGCAAGTAATTTAGGGTCTATAACTTCTTTTTTCCAAAGTTTTGTTTCGCTTCTCGCTTCACTCTAATTAGACACCAACCTTAGTTCCAAAGGTTGGCAAGTATGGAGTCAGTACTCTTGAGTTCTACCTCCTTGATCAAACTAGACATGAGAATATCACAGGCAGATGTACCCATGGAATGTTGCATCATGGGATATAGAGGAATGATCTCTTGCCTGTTGGGTGTTAACATTATGGAGGGAAGGGAAAACCATGTGATTATATGTCTCATTGAAAGAGTAAAACAAAGGATACAATACTGAAAACAAGTAATTAATGTGGCGAAGTATTTTTTCATGAATTAGTTAGTATAAGTTCTTTGATAGTTCTTTCTAATTTTGCCGATCCAGCATTAAATGCCTTTGTAAATAAGATATTCATCACAATTCATTTTATTTTAATAGATTCTCAAGAGCATCTTAAATATATTAAAATCACTTGCAGACATTCATTGTTTTACATCTTCAAATCACTTGATGCATTTCCCTTGAGAGACACCTATCAGTCTCTTTTAATCACAATTCTGCATGGCTCCTTAGAATATGTCAAAAAGCTTTTTAATAAGAGCCCCAGGGTAAGGTATCAACTTCTAAAAACATCAGTGAAGTCAAGCAAACGGCATAAATGAAGAGAAATGTTTCAAATTGAAATGTTAAATTCAAATTCATAAGATAATACGACTTCAAGTTCAAAATTTAGGTAAATGATTTCTTATATGTAACAGATATCTCCTTCTGTTGTTACAAGCTGACACAAGTGCTCATTCATGATATGATTTCTGACATTGTGTTATGTTGATGGGGCTTCTTAAAGGTGCCATCAAAGTGCAAATGCAAATTTTGATGGGTTAAAGTTGGAGGGTGAGGCTGTCGATTGAGTCACCCACCTTTAAATGATCAGAAATGTTTCAAATTGAATTAATATGACATTAAATTCAAAATGTCAGTAAATTAGAAGTACATGTAGAATATTTTACAATATTATTACAATGTAATACTATAGATCATTTTCTTCATCAGCAATTTGAAATGAGTCGACACAAATGCTCATTCTTGATGATTTCTGACATTGTATATGTTGAAAATCAGCATAATACAACCATGCTTGTGTGATGCTAAGATACAACAAGCTCATCTGTCTGCACGAAGTTCTTTAACCTTAATATACTTGTACACACATAGAGTGACCTTTAAATGTGGTGGGTACAAAAACTCATACTCTACAACTTGAGGTCAAAGTTTGAGCTATGGTTGTTAAATGGAAGTTATTGAACAATGCCATTGGAGGAGACATTTTTGGTTATTAAAGATTATGGATGAATTATGCCAAACTATTTTTTGTTGTTGAAAAAGCTATTTTTCACATAATTAGTTATTTCGGAAAATGTGAAAATGAATGGGGTGCAAAATGTGCAAAATGTTATCATAACTAGATTTTAAAAAGGAGCAAGGCAGCAGCTGGTATATGAATTAATGATAAATCTTTCAGAGAATAATGTATAGGAAAATGTAGCTTTAAAACAGTTAGTTACACCTGTGTAATACCGTAAAACCCGTCTACAAGGATATACCTAAGAAACGCCCTCAATAAAATTGGTTGCTTGTTGTATTTGGAGTTTGAGCAAATATATACTGGCACTGGGTGGCAGTATGCATTCCATCTAAGTATGTTGTAACACCAATCAATTGTATTGACATAATAACGACTGTTTCGTATATCAGGATCGTATAGCTCAATTGATAGAGCGTCAGACTTTGGAACTGAAGACATGCTGAAGAGAGCATGGTCCGGGCACCGTTCCGTTTTTCATTCTCGTTTAATTTTAACTTTTGACATGTTCTTTTTATCTTTCTTCAAATCTACCTTTCTACTTTTAATTTTAGGTGCGTTTTTTTTTTTAGTTTTTTTATAGTTTTTTTAGTAATTTTGTGGTTTTATAGAAACTAGTAAAAGCATTTATTCTAAATAATAGCGAAACCCACGGTTAGACAGATGTGTTGTAACTACTTGTCTGTCCTCGTCTTTGCAATAAAACCTATGTTGCACCTTTGTGCCATCCCAATTCTTGAGGTAGGGTGCGTTTTTGGCTTAAGCACGATTTTGTTTCTACTTGAAATGAAATCAAAATATATATTGTTCTGTTGCCACAATTGCAGTTTTTCAATAAAAAAATAGATGAGGAATAATAATTATTCCATATTTGAATCTATTGTCCCATCAAGAATAGAGTGTCTTCAATCAATTCATCTGACAAAGGAAACTATTCTGGTCATTCAATTTTGTTTCGCTTGCCTGTTATATCACAGGCGTTGGTAGAAAGGCGCACTTCTCTTGTCTTCACCAAGTAGTGATGTAAACACTAACATGATTAATTACCATAGCTAGCAATAGACATACACTATTTTTGTTCCACTTGAACCCATACTATAGGCTATTCGCTGTCGATGTGGCGTAATTAATCGGATTAACTACCATAGCAATTGATGAATACAATTTGAATATATAGCCCTGCACTTCATCGTTCACGTGGCACCTATGCATTAAACCATAGTTGTCAAAGAAATGCTAATCACTCGCCATGTAAGATTAGTATTTATGAAAAGAGTGGTATTCAATCTATGTTTGGTGACATACTGCGGGTGATTAGTGCAATCTGCTTGATGGTAGTTATTGCGATTATTACGTCACTTCGACAGCGAATTGTAGTATAGACGAATCCAACAAGCCAAGCGATGGTCAGAATTTATTCGCCATTATACGCTGGTGGAGTTAGCGTAATTAATCGGATTAATTACCATAGCAATAGGTGAAAACAATTTTGAACATATCGGCTGCGCTACAAGCAGGTTACACTCATCACCTGTACTGTGTATGTCTGCAATCATAGATTGAATACAATACTGGTCTTTTCAAAGATCTTACAGGTGCAGCATGATATGGTTCAATGAAGAGGTACCGCCTGAACGTATCAGTGTATAACCATGGAGGTATATAAATAAATGGAGAATGATCGCCAGAATTCTAATCTCCTAAGTGGAGATTATCCCGTTACCTCTATTCAATGAGTCACCAAACTTGAATTGACCAGCCACTTCAACCAAGCTATTGATCTCCACGATGGTTATGAGCCTCTACCATGGTTCATTGATTGTCACTCCCAAAATTTCCTCATAGGAATTGACCCTACATTGACCCGTGCGGAAGCCTTGTAAAAAGACTGTATAGTGGCGTCAGCTAGTCAATCAGATGTTCAAAGTCACCAGTTTTGATAGCTTATAGTTTCAATGTATGATCGTATGCGAAAACCGAAGAAATTCGGATGTTCTGTTCTCAAGTTATGAAACTGTTTTCTACACTAGTTGTGCCGTAACTTGACAAATATACTTAGTTTTCATGTTCATATATTAAGCTTTTAAGGGGTCTGAGGGAGTTCAAATATAGTGCAAATGAAAGCAAAACGTTTTTACCTTCCGATTGTGAAAAAAATTATGTTGGGCCAATTTGGGCCATTTGAGTTCTGAGCGAGCAAAATTTACGGAAGTACTTGAATTCAAGCAAAAGTGATGATCAGACAATCTTTTCTAGAGAGAAATTGATATACTGGAATGTATAGGCCCTACATACTTTGTTTAAACAGTTTCTCATAGTTTAGTGTATGATAACCGTGATTTTGGTTGAAGCTTGAGTCAAATTGATTGAGTGCCATGACGGATATGTCATGTTATTGTTTTAAACTTTTAATTCTGTATTGTCATGAAATCGTATAGGCCGCCTAAATCATCATCATTAAACTTCTCATTTTATAATAAATAATTATCAGTATTTAGGCCTAAATGATTATAGGCCTATTAATATTATTAGGGGGCTATCATTTTCTTTGGAGGGAGGGGTTCCAAATATACGGGGGGGGGTCATAACATTTTGAGAAAAAAAGTCATAATTCAATTTTTCATGACCAAAATGTAGGGAGTCACAATATCAATATGACAACAGATAAGGTGTTTCTTTTTTCAAAAAGACTGATTTCTTGATGCAATTTAACTGAGACAAGTATACCTAAACCTAGGTATAGGCCTACTAGTCTCAGAATTTAAGCACTCAATTTTTGGCGAAAATGAGATTTTGATATCAAAATTTTATGAAACATGAGCACTTTCCAATAAGTATAAACTTCATTTTACCCCATTGAAATCAATGGCCAGTGAAACAGACTTCACAATGTAATCAGCTTAGCATAATCAATATAAACCTGAAATTGCCTATTCAACAATAATTGGTCATAACCAACGTAGTACAAAAGAGGCTTGGCTGGATCAGTCTCCATTTATTTATATACCTCCATGGTATAACGCGTATATTCAAAAATTGTTTTCACCTATTGCTATGGTAGTTAATCCGATTATTACGTAACCGCCAGCGTATTGGAATAAAACAGGAGGATGTGAGTTCATAAGGGCAATGTCGGGGATAGGTCTCAATCGATGTGGAGAGATGAGAGGTCCGACCAACAGCCATAGCGATTCAACTAATTCCAGCGGACGGTCTGTGGCTAGTAAGGAATCGTCTTTGACCACATGCGCAGATCTGTCTCGTCAGGAAGATATTTAATATCCCGAATTTATAATAGGCCTATGCCTACCAGTTCCATCGTATAACCGATCTGCCAAAGAATATTTGTTACCATGTTTAATAAATTCGTATTTATCGTATAATAAAATGTAGCCAAATGTATATTATGTGTCACACGGTTTTCACGGTTACCACATCTATGACAATGACAAAGGTGAATTTTGATGATTTTTACGATCGTCCGGATGAGCAAATCACTGAATGGGTCTTTAGTTCCCTCCTCTCCTTATCCTGCCAATATTATATGAATCAAAGAAAAATAAAGAAAAATAAAATTAAACAAGAAAAAAAGACAAAGAAAAGAAACAATAAAAGAAAAACAATAGAATAAATTAAACTAAATATGAAAAAAAATGATCACGAAAGGAGTCTTTAGAAAATGCAAGAAAATATAAATGAAAATCTTGAACTATAGTATGGTTACAAAAGTTTGTGTGACCGGGCTGCGCCTCGAAATCACCATCTTCCCATCTAAAGAACCAAAGTCTTATGCCTTGGCAAGTGAGCTCTGCTCGTGAAATGCGAAATAAAGATAAAATAATACATTGTATACCTGCTTGTGTCGGTAAATGATTTGCTCAAATTCCATAATGATATAATATTGTGGAGGGCGCTAGCGTGAAATATGCTATCATCACAGTCGCTTCTATTCCTTATAGACGGGTTTCTACGGTATGTGCATCATTTGTTATTTGTATGAGAAGTACTTGTGACCTTTAGTGTTTAATCGCAATAGAAGTTTAGGATGTGATGCGGAGATACAATAGTATTGCAAAAAAAGAAAGAAGCGTCAGTATTTTACACACCATTTATATTTCAAGCACTACTATATATTTTTGCCTCACTTGTTTCCGTTGTCACACAATGGAGTAAACTCACCTTTAAACACAAATCTTGCAAGCTATATTCTAACTATGGCTTACCTGGGGGCAAAGTAAGTGAAGGAAATGATTGAATTCACACAATGTTATTTGAACAGTACAGAAAAGAATTGCCTTTTTCCATTAGATTTCAACAGGTTCAAAAGAATTCTTTTCAAAAACCTTTCTGAGGAGACTGAATCTGAACAATTTATCTTAAAAGCACAGCATTTGGTAAGTGGTCAACTGAATATGAACAATTTATCTTGAAAGTACAGCTTTTGATAAATGGTCAACTTGTAATGTCCTTATTTTGACCAATGATGTAGTACATCTCTAACATACTGGTTTTCTAACTGTGCCAAGATGAATGATGTGGTGACCACTCCAGGCTCTGGAAAATAACACTGACATTTTGGTTGGAACTTCATTATATCTACTCTATCTCATTCTATGTAGGTCTTTGTATATTGACTCGGTAGCTGTGTAATAATGGTGGTTTGTATAACCTGAGGTATTGATGTAACAATAACTGTGATATATGCCTCAAATAATACACTGTAAGACTTATATTTAGAATGTATGAGGGATCGTGGAGTGTTGGTTAAAGGGAGCTGTTTTCAGAAGTAGTTCTACAGTAATTTTGATCAGGGTATAGGTCAACAGTAACTATTATCAAGGTCAACAGTAACTTATCAGGTAGTTCAATAGTAACTGATATTAGGGGTAGTTCAACAGTAACTGTGATCAGGGGTAGTTCTGCAGTTACTGTAATCAGAGGTAGTTCATTAGTAACTGTGATCAAGGGTAGTTCATCAGTAGATCAGAGCTAGTTCAATAGTAACTAATATCAGGTGTATTTCAAAAGTATTGTGATCAGGGGTAGTTCAACAGTAACTGTGATCAGGAATATTTCATCAGCGGAAACTGTGATCAGAGGTAGTTCAACAGTACTGAGGTCAGAGGTAGTTCAACAGTAACTGTGATTTGGGGTAGTTCAACAGTAACTGTGTTCAGAGGCAGTTCAATAGTAACTGATATCAGGGGTAGTTCAACAATACTGTGATCAGAGGTAGTTCACCAGTACTGTGATCAGAGGTAGTTCAACAGTAACTGTGATCAGGAGTAGTTCAGCAGAAACTGTGATCAGAGGTAGTTCAACAGTAACTATGCAGGGGTAATTCAACAGTAAACATTTTAATTATGTGATCATGGTAGTCCAGCAGTAATCAGAGGTAGTTCAAAAGTAACTGATATCAGGGGTAGTTCAACAGTAACTGTGATCAGGGGAAGTTCAACAGTAACTCTGATTAGAGATAGTTCAACAGTAACTGCAATCAGGGGTAGTTCATCGGTACTGTGATCAGGGTAATTCAATAGCGCCTATGATCAGAGGTAGTTCAACAGTAACTCTGATCAGAGGTAGTTCAACAATAACTGTGATCAGATTTGGATGTTTAATTCTGTGATCATGGTAGTTCAACAGTAACAGTGATTAAAATGAGTTCAACAAGAGGTAGTTCAGCAAGAGGTAATTGAACAGTTGTTTTGATCATTGATAATTCAGCAGGAAGTTAGATGCTCACTTTTCCTCTCCTGTCTCTATCTCATTCACCTTTACGTCCTCCTATTTTGTCTTGCTTATTTATTCAATCTGCTATTCTTTTCCACCTCTCTTTCCTCTTTCTCTTCAGTCATTGAAATATACCAATGTGTTAATACAAGTTCATTTCAAATCGTACTTTTATACTGTTGAATAAAATGATTTATAAAATCTAGTTGGCCCATAGCAAGAGAGGATATAATCAAAACAAATCAATGGAAGAAATGCTCGTGCACTGGAAGTGAACTGTAAAAACTAGGCCTCCTTAGTATTGGGCTATTCTAGTTGAAACTCACACCCCATGGAAGACATATCCTTAATCTTACACACAGGGAGTGTGAATTTCAAATGACATTACCTGAATGGGTGACTCCATTGCAAATCTACACGCCCTGTGTGGGAGATTAAGATCATGACTTCCATAAGGGGTGTATAGATTTCAACTGGAATAGCACATTTTTCCATTCTTTGGAAAGTGCATAGCCTTTCTCACTATGTGCTAAAATAAAATATCTCATTACCAATGGCTAAGTTCAATTACCACCATTTTACTGTTATTACTCATAAGTTGACCTGAACTTGTGGTGTATGATTTTGTACCCAATGTATTCAAGGATTATTCATGAGTATAGAAGTTTATAATGGCTAAACTGTAATTGGATTCTAATTTATATCCTGTTTTGCCATTTTGTCTCTTGCTTCACATTTATTTTTTCTGACTTGGTAATATTAATTACTCATAGGCAAATATTTCTTGTGGTGTTCTTGTTGGTTGGAGCCTCACACACAAAGAAACAAATACAAAACATGTAAAAAAAAAAATACAAAGCATTGAAAAACAATCGTAGTGCTACATTAACAAAAAGTGTGATGTAAATTTGCAACAAATATAGCAGCAACTCTTGTAGCTACAATTTTCTTACTTATGCCTACCATGCCTAATAATAGTTTTGAACTAGCCTTGCCCTGTGTCACTCATGTGGTAAATTTGGCTGTTCACTGTTTACACGAACTATTTAAATCCGGAGCAATTTGAACAACTATAATGTGGATTAAGTCCCGGATTAAGTGAACACCCTAACATGTGATGGAACCGTTCACATACTATTCACTTGTGGTAAGTACTATGTACTATACAAATACTACTGCGATACACACTTATTTTCATCATCCCCTCTATGCCGGGCGGGCCTCTATGTATTAGAATCAAATTATGTTTAGATCTTGGCCATTAGATACGCTTCAATCCGCATCAGAGAGGATTATGTAGATGGGACTATGTTGTCAATAGATTGTCAATATGCATCTTTTGACACCTGCAAGTTATTTTTGATACCTTAAGGTTTGTTTATTGTCAAACTTTCCAATCAATAACTGTTTTCCTTCAAATGACCGTTTGTGATAAAATAAAATAAATCTGAATTTTTGCTTGGGGTGATTTGGAGTGATTTTCCATGCAAGCACGGACATGTGCATTCTAGTTGATTGCCTTTGATATTAGCACGAGAAATAACTTTGAGAAAATGCCAGGGCTCTGCGTTTAAATTGATAATAAATAAATGTCAGTGTTTTCTTTACAGTTTGACCCAAGTAGTGTAGGGTGAAGGGTTGAAGAGTAGAGGATTATGTATTGATGGAAATAATACCATAATAGTATCAGAAAGTTCATGCCATTTGATTCAAAACAAAATAAGGTTCTTCTAAAGTAATGTTAATGTGCATACAAGCACAAAAGAATCTCGGAAGCGGCTCTATTTTTCTTTAAAATGCCCACATGACCAGAGTCAAAATGTTTGTCCTCCCATCTCTCTCCATTTTCTCTTTTTTTTCTCTCTTTCTTTTGTCATTCTCCATCTGTCTTTTTTGTTTATCTCTTCATTTTCTCTACATGATTTTTTTTCTTCTTACAAGCAATTTACTCCCACCTTTATTTTCTACCAGCTGTCTTTACTCAATTTAAATTTTATTATAGGATGCATACAGGCTTACCAATGCGACTGCAATCATCGTGTAAATAATATGCACAAAAAAATGCGTCCACAGTCATTGCATAAAGCATTCACAAATCACACGTAAAACTGAACCTGGCAGAATTCCTTCTGCAACCACCCCTGTGATGGTTCATGTAAGTTTGCTGTGTTTACCAAGCATTTGTTACTAATAAACAAAGGCAGGGATACAGGCACTGCTTGAGCTGGCTCGCTGCTAAGACTTTTAATTGCTCATACTTTTAAAAAAGTATGAGCAATTATGTTTATCAAGTTTGTAGTTATATAGGAACATTCAAAGATATTTTGATTACATTATTTGTGGCATGACTGCTCTTTGAATTGATCAAACAGTACAATAACGGCATTTCGTCTATAACATGTCATAACATTTTCCTTGTTTAGACATTTTGGCTCTAGATGGGTCTAGGCTTAAGCAGAATGCTCAAATCAGGCTACAAAGCCTAAGTATGCTAGCGAATATGGAAGAAAGAGACAGAAGTAAAGATAAAGAAGATGGAAAAAAGGCCACACCCCAGCAAATCATGTTATCAATTTTACTGTCAGCCTTTGGGTCAAGAGAGAGGCAATTCTTAATCCACTTTCAACTGCCACAGATGCTTGGATGTCCTATGTATATAGATCACGGCTGTTGTTACCACAGGGCATGCAATCTCAACTGCCACAGAGGTTTAATGCTTGGGTGTCTGCTATCATTTGTTACCATACCTGTAATGTATAGGTATGGTATATAATACTATTAAACATGCGTTTCTGAATTTGACATGCTTCTTCACAGTTGACAGTTGACTCGCAACAGTTTATTGTGGCTATTGACAGTTTTAAGTGGAACGATTTCTGAGATATGTCATAGTTTAACATAAAAATGTCACTTATGGCTTACTCACACTTTTTGCACAACAACTAGCTACTGTAAAATAACAGCACCAACAACTTTCCTGCTGTGATATTTGGCATGGCCTTTTCTTTTGTAAACCTATAATTTGTGTATTTACAAATATACTCCCATCATCAAAAATGGAAGAGTGCAACATAGCAAGCTTTTCTAAATTCAGAAAGCTCAGACTCCCTTCTGCTTGAAATTGTCAAATGTTTGCAAAGTGTAGATTGCAGAATGAAGCTATTATAAGTAAAGTCTTTGCTACACACCCATTCTAAGTCAGCATCCATATTTTTAAGTGTGGACTGGGAGTGGGGAGTAGTACATCTAAATGAATAAAACATGTTTGCAGAGTAATGGTGTAGAAGTGCCACTAGCCGATTCAGTGTCATCAACTACAGTGGTACTTGAATTTGGCCTAAGTATGTTGAGAATAATCTTCAAATTCTGTTAGCTGCAAAAGATAGAAAACAGAAATGACAGAAAAGGCAGAAAAGATCAATTACAGAGTTTGGTTTGTTGTTTAAGGGTGTGTGTTCCCATTAATTTACGGTCTGTTGGATTGTCATCCTCTGGATTGTCATTCATGAAACTTGCTTGATGTGAGCACTGCATGTTCAAGGTCAGGTTAGGGTCAATTGGATATAGATTGTTGGCTTGTCTGTGAAACTTGGTAGATGTGATCACCATTAAGTGCACGGAACATGTTGTTCAATGTCAAGGTCATCCGAGGTCAACTGAGTGTAGATGATTGGATAGTAATCAAACTTGATGGTGGATGACTGATTTGATCAGCATTGAGCAAATTTTCAAGGTCAATTGAGTATAGATGATTGGATTGTCATGAAACATGGTGGGGATCAAATGAGTAAAGATTGTTGAATACTTATTTGACCTTGTATAACCTTGAATTTTATTGTTGCTCAAATGGGAATATAACCACCATTTTTTAATAGCAATGCAACAATCTATACTCAGTAGACCTCAGGTGACCTTGAAAGTAGTTGGTGCTTACTGGTGATCACATCCACCAAGTTTGATGACAATCCACCAATCTATTCTCGGATGACCTTGACATAACCTTCAACATTTTTGGCATTCGATGGTGATCACATCAGCCAAGTTTAATGACAATGGGTGACAATCTCACATGAAGACTCAGTTGAACTTGGATGACTTCAAACATCTTTAGCACTCACATTCAGTTTCATGGTAATCCAACTGACTATCAATTATGGGAACATGTCCCTTCAAACAACAAACCAAGTCTCTAATTCAGAACTCAAAACTCTTCTGTCTTTTCTGTCATTTCTGTTTTCTGTCTTTTACAACTACCCTTGAAATTCAATGTTTTTAAACCCAAAAATCCTAGGAGAAGCACCCAGGGTGTGTTTTTGTTGTAGTTTTTCAAAGGACCAGGGTTAATAAGTGTTGCTATTAAATTAAACTGCCAATCAGAAACTGACTTGCCTGATGTCATCCTATACCGTTATAATTAAACTAAGCAGGGGAGCCAGTTCAAAGTACTACATCTTACAAGAACATGCCAAGCAACTCTCCACCACAGATACTCAACATGTAACCTCTTGCATTTTGTCCATTGATTTGCTCCAATTTTAATACTGATGACCACATGCAATGACCACAGGCATTCGCTTGCATGCATTGCCACAGGTGTAAGATGATAGCGGTCAGTTTTATGGTCAATACAACTTCTCGGAAATTGAATCGTAATTGTGGATGGATAAGAGCATAATCGTGATAATAGGCTGGCACGTGGCAATGTTATTTGATACAAGTTTTACCCTCAACATGCTCTAGATAGGTTAGCTTGTGAAAGGAGGAACTGTAATAGCTGCCTTCAGAATATTCTCTTGTTCAAGTTCATGTCAGGGTATAGTCAACTTTTGACTGTATCTACACCCAAGCTCACCTTGTTCTTTTTGGATATGAGGTTACTTGAAGAAATCAATCAAAAGTGATTTTGAAGCATTTCACAAATTTTGTGGATATTGATAACATTTGATTAGAATAATTATGACATATGGCAGCCATTGTTGAAATCAGTGACATTTGCAAGCAATTTATTTGTCACAGATTTCAGAATATTCCCAAAATTCAATAGTTTAACTTAAAAGTGAAGTAACTCATGCTGGGATGTTTGTACTTAATTGATTGAAATTTATATTCACAAAGATGTGAAATCTTGATATAATTGGAAAGTGTGACTTTATTTTTGGGTGGTGGTGGTTGAAAATGTGAAATAATGGCAGACTGTTTGTATGTAGTTGAGTGCAGCTGCCATTCGTCTTTAAGTATGTTAAAGAGTAACCCCATGAATGGAATTCAAATGTGCCTATATAATTCCTAATCTGGTAATTACAGTGGTACTAAACTGAGAAGTTCTGTCTTTGGATTCTTTCTTGGAAATCAGAAATTGGTTTGAGAGAGACAAAATATTCAGTAAATCAAATTATATGAAAAATGTTGGATGGAATTACAAAGTAACTTTTTGAATATGCATTGTGATTTTGTTTCATGGAAAATGCTGTTATGTTAAGTTATGTGAAATCAGAAAAGTCAGTTGAAATCTATTTGAAATCCATACACCCCTATGGAAGACATGACACTAATCTCCTACACAGGGGTGCACAGTCAGGCTACTCTGTAGTACAAAGTACTGATGCGGAGGCACATACTTCAAAGTCGGCACACATACCTCAGTAGAGACACAGCACTGCGCACTTTTACACGCTGTATACACGAGCGTTGTCACTTTGTACTTCAGAGTGGACAAACTGTAGGTTTCAGATGGATTCAGGTAACCCAGTAGAATTTCACACTCCTTGTGTGAGAACAGTGGCGGTGCCACGGGGGGGCATGGGGAAATGCCCCCAGTCAGAACTCTTGCCCCCTGTTGCCCCCCAGAAAAAACCCAAAATTACGAAAATTTCCACTTTTTACGGTAATTTTGCACAAACTTTGTTGATTTTGCCCCCCCTGAAATTCACTTTGCCCCCCTAATGCCCCCCGAAAAAAATTTCCTGGCGCCGCCACTGTGTGAGAACCTTTTAGCGGTTGGGGCTTCTGTTTAATATACAGCTACTTATCCTTATTTCTATGCATGACACAAAAGAATTATCTAAACAACACAAAAAGAAAGTCTGCAATATGAACCTGTCCTACATCAAAACCTGATTTAATATGTTATGACAATTTGATTGATAATGTGTAGAATCTTGTTAGCTCCAATTTGATACCAAATTTTCTACCAAACACTCTAAATTGACAAAGATTGATACCAAATTTCATATACTGGTATCAATCGTTGTCAAATTTTGTTTTGTGTTTATTTATTATCATGTACTCAAAAAAGTTGCTGAAGCAATATCTAATTGAATTGAGTGGAGCGATCATCATATTTTTCAGCACTGTTGAGTGTTTGTGTTTCTTCACCGCCCATGCCTGTTTAGTTACACCATTGATTCTGTACTTGTGCAATATTGTTGAACTCAAGGTTGGTTTCTTCACAGAGATCATTAGAATATCGTTGATGACATTTCTTAATAATACTCATTATGTTAAGAATGCACTTTGCATGTTTGTATATAAGATCATTAGTTCAAGGAATGTTCATGCAGTGCCGTAATGACAGACGGGATAGTCTTAAGTTTCTCTTAATAACACACGGCAACAGATCCAGTGCTCTAACCAGCGTGCCAAGTATTGAGTCAAATATCAAGTGTCAACTATTAATAAAAAATTGAACCAACTTCTGAGTGAAATTTCCCAAACTTATAAAATTTTGAGCATTGAATTACTTTTTTTTTTATTGATTGATACATCCCCATACCCTTGTTTCCATCAAGAACTCCTCCCCCGGTTTAAAACCTCACCAATATCGGAGGTTTGATCCTTAAGGTTGGGCAGTTATACACCAGTCAAACAATAAACGTGTAAGTAATAGAGCCCAAACCCATATCATAGCTATAGTATCAAAAATAACATTCTTGAAGAAGTGACTTCAAGCAAAGCAAGATTAGCCTGATCATTTTACATGTTTCATTATTGGTCAAGTGGTCAGGCAGTGAACTGACCAGACAGACAACTCAATTTAGCCAGTGGTCAGTCAATTTAGCCAGGGATACAATCCAATTGATTTTGATTTCTCCAGGCGCAGATGGGTTACAGCAAGTTGATATCTGATACAATTCGCTTTAATGGGCTATTCTAGTTGAAATCCATTACACCCTCTATGGAAGACATGACCTTAATCTCCCATACAGGGAGTGAAGATTTTAAATGGAATCACCCATTCAGGTAACGCCATGTGACATTTACATTCCCTGTGTGGAGGATTAAGGTCTTGTCTTCCATAAGGGATGTATGGATTTCAACTGAAATATCCCAATTGGGGAAATACCCTCCAGCCACTTTATTTTCAGAAATATCATCAGAATGTGAAGAAACTTAAGGTTATATCCATCTATTGGATTTACACATGATTCCTTATGCCCATTGTGATTATTCTCTCCTTACAAGAAAATGCAGTGTCTAGCTTATTAATTGTAAGGAATAGTTCATTACACTAGAAAATATTATAGGTGAAAAGAAAATGTGTGGGAATAGTGTAGTTTGGGATTGATGGATCTATATCTGAATGTCCCTTTAAAGGCTAATCTATTGTTAAAACATCAGTAAGGGCAGTTGTACGCATCATTCAAACAATAAAACATACAAGACATAAAACCCAAGTCAAATCTATAATCATAGTAGAGAAGTAATTCTTGATGGGACCAGGCTCAAGCAAAATGCTCAAACCAAGCTTGAAAACTTTAAAAGCATGTTGGCCTGTATGAAGAGAAAAGAAAGAAGAATTGAAGAAAAAGAGCAATGCAAAGAAAGGTACTCCCAACAAATCAGTTGTACAAGTTTGCTCTTAACCCTTTGTTCGAGAAATAAGGAATTGGGAAATTCTTACTCTGTGCCCTGATACATGGCTGTATTAACTTTATCGTTTTACATGTTTCATTATCGGTCAAGTGGTCTGACAGGGAACTGACCAGACAGACAACTCAATTTAAGCCAGTAGTCAGTCATTTTAGCCAGAGATACAATCCAATTGATTTTGATTTCCCTAGGCAAGGACAGTTTTCGTGATACGTCATGTTGATATCTGATACAAGGTAATGCAATGGGCTATTCCAGTTGAAATCCATACACCCCCTATAGAAGACATGACCTAAATCTTCCACACAGGGAGTGTGAATTTCAAATTCAGTTGCTTGAATGGGTGACCCCATTTGAAATGATCACCCCCATGTCTTCCTTATGGGGTGTAAGGATTTCAGCTGGAATAGCCCAACAATGATTGGATGTCTCTTCCTACAGGGACTGAGGGAGGCATCTTCCTGGTATGTCTTGTGTATCAAGAGTCACAGTTGGGTAAAAATTTCTGGTTACAGACAGAAGTTTAAGAAATATATGTTACTGCATGTGATGGAAACAAAGCTAATCTGTTATGCAGAATATCTTTGTTCTCATTTCTTGTGTTTTGGCCCACCATTTTTTCTGACATCTAAAAAGGCTTAGCACTTTCGTCTATGAGGTGTTCTTAAGAGAACTTTTTCTAGGCATGAAGATCATATACAGTGTATATTATACACTAAGCCAAAAAATAAACTTTTTCACAAGGTCATATCACTCATATCTAATACTGTCCATCAAAATGAGCCAAAATTACACATAGGATTACTTCAATACTCTACTCTAAACACATGCCAGTAACCAAGCATTTGCTCAACTGACACAACAGCAAAATGCACTGACAGGGAACAGCTTCCTGGACCACAATCACAGTCAATTAATTGGCACCCAGCACAAGAAATCTGTGAGAATGTGAACAAGGTCATTGCACAGATGATAATTCCCAAAGAGTAAGTGGACTAGTGTGGAACAAGACCTGTTTCTTAAAGAAAGTTTGTGAAGTGAGTGAAAAACATTGTTTTGTAAATTATCATATGTTCAACGATTTCTTGTGCTGGGTGCCAACTTTTCTCTTCATCTTCTTTCTTCCTCCCTTCCTTCCACTTAGGCAAAAAACAGCTTGGATATTGGGGTAAAAACATAATTGTCTATGTTCAAATTTTAACCCACTTCCAGATTTGTTACAGATGGGATGGGAGAAGGTACACCTCTGTGTCAAAACCTCTTCACAATCTATGGGCTTCAATAGTTGATCCGCTAGGATTTAATTTGGAGTAACAGGCATTGAAGCAGCTGTTATAGATGAGTCCCTACCAGATGGTCAGTAATTGAGTGACCATTCTCAGTGTAGTGTGGACACAACCAGTGACCAGTGGGTGATGATGGGGCCAGTAATTGATTGACCATTCTCAATGTAGTGTGGACACAGCCAGTGACCAGTGGGTGACGGATATTAAATGTCAGGTGATGTCAATCTTTGCAAAATGATAGGCCAAGATAAAAACTATTGTGTCAGAAACCAGCATGTCTCTTGCTATGGTCCATGGTGTAACTACGTGAAATCAGATTTGCCCCGCAGATTTTGCCCCGCAGATTTGTAGCATAGCACTACATGGTTGACCTATATATTGATGCTGATTTCAAGAAAAGAAATGACTACCCTTTGGAAAAGAAGGTTTTGCTTTCAAAACTTTGATATAAACAAAGTGTATCCGAGCCTGACACCTTTAAATAACACATTACGATTGCTGCAGGTTAACTAGTCTCTGCCACAGCCTGCGAAAATTGATTAGAAACTGTTTCATTTGCAGATTGTGTGAGAGGATAGCTTAGTAAAATTGTGAGTTTTGTGCCTTGGGTCCAATCAGTCTTGTGCCTTTTGGCATCCATTGTTTGAACCTTTTCTGCTTAATTTCACATCTATCTCTATGCATGTTAAGTGACAGACTAGAGGGGAATCATCCCTGGGTCTGTTTCCTGTACTCACTATCTGAGACAGTTGACAAAAAATGTGCCAAAATAAAGATAGTATGCTATATACCTAGGCCAGGCCTTACGTTTAATATTGTGTTGTCAACATTCAGTTTATGCCATTGGCCATATGATTTGGCATGGCACTCACTGCTTGCATCTTCATCTCTTGGTATTGATCACAATGATCTTTGACAAAGATTACACACATGACCCATTGCCATAAAACCAGCAATGTAATGAATATTACTAATTTCTCTTTGAGATTCTTATAATTAAATGGACATAAATGGGCCCTTTTGAAATACTTTTTAATAGATTTCTGGCTAAGGGCCATGCTCTGTGAGCACAATGTCTAGTCAATATTATAGTCATACCTGTTTGTTTCCTTAGCATCGGTTATTAAAATTACAACATTCCACATACACATTCCAGTTTGCAAGAGGCATATGAATAGCTGCAAAAGATTAGCGATGTAGCCATTTATGCTTAAAAATGACACAAAATTGTTTTTGTGTCATTGAAACTTTTGAAGATAGGGTACAATTTGTCACAGGTTTTTGCTGAACCATGAAATGCCTCAGGTGACAGAGGTATACCACAATATACTGCCGAAGCTCCATGTTTCAGCTATGGTGCAGTAACCGCTCTAGTTATTAGATATTACGAATAAAGCAATGAATAGGGATTAAATTAATATTGAAACATTGCCATAAAATAGATTTAACTTTTATTTTCAAAATTTGACAATTTGGTATGGTATGTTTTATTTAAAGGTGTTTTTTTCAAACATTGGTCTATTATATAAAACCTGCCAGGTTTTGAGAGAACAGGTCACATGTCACAGATCCACAGAAGGAGAACACAGGCCAGGAAGAAGACAGCAGGAAGATCTCTATTCATTAATAACTTACCCAACGGCAATATACCTTGTTAATTAGGTCAAATTGCTTTGTAATTACCAACTAATTGCAATGAACAAAGCTTTAATGATATTTGAATGAGTCTTGATGTCATCTCTACAGCATCAAAGGAAATTATGCCTTAATTTGATCTGATGAATAAATGGCCCTGAAAATAATTAGGCAGATATATTAAAGTACATTGTTTAATATTTTTGGAGTGTGCAGTTGATCAATTTTGTTATTTATTTGATTATTAAGATATCTCTTTACAAAACAGCTGCACTGTGTACTTTTTGAGTTGAAATGGATCTACCTGCAGTAGCCAGGTGGGGGCAAAGATTTTTTTGGTGGGCCGAGAGGGAGGGGGGAAAGCGATTTTTGACATGCCGAGAGGGGGGGGGGGCAAGCGAGTTTTGGCGGGCCGATTGGATACCCGGGGCTCATAATTATTGCACAGTGCCCGTAGCCAGGAATTTTTGTTAACGGGGGTGCTGATTTTCCAAATGTAGACCTTCTCAAGACAAAAATTTTCATTCTGATCAAAAGCCAACTTTTACTCCCTGTACAATTGATTTTTGGAGCCTATATTTGAGAAAAATTTCACAGAAAGTTCATGTATATTTATCTAAAATTTTGACATTTTTGATCCCAATTTTGCTATTTTGTACAGACAAAGCAGACATTTTGCCAATTTACAGGGGATGTATTACACCCCGCATCCCATGGCTATGGGCCTGATCATAGTACTTACAACACAAGTTAGGATGTAAACAGCCTTAACGATTACTATTTATTTAGCAAGGATTAGTATCAGATACTGTATTTCTGTGAAGTAAAAACACTTTAAGTCAAACAACCATAATACAGACACAGATTAAGAAGGAATGGTGAAAAAAACACACAAAAACCAGCAGGGACTCTCCATTAAATACTGACGAGTGATCATTCAGTACACTCAAGCTTTTTACTTAATGGTGGCAAAACTAAAAATAGAAGTAAAAGCACAATTGAAGGCATCAGTCTGTAAACAAGTAGCTGAAGCTAGTAAAGTAATACTTAAAGCCATAATGTACGATTTCCATCAAATTTTAATTTTGTTATTCTTAACTCAACATGCTGAAATAACATTAGTAAAAAACTGTCAGGATAAGTTTCTTTCTGTCCATTTTTAGGCCAAAATAACAAAATAAAGTGAAAGAAATTCCCACGGTTTCTATGGGGGACTTCATGTCTGAATATGACACTGTGTTAAAATTGCTCTGTTAATCCGACAAGTACTGCACTGAAATTAGGTTGATTGCAGGGGTATCAAAGTTGGGACATGTGTACATTACAAATATGCCAAAAAAATCAGGTTTGAAAAAACTCAACTAATCGATTTCATACTTTAAGATCATATGGCAAATACCTACCTGTAGTGTATCAGCTAGCCACCAGTCCAACCATCATTTTCAGATGTGCAGTTTGCTCTGGAACTGGCAAAATCACTTGCCAATTGGACTCTGCCAGTGCCAGGGTAAGGGGTAGTACCTTATTTGGAAAGGGCACATCCCTGTATAAATATTTGTACTGTGATCCCCCTTCCCGGGTGTTGACCCTACCCACCAGAAGATAACAAGTTGGCATGCATTTAATCCCTGTGGGTAAAGCTTACAAAGATAAGTACATGCCTAATCCGATATCTCTAGCTTCACATTAAGCCAGGCTTTTTGCAAACTTGTAAGCTGTTAGCTTTGGTTAGAAAAGGGAAGATAACAGTTTATCTGTAGGGATGAGTAAACAGCTTAAATATTCATCATCATGTTCATAGTTTAAAGGGTGTAGTGATAGTGACATTAAACTGAAATGTTCCATGTGAAGGGTTCAGGTGCAAAGTGCTGCCTTGTATCTTGCGCAAAGTGATACTACGCTGCGCGCTGCCTTGGGATTCCTCCAAGTCATCCTTCTCCACTCTAGTCTGGTTTGGGCCGGCTGTTCTTTCCATCTGGTAAGGTAGTCGGACAACCTGGTGGCCTTGGGACATTGAAGTCATTCTGGTAGGCATGGAGATGGTGGTTGGGCATATGGCCAAACCATTTCATCTCCTATTGGGCTACTTCCAAGGCTCTGACTGTGAACATGCTATGAAGCCTGAAAGAATCTGCCGCAAATCAAAAATTTGACACACATAATATGGAAGTTGCCATTGGGGTGCTGGGGCAGGTGCAGATCCAGGCATGGGCACACCAGACATGTGCCCCTTTTTTGAGTGCCCTAATTATTTTTGGGGTTTTTTTGTACAATTTTGCTCCTATATAATTTGGCCTTTGTTTTCAGTTTTTATTTATCCCCTGCTACTTCTAATAAATGACAGTACTTATTTTAATGCGGCGTTCACCAGAATACCATGGTGCTTGCAAGAAATATTTAGCGTAGTGCCTATATATGTCATTTTTGAATGGCTATCACATAAGTGTCCAATATCTTACTCACAAATATTTTAATAACTTTAAAATCCTATTTCCTAATTAGCCATTAAAATGTCATCTCTTTACAGAAAAAAACAATATTAATTAATGCCAAACTCCACAGGGCAGCCATTGGATAGTGTATTTTGCAGTATCCAATGGCTGCCCTGTGCAGTGGATTGCAAAACATTGTCAGATTGTCAAAAACAATGGACCTCCCCAGAGATTGATGTGGGGTTATCTGCTGCCATCACCCTTTAAGGAAGGGGGCAAGAATCCTTTTTAGCTGTCAATGAATCCATCTAAATACTATAAAAGAGAGACAATTGAAATCAACACTTCAGGCAATTCATAGAGTTTTATTGATGGATATTTTTTCTTGTCACATTCCAAATAAAAATTACACTATATCCATTGACGTTACCTTCATACCGTAAACGTTCGCCTAATGGCGCTTTTGGATTCTTAGAAATGTGAGAGCGCCATCCTTGTAAAATCTCAACAGCATTAAGGATACGTGTATGTTAAATTGAGCAACCTGGATATAATGCCTCAGAAAAAAAAATCGTGACATGACCCAATACTTTAGGTCACTAGGTTAGTTGCTAGAGCGGCAGATGTTTTGGGGTTTCTTCAGGTATTCTTTCTCAAAGTGCCATTTGACTTAATTTGTAAATCGATTCATACGTTATACCTAACTCATTTTGGTAAATCTTTTTATAACATTGTAATTTCTTCATATTTTTTAATATTCTTCAGTTGAAAATTACACCCTGCTATTGTCTGACCCGTTAGCTCAGTCGGTAGAGGGTGCGCCACTGCCTCTTGAATGGTGAATGGTACTTGTTCGAATCTTGATTTCTGCTCCCACTTTTATGTGAAGAAGGGTCAAGAAATGTTTTTGGATTTTGTCCCCATTTTACTTAATGAATATTGTGAATTTTTTTAATTTAATTTTAATTTTCTTATTTTTTTTTATTTTTTATAGGCAGTGCGAATAAACGGCAACAAAAACCGCTGACATAATTTGCTCCACCTGCTACCTATCAAAGCGTGATATATTCCACTACATTTAACAGTTAAATGACCTTTGAAAAATAGAACGGCCTCAATGTTCAAATTGTGTAACTACATTACTTTATTCATTTATGCATTATAAATGATGAGCTATTTTTGCTTTTCTTAAAAGGATCGAACCCAAGTAGATCAGACCATTGATCATATAACTATCAGACCACGAAGTAGTTACGTAACTCCGTGATGGTATCGGAACCAAGCACTGTTTGTATGGCGATCATTACGATCACGCTATTTTGGTATGCCTTTTTTTCTGTACTGATTGTTTCGATCGTGGTTCATTACTTAAGCGCTTGATCCCGTTGACATAGTAACATTACGTAACCCGATGCGGGCTTCGATACTAAATAGTTGTTGAGTGCACATAATATGGAAAGCCATTGGGGTATTGTGTGCCTTCCAAAGCGCCTTATAACATGTTCTCATTGTGTTGTGGAATCCTAGCCAGTATTCAATGATAGCTATAATAGAGGCCTTGCGTTTATCGATTGGCTCCAAACAAAGGATTTGAACCGGTCTTCCCGTAATCATGGCGCAGTGCAGTCCATTCAATCAAATGTTGTCATCAACCTATTTGATCGTAGTAGTGCATTTTGTTATGTGTGTGAGACAAACTGTCGCGGTAGATGCAATCATGCTTTTGTTGAATGCATTTGAGTAGTCCGCCATATTTACGGGATGATACCATGGATACGTCATATGCACAGCCTCTATTCACCATCGAAGTGGTTACGTAATTCCCTTGGTTACCGGATCACGCTATTTTGGTATGCCTTCGAGTGCCATATACTTTGCGTGGTGATTGTTTGGATCGTGGTTCACTACTCAAGTCGTGATCTCGTTGACATAGTAACATTACGTAACCCGATACTGAATTCAGTTGGTCGTTGTATGATTTTGTTCGTTCACTCATTCAAATTTTATTTATATCATTTGAAGACTGAGCCTATTATGATACATCCTCCGTGGAACAGTTTCAAACAAATATAGCTAGGGATTATTGGGGCAGAGGTTATCTTTTGAATCATCTTAGAGGGCTATCATTTTTTTTTTAGGAAGGGGGGTCCCAAATTTACAAAAGTCTCGTCAATAAAATTATGCACCCCTATTTCGGCAACAAAAATTTTATGATCCCAAACCCCAAAATTGTATTGAAATCAGTCTTTTTGTATAAAATAACACACTTTCTGTGGTCATCGTGTGACTCCCTACATTTTGGTCATAAAACATTTTATGACCCCCTCCTATTATTCTTTCCAAGACTTTATGACCCCCGTATATTTGGGACCCCCCCCCCTTTCGAATAAAATGATATACCTCTTATAACCACTGATGCAGGCAAGGACACTTTCGCTTGGAATTGAAAGACTTGTCGCATACTTTTGCGCGACAGTTCGCTCTCACACACATAACACATGCAATCAGATAGGTTCATTACAACATTTGATTAAAATGAAACGATAAAAACAAAGCATGAAAAAAGACACATACAAGATAAAATAATAAAATTATATAAACAATGTTAAAGATAAAATAGAGAATAAAATGTCCTCATATCAGAAAAAAAAAACATTGACAGACATCATAATCTGTCAGAAATTACTGCATGAGATTCGAACCATCAATCTTCTCCACAAGTTCTCTTTATCCTCTCACTATAGTCTAATGCTCTGCTCACTGGGCCACAACGTATCAGGTGAATGATTACCGCCTTATCATGAACAAGTTTGTTCGATCTTGTTCATAATGATGTGTCGATAGGTTTCACCCTTTAACTACACGCACCCTTAATGATCAGTGATAATAGTCGGCTTTTACAGGGATGGCGCTCTCTCATTTCCATGCAATCCATAGCGCCATTAGGCGAACGTTTACGGTATGTGCTGATGTAAATTTGCATCGATGCAGTGCTTCTGAAATCCAGATCATTATGTGGATGTGTATAGCTCACTCTGGAACTGTTTTTTTTCTTCAAAATCTTGGAGTTTGCCACAACTAAAACACTAAAGCCTTTGCAGGGAATGTTTGTTTACTAAAGAACTTTACAATTATGTCAAAATTAGAATTTTAAAAAACATTGAGGGCATCTTCCTCAGAAAATGATACAATATCATCAATATGGCTTTAAATATGGATCTCCTCTCTCATTTGGTAGAATTGAGTTCTACCAGTTAGATTATACATAATGAATAAGATGAATTGCCAGGACTGAATGACCAAATCAACAGAAACCTTATGACCTTAGCAATGTCCATTACAGGAATTCTAGAAGCGGTAACTCCCCTGTGGAGATAGAGAATTGATCATATCATCATAGTGATCATCAAAGACAGCCGTGAAAAATCTGTTTTTGACTTCGAAGTCCTCCAACCTTTTTTATCCAAAACAAATTTCTGCATAACATTTCATTCTGGTAACATTTGACTGTATTTGTGAGGAAGGTCAAAATCATGGTAAAGGAGGTAAATTTCAGAATTGAGTTATTACCAGTAATCATCAACGTGCCTATACTCTGATCAGCTTAAATAGGTGGGACTCATAAAATTGTGGATTGATATAGAATAGCGTAAAAATAGCTTGGCGCACCACCTCGCGAACCACAACTTGACTTACAAACGCTTTTGTGATTTTATGGAGGCGTAACTTGGGACTTTAATGATGTGCGCACTAACAAAAATTGAATTATTCTCGCCTAGTACAAGCTGATCATACAGGGTGAGTCAAAAAAAGTGCAATAGAGCAAAGAATCGATAATTATGCAAGAACCAAGTTGAACTTTCCCATTATTGAAATTTTTGATAAATGCCACACTCAAAAGTCACCTTCTGTGAAAATACGAAGTGAATCGCGACTACCGTTTAATTTTTATAAGTCCTTTTGCTGCGATACCCAATTTCGTTATTTGTCCACGAGATACCATGTATTTTGAATGAGAGCACACGATGCACGGTAAAGGCATTAGCTCTGAAACTGACGTCAACTTAAAAAAGGTTGATTTTTGCATTGTTTAATTTCTTTTTTTCTGTTCAAACAAACTTTCTAACATTACTTTAAGTCCTTCATACCTCACTCGACTCCAACTCCAGTTTTTAATCCCAATATGTCCAACTTACTGGATATTTTGTAATTCACTCCACTTCAATTTATGCGCATTTTATTTTGACATTTGAAAACACCCGCCTACAAATTTGTATGTTTTGATTGAGAATAAACATCTTTAAAGTAAAGGTAAAATGAAAATAACAACAAATAATGTTTCTTTTCCTTAAAAAGACCAAGGGCAATAAGACTTTGGGTGCTCCTTTAATTTCAATGCCAATGAGATTAAGAAAATGGCAGTTGTTCCAAATCTACCTTACATAGAGTGCGCTGACATTCAAATTTTAGATGTCTCTTGGACAAACATTAAAATTGGGTATCGCCATAAAATGTGTCATAAACACAAAACGGTAAATGCTAATTCCTTTATTTCTTCACACAAGGTTGCTGATGAATATATCATATATAAAATGTTTTCAACCCTAGAAGGTTCAACTCGGTTCTTTAATAAAAATGGATTCTTTTCTCTATTGCACTTTTTTTGACTCACCCTGTAGTATAGTAAGTTATTGCTATGAATGTGAGGATAAGTCAATCAAAATCACTTACCACAGAATATTTGGCTTTTGGAAAATGGAAAGTGAAAATATCATAAAATACTTGTATAAGTAGGTCAGTTTCTGTGTGAAGTTGGGATGAGTAAAGGGCTTTGCACTGCTGAGATCTCCTCAAAGTGTATTAACGCTAACCATGCCAAATACAACAAAATTTAACAAAGCAAATCCGCAGCGCATACATACATCTCACGTGATGGGACGATCACCCAAAGTCATATATAGACACGGTTTTGTTGGCCGGGCCAGCAAAACACCTGTAACTACCGCTTGTGATGCACTGCTTGGCACGTGGGGTCAAAACCCCGGGGCTACGTAAACCACTTGCAGGATTAGGGTTATGCAATGGTCTCTGTGGATGGGCCATAATACAATTGTCCTGCAATAGGAAAAAAAAATGCTTTGCTGATCAGAGATCAGGAGTTAAAAGCAAATGTTGTGAAGTTGTGTGCAGTATCGATTTACTTACCAGGGTGTAAACAAACTCTGCTCCCTTGAGGGAAGAGATAACCGGTTATGTCACTGGCAATGACAATAAAAATCATCTTCAGTCTTAGAGCAAGGCAAACTGACATTTTCTTTATCTTTAAATTTTCTCCTGTGATGAAAAGTATCCAGTGGTCAAAAGCAAATCTGTGCAATTCACTGACCTATTGTGTATAAACAAATTCTGCTCCCCAGGGGAGAGATAACCAGTTATTTTACTGTCAAATGCTGTAAGAATCATATTCAAACTTAGAACAAAGCAAACAGACCTTTTCTTTATCTTTTCAAATTATCTGCATTGATGACAAAGTTCCTACTGTTTTCAATGACCAATGGTCAAGAGCACATCTTGACAAGTTCTGTGCAATGACAATTTAGTGTCCAAACAAACTGTGCTCCCCAGAGGAGAGAGAATCAGTTATGTCACTGGCAATGACCGTAAAAAACAAGGGGAACAGACCTTTTCTTATCTCTATTGATGAAAACATCTTAGTGTTTTTATTACTTATTTGTTATTTATTCAGGTAATTTCAATATCCTAGTATTTTGTACGCAAAGAAAATCTCTCTCCAGGGCTTGCAATAATATGATTACTGATATTGACCATGTGTCTATTTTGAAGCAAATAATTATCAGCAACAATTCCATTTTATTATGAAAATGGAGAAATCCTCCTTTGAGTGTCAATGTAATTGGGTGAAGTTGTTTGCCCCAGGTGGTAATAATGTGTCAGAACAATTGAGCTCATCAGTTTTGAAGGAAATCAATCAACAGTAACTCAATTGTAAAATGTAATTTTGTAAAGCTGCTAACTGCAGGTTACAATTTGTTAGTTTTGCAACAATTAAGTCCAAACAAAGCAGAAGAAAAATAAGTTGTTTTTATACACCAAGGTGTGAAATCTTTATATAAATTCCTTGGAGGTTTGAAAGTTAAGGTACTGCTAAAATGTAAACTATCTACTGCTGATGTCATCAATAGCAATATGTTCAATTACTTTGTCATCAATACCAATATCACCAGTAGATAGTTACTTCATCAATACCAATATCAGCAATAGATAGCAACTCCATGCTGACATCATAATAATAGTAGATAGCTACTTCATCAATTCCAATATATCAACAGTAGATAAAAAAAAAAAAAAAAAAAAAGCGCAGTGATTTATAGTGCGCTACGCACAGGCACAACGCCTAGACGTTGATCCACAAGCCTCAGCACACTTTACAGGTTGTCGCTGACCACTTTGGCCCCACATCATTCCATAAACCATTAAACAACAATTCAGGGACTTTGCTGCTTCAAGAGCGCACACCCTAGACAATCCACAAATAACCATCGCAACCAGGATCAGCTCCCCGAGTTTCGTACGGGTTACAACGAGACAAATTAGCAGTGAGTTCCTTGTCCAGGGGAATTTCAAGCAAACTCAATTTTTCCACGAGAGCGTACTATAGGCACCGCCAGGGTTCGAACCCGCAACCTCTCGCACCATAGTCGAACGCCTTATCGATTGAGCTAACTTGACTGCTAAATTTCAATATCCTACCTCATCAATAACTACCTCATCAATACCAATATCAAAAGTATCAATGCAAGTATCAGCAGTATATAGCTACTTCAATAGTATAATATCATCAGTACCAATATTGCCAGTCCGTACTTCATCAATACCAATATCAGCAGTAGATAGCTACTTCCTCTATACCCATACCAGCAGATAGTTTCTTCATTTATACTAATTTGCACCAGTAGCTAGTTACTTCATCAATACCAATATCAGCAGTAAATAGCTACTTTATCAATAGGCCTACCAATATCAGCAGTAGATAACTACTCTGTCAGTACCAATATCAACAGTAGATAGCTACTCCATCCATGCTAATATCAATATCAATATATCAAAAGTATTTTACTACCTCATCAATACCAGTATCTACAGTAGATAGTTATTTTATCAATGCCAGTATCAGCAGTATATACTGTATTTCCTCAAATAAACACCCCTGGGGGCATTGTGTTTTCCAAAGGGGGGGTATTTAAGGTCATTTTTAGAATGATAATTCCCGTTAAAATCATTACGTAAGCTTAAAATTCACGCTAAAATGACGAACTATGAACTAGAAACACTGACTTCTGGTTCACTTCTGGGTTTCCGATCCGATTTTCGTCGATTATTGACGCTATTATCGCGGACTATGTGGGCAACTTGGTAAGCTTAATACACAAGATAGCATGGAAATATCAGCATCGTGGTTGAAAAAAGTGGTGGGGTGTTTATTTGAGGGGGGACTATTCGAGAAAAGACGGTAGCTACTTCAACAGTATAATATCAGCAGTAGATAGCTACTTCATCAATACCAATATCAGCAGTAGATAACTACTTCATCAATACCCATAATCACCAGATTGCTTCTTTGTAAATACCAAGTAGTAGATAGTTATTTCATCAATACCCATGATCATCAGATTGCTTCTTCACCAGTAGATAGCTACTTCATCAATACCAATATCATCAGTAGATAGCTACTTCATCAATACCAATATCACCAGTAGATAGCTACTTCATCAATACCAATATCACCAGTAGATAGCTACTTCATCAATACCAGTATCAACAGTAGGTAGATATTTCATCAATACCAGTATCAGCAGTAGATAGCTACTTCATAAATAGCAATATCAGCAGTAGAGAGCAATTTCATCAATAACCATACCCATATCAGCAGTAGGTAGCTACTTCATCAATACCAATATCAGCAATAGATAGCTACTCCATAAATACCCATACCAGCAGATAGTTACTTCATCAATACAAATTTCACCAGTAGCTACTTACTTAATCAATACTATTGTCACCAGTAGATAGCTACTTCATCAATACCAGTATCAGCAGTAGATAGCTAACTTCATCAATACCAATATCACCAGTATATCACTTCATCAATACTATTGTCACCAATAGATAGCTACTTTGTCAATAGCAATATCAACAGACGATAGCTATTTCATCAAAGCCAATATCAGCAGTATATAGCTACTTCATCAATACCAGTTTCAGCACAAGAAAAACATATCATCAGTGCTAGTGTCAGCAATAAGTAACAATGTTATCAAAACATATGACATCCATAGATATCTCCTTCTGACCTATAATAAATTTTAAATATATAGAACCAACAGAATGAGCTATGCCAGTTGAAATCCATACAACAACCCCATGGACGATATGACTTTAATCTCCAACACTGGGGGTGTAGATTTCATGTGGAGTCCCCCATTCAGGTAGACCCATTTGAAATTCACACTCCCCGTGTGGCAGATTAAGGTCATGTCTATGTAGGGGTGTATGGATTACAACTGGAATAGCCCATTGCTCTTCTGACATTATAACAACTCTAAATATACAAACAACAAAAGTTGATGATCTTTTGGATTATACTCTTTTCCTTGATTACAAACAAAATACTAGAAAATGTACCTGTGGAGACTGTGAGGATAAAATGTACCTCAATGAACAGAGCACATTCAGATCTTGCAAAGTATGTTTATTTCTTGACTATTGACCCATGTTTAGCCAATCTATTCTTAAAATGAAAACAAAGAGAACCTTTACAAAGTAACAGGAGTATCATTTGATGAAATGAGGTGATATATCATGTGCCAAAGGATTGTGGGATAGGGTAAGATTATAGACATCTTCTCTGGAAAGAACCCATAGGAGATAAAGATACAATACTCCACACCCACACAGCTCATATCTGAGCATTACACCTGTTAAAATAGAATGTTTTCAATGGAAAGTTGAATTTCTTAGAATATCACTTTCTGAAGTGTGTATTTTAAACAAGTGCTGTTATATAATTTTTTTGTAAGAAGCCTATGACCATACTTTGTACCACTTTACCATGGCCCCAGAAATATGTCCTAAGAGGAAAATTCAAATATATTTGTCAAATATCACTTTTTAAAGTGTGTATTATTAAAAGAAGTGCTTTATGTGATATTTTTTTGAAGCAAGCTTTTAAATCACTTGGATTTCTACTTAAATTGAACAATCAATCTTTGAAGAAGCCATTATTTCTCTTTTATTTATATTTGGCAGCTACTTCAGAAAGTCCAGACTGGACTGACTGACCGACCACATCACGGTATTATGAAATGACCAGGTAATATTATCCTCAGTTGCAACACAAAGTGGTGATTTTGATAATTTCTATGAAATTTGACACAATGGTTTTAAATATCAAGTTTTTCAAGTACACCAAGTAAGAAAGCCAATATCCTCCGTTTCACATACTGACGTATGATCAACGTCTACCACTATGTGATATGGCAGAAATTTAATTTAATGACATTGAAAGGAATATTTAATGATCATAGCATCCTCTTTTTATGACATTTTTAGTAGATATCTACAAAAAAAAAAGCTTATTCCCAAAGTTTGCGAGTTATGTATGATTATGTGTATTACACAGCTCCATAGACAATGTGTTGTAATTTTGTTCTGGTACAAGAACGTAATCCAAATTTGACGATATTTTTGCTAAACGAATTAATCTGCAAGAACTTTTGTACATGAACATTATGTTGCCAGGTTTCCAGTTGTATAAAAACTTTTTTTGAGAAAAGTGTGAGATGATGCTGTGGATCACGAAATACATAAAATCAGCATAATCCAACAAAATGGCACAAATTTTGCTGCGGCACAAAAACCCCAAATCTCCCGTTTCACATATTGACGAATAATATGTATGGTACAAAAACACACTGAAAGTCAGATATGCTCCATTTCACATAGTGACGTATGTCCGACCTAAGCTTTAAAAAAAGGCCCCAACCCCCAAATCTTCCATTAATTTAACATAGTGAAGTATAAGTTAAGATGTATCCTATAATATTTCAATATTATTAAAGTTTAATACAGTTTAATAGTAGAAACCTTCAACTTCAATTTCAAATGGAATTGGTCCACTGAGAGATAATAGTGGAGGAGTACTTCCATTGTTATCAGTTGCATATCTTTCAAACATGTTTTTCTTGTTTTGCATTTATCCCACACATATGCCGCTATGTGTTGGGACTGACAATACACTATTAAAAGTACCATGTAAGCATTTTATGCAAATATTTTATTATGCTACCAATACTGGCATGCTGACCATTATAAATAAAAAGAAGAAAATAAGTAAGAAATAGACAGAAGCAAAGATCAATATAACAATTTGGCTCTTAGCTCTTGGGTCGAGATATAAGAAATGTGAATTTCTTATCCCTTCCTCCGATACATAGGTTGTGAAATGATCTTGTATTCAGTCCAGTAGTATTATGCAGACTTGGGTAAACAAGCTCCATGGAATCTCTGGTCCAGCTGTCTGATAGGGCTGTCATTTTCTTTGGAAGTGGGGTCATGAATTATGTCCAACAGTAAACAGAGCCAATTCTCGCGATTCCAAATACAGCGCGCCACCTACGATCACGCCTGGCTGATCTACTTCGCGCAGAGCATCATGGGTAAAGGTCGACATCCATGACGCGACGCGTCGACGATGAACCATCGACCCTGGAAACGGAAACGAGTGTTGCTGTCGATTTATACTCAACCATTTGTTTATTTTTTTCTTTTCATTTCTGCCTCCTTTTTAAAGTTAATTTCGACAGTCATGGTTTAGGCCTACCTCTCTGAATGTTCAGAGTGTTAGGCCTATTCAGTAGGCCTATTCCCACACAAATGGGCATCAATTAAACCCTTATTTTCAAACTTTTCCGAACCCGATCCGAACCCGAGGCAATAGACTTGATTTAAAAAAATATGATTGGGAATACTTAGACCCTCAATCCCTCATGCATATATCCTTTAAAAAACCCCAATTTTTAAACCTTGTGTGTTTTAAGTAAAGTAGGCCTACTCTTATGCAATATTTAGAATAACGAAATATTCAATATTTTAACAGCATGAACAGCGTAAAGCATTTACTTTTTTTTAATACGATTAAAACGTTTTCGAATTTCAAATGTAGGCCTACTCTTCTCCTATTCAACCATCTACGGTATTAACTCGATGTCAAAAATGTTGATGTCTCTGATCGACCATCTAGGCCTATAAACCCGATGTCAAAATGTCGATTTTCGAGTTTGGGTAGGCCTATAATAGGAATGCTTTTGATGCAAGACAATTTCAAACAGGAAATTTAATCTAAAATGCAAATTCGTGCCTTTTTTATTTCTTGTTTGGATAACTTTTCCCATTACCATGCATGATACATGATAAAGATAAAAGCTTTTGGTTTTCATGAATGTTTTGAATGAACGATTGTCTATTTTTTTCCCTAACCTAGGCCTAATACTAATAGGCCTAGATGTTTTAATTGTTTTAAAGCATTTTTCGTGTGACGTTTTGAAACGCTCTTTGTAGCATGATGTAGGCCTACTGTAGGCCTATGATCACGAAAGGTCATAAATTTAGAAGCCATTTCCTTCTATATATAAACAAAACACTTTGGCCCCAATGTATAATGTCGGGAGAAAATAATATATACTTGCACTATTTAAAACAAATAAACCTGTTAATTTTTAAAATAAACTCTCGTGGTGCAATTCTACATAGGCTCATGAATCGGGGGCTGGGGGCTCCACCCCCTCAATAAATTTGGTGCGGGCTAGAATACCCTTCTCTATAGGTACGTTTTCATTTTCATTTAGACCTTAAGTTATCTTGTTTTTGTCAGAAACATCAACTGCAAATTGTCCCTTATTGTATAGTATGCTTCACCGTAAATCGGTGTGTGTGTGTGTTGTTAGGGGGTGTCCCGGTTCGCCTTTCAGTCTCAAATGAAGCAGGCCTAAACAACGCTGTTCACCCCTAGGCCCTCCAATAAAGCCCATCCCCAGATTTGAGCTCTTTATTTTGTAGGTTGAGGCCTTGATCCATGGGCCTGATCCATTATTTAATATGCAAGAAATGTTGTACCTCCGAATTTAAACCTTTACAATTTGGCCAAAGTCCACAATGCCGTAAAGGTTGGGCTACACTACAGTAACAGTGTTGACTTATAATTTCATGAGAAAAAAAGAAAATGGGAAAGAGTTTAATCTTTCCCATTTTCTTTTCTTTAAAAACATGCCTAGGCCTAGGTGTTTAAAATTGTCCAATTGAATATTTAGTCGAAAAAGTTTTTGATTTTTCAATGTTGTGCCGAGTGCCGACCGATAATATGACTAAAAAGAAACTCATTCCAACCAACGTGTGCTATTTGGGAGTAGGGCTAGGCCTACATTAAGAGTAGGCCTACATTTCCTTGGGTTATGAATTATTAAAGGGGAAAGATGAAATAAAGATGGCATGAAATGCAAGAAAGCGGAAGTAAAAATAAAATATGAAAAAGAAACATGAATTAATATTAAAATCAGGCATGACAATTGTCAAATTTAAAACTTAATTGTGACACGATCTGGTCCATGGGGGGGCCAAAGGAGGCATTTTGAAAATTGAGTTACTGTAATTATTAGTACATTACACGTACAATAGGCTATCATTTACTGAAAACAAAGGTCTAGCATACTTGGTTCTAAAGTTATGAAGTTTTTTCATGCCCATTTTCTGGATATGCCTTAAAATAATGATCTTTTAAAATTCATGTAGGCTACTCTTTTGCAGTTTGAAACTTTCTTCATCTTTATTATAATGCTAGAACTCTATGAGGTATTGTTGAACTATGCATTAAATTGAAGTCTCAAATTGAAATATTAACAAAAAATAAATATTATTTTTTATGCGGTAGGTTATGCCTACAAAGTGTTTTTATTGCGATCGTAATTTTTTTAATGTTTGATAGTAAAATATAATTAAAAATACAAATTTAGGCTAAAAATAAAATAAAGACAAATCAAACAATTACAATAATAACAAAAACGGCAATGTTTATACATATAAATGAGACATTAAGAATCTTTTTTTAAATTTACTTGGATTTCTTTGCTGTAGGCCTATCCCGCGCGGTGGGCCGCTATAACTTACGTGCATTCGTGCAAAAAAAAAACATTTTAAAATGTAGGCCGATTACAAAAACGCAACACCTAGTATAGATGTTCTTAAGTATGCTGGTGTTATATTATTATCATAATTGAACAAACAATGAATTCAGAAAGAATTAAAACAATTTATTCTAATAACCGAAATAAAACCTACACGTTTTCCATTATAAAAAAAAGGACACTGAGGCCTAGGCCTACTTACGCATTGATAGGCTCAAGCGTATCGGGCTGAAAAGCATAGTAAAGTTTAAAAACAAAAAAAGGCGGTGTTGGAAAATGTATAACAAAAAGGAAACACCTAGTATCAACATCAAGTTTGCGGGTTTTAGAAAAGGACATCTGTGAATATCAAACTGCAATATTTCACTTCAACACAAAAATCTCAAACAATTTCAAAAGTACTATAAAACATGGTGTTTTAAGAGTAATAATCGCAAACATGGTCAGCTATGGTCGATGAAAAGGATGTCGACCCCAGACACGGAAATGCCCATTTTCACTGCCGTCGTTGGTGGCGCGCTGTATTTGGAATCGTGTCAATTGGTAGTGTGTCACCCATCTCTCTCCATTTTCTTCTTTCTTTCATTCTCCACCTTTCTTCCTTTGTTTAAATCTTCTGTGCAATTTATTCTAGCTTCACTGCTAAAATACCCAGTGTTTTAAGAGTGTAGCAGTTGGAAATACATATTACTTATGTTGTTCTTAAATTTCATTAAATGTCTAGACTTCTAATTAGGATGTCTCAGACATATCTTTTATGAATATAATTGACATCTTCTATTCCAAGAAAAGCTGATTAATTGGTCAACTACTGAGCATGGAGGTAGTAGAGAAGGAGAAAGCTCGCACGCATTCTATTGTACAATCATAATTGCCGCCCTTTGAGGTTTTCAGATCAACGTTTTGATTATGTAACCGATTATCACTTATAATCTTTTGTGCTGTATACATGCATGGTCGCACACTTGTGTGCGCTATAAATATGATGAAACAGCATAAGTCATTCTAACTGGATGAAAATGATACACATTATGCTTTACATCTCTTTCATTGCCTAGTTTAAAAGAGGGCTCAGGACGCGGTTTATTTTAAAACCTCGGGGGAGGAACAATTGTTAAAGTTTTGGGTAAACAAATAAAATCGGACCAACCCGGGCAGTACCGGGCAACACTGAGATACATCTCGTTTGATGGGAGAATTCCTCAACTTAAAAATGCGCAATTTGTTTTGATAAGATCTTCGTATTTTTAAAACAGTGGTTAAAACAATTTTACCCGTCCTTAAAATGTGTGTGAACTGCACCATTCCATAATAACCTGTTTAGAAACATTCTGGAACAACATGTTTCAACATATTAATCGTAAAAATCATTATTATATTAAATGAAATATGAATATTCAAGTTCAACAGCTAAGTAAATGTATGCATCCATAATACATGTTTTATGATCACGTGATTTACTTGTTACTAAATATGAACCCCCATGAGACGGAGTCATTCCAGAAATTATCGGCGATGATCATTAGATCAAAGGTATATCTGTCTCTATTGTGTTTACAATAGAATTTACGTAATGAGCTTAACGCGAGCTCACTCCTTCTCTACTACCTTCATGTACTGAGCTTGAAACAAGTGGCATTGTATTACACCATAGACTAGAAGGGGTTTATTTCTATACTCTTTGATTATGCTCATAGAAAAAGATTCTAATAGTTCTACAAACAGAACAGCTAGGGGTTTAGGAGTTTTACAAAACAATATTGAAAGAACCCCAAAATGGTTCTTTCGGGCCATTACAGAATTTTTGGGAGTGGCGGGTGGGAAAATAAATATTTTGGATCCGTATCCGATGAAATCTGAATGTGATGTGATTTGAAGGAGACAACACAAGCCGATCATTCTTTAAAAGGCCTGCCCCCATTGGTCCACAAGACGACCCGACCAAAACACGCATTGTGATTGGACCAAACCACTCGTTGCCACACATGCCAAGCTAGATCGTATGACAACAATTTCACCTGGTCAAAGCATGATGACCTTTTAAGGTCGCCAAAAAGGGCGATACCATTCTCTGCATAGGTAAATTGGTTTCATCCAGACAAGCATTCAGACACCTTTCTGGCCTTTGCATAACCATTTTTAGTTCTTGTAGATTCTTGTAGAACTACTTAAGGTTCTACATACATGACAGCTTTTAAGCTTTTTTTTTTGTTGCTAAAAGAAAAGAACCTTTAAGCAACAAAAAAAAAGAAGGTTAACATTATCACTTTACAGTCTTTTCATATTTAGAGTCCTAGTTATATGTTTATAATATAATCTGTATGGGTAGTATATGTTAAGAATAATCATGAAGTCTTCATGTTTAAGTATTACAAAATTTAATTTGCAAGAAATTGTGATGATACACAGTAATTTGTCTTGGGCTATGTGACATTTTCATAGCCCACATTATGTAATAAAAATTAGGAGTATATCATAAAGTATTAATGTTGTCAAGAAATGTTACTACTGTGTCATTTCTTAACAATACCAAATCAATTTTATTTATTTGCAAGAAATTGCGATGACATGTCTGTTTTTACAGTAATTTATCTTGGGTTATTTGTCATTTTGACAATCTATGCTTTGAAATACAAATTAGGAATATATCACAAAATATTTATTTTGAAATGAAATGTTACTTATAATATCATTTCTTAACAATGTTAAAACAAAGTGCAACAAGCGTTTACAAGAAATGGCAGTGTTACATGTCTTATTGGACAGTCATTTATTTTGAAACACAATTTAAGAGTATCATAAAGTATTTATACTGCCAAGATATGTTACTTATAATGTCACTTCTTAACATTGTAAAAGAAAGTGAAACAAGTATGTACAAGAAACAGCAGAGATATGTCTGTTTTTTTACAGTAATTTACATTTTATTTGCCCACCAGATGTTGACCTCTCATATAGTGTGGTCCAAAATTAAGTTTACATAATTTCAAAGGTCATTTTCTTACAGTTGAAAAAGTCTGTTTAAAATTGTTGTTGCATATTCTGAAAGAATATCTTTCTAAGAGTAACAGTATTTGGTGAAAGAATGACTAAACACATAAGGTCAGTTGAATTCAAACATTCAGAAATTCCATGTGAATATTCTAACATTACTGTGTACCACCACATCTGTGGGGAAAAACACTCAATGTAAGTGCTCTGACGCTTTCTTTTTCATTCATGTTTTCACCAAAAACTCTTAGAAAGATTATCTTTAAGAATTTGTAACAAAAGATTGAAACAGACTTTCCAACTTAGAGATATTAACCTTTGAAATTGTTATTTGCAGACCGCTCTGTATTTGAATGAATGAAATTTCAATTAAATATTCCTATTCCAAAATGTTGTTATTATCCCTAGAATGGGTAAAGCTTTAATACCAATTATACAATTCACTGGATTCAAGTTGGTAGGCAAGATTCAGTCTTAATTTAGAATCTATGAATTATGAATGATCCTATCAAACGATAGGTGTTCTTAATCTTGATATCGTATGAACATATTAGTTATTCATTAGTTGCAAATATATATGTCACAGGCAGATTATATTGGGTTGACCATATATAGCTCTACAGCTATTGGATAACAATTAAAACTGAAGGTTTCTAAAAATCTACTGATCAAAATATAGGGCATGTTTTGTTCTTATAATCCTGATTCCTTATTGCAACCAAATTGTGCTATTCCTGTTGAAATCCACACCCCCGTACAGAAGACTGTCATTTCCTTCACAGAGAGTGTGAATTTCAAATATGGCTTCCTGAATGGGTGACACCATTTGATATGTACACCCCCTATGTGGAAGATATAGGTCATGTCTCCCATACAGGGTGCATGTATTTCAACTGGAATATAAATATAATACATATCACAGGCAGAATATTTATGGGTTCACCATAAAGCTCCACATCTGTTTTAGGACCAATTTCCACTGACAAAATAAGAGGCAAGAGGCATGTTTTCCAGCAAAAAAGTAAACTTTTAGTCATCTTATTCTTTACAGCTGATCCCTAATTGATATGTAAGCTTAACAGAGCTAATTAGTACTACTATAGTAAAAATTTCATTTGAATGAACAGATATACGCGATCCGACCGTAATCATATTCCAAAATACAGCCAATTAATTACAAGTAAGTTGGATTCACGTCCTTGTTATGGTACGCACACATAGGGCATTTATCGCACAGTGTACGCAGACAATCATCACGCTGTTGGCAGCTGTGTTCATTCAAATTTTTCTATAGGTGTATATGCAACCTTTTTTGCTCCTTTAAAAATTTTTATAAACTGCTTAATTATCTGGAACAGGTTGACTTCATATTAATGCTCTGATATCAGGAGCTATCTCAAGAACCGCTGAACCAATACTAGGCTTGTTTGTACTCCTTTTAATGCAATTTTCATGCTGATTCCAAATATGGTCATAAAAATGCCCAATTCTAAAATTTCGTTAATTATAACTGCATGCAAAGAGTTATTCGTGCACGATTTATTGCCAATTATACTGATTGAGACAATTGAAATAAGCGGGTAATCATTGATGGTACACAATGTTTCAATTACCAAAATGAGAAGGAAAAAAGTAAAATTAATTTTAATATTAATTAGAGATACATCATGGGGTAGGCCTACAGCACATTTAAGTGCAAGACAAATCACTCAAAAACAGTCTCCTTAGGTGACGGAAAAACTACTCCGTTCTACGGGCCCAATCAACCCCGATGTTGCATTTTGGGAATTGTTTTAAGCTGTATGAATTCAAATCTAATCAGCCATTTTTGGCAGAAGTGGATTGACTGATTTACAAAATTTGAAAATCATATTTTTCAAGCAATTCTTACATCCCCAAATAATCTGATATACCTGTAATTCTCTTGATATAGACAGTCAACCCTTTACTCTCATCAACAAAATGTATGGTCATCTATTGTCTATTGACTATTGTCTTTATTTTTAATTTGAAACTGTAGTTAACAAACTTAGTATGACTAAATGGGCTATTCCAGTTGAAATCCATACACAATAATGAATCTTCCACACAGGGAGTGTGAATTTCAAATTGGGATACCTGAATGAATGATTCCATTTGATATCTACACCCCTGAGTGGGAGAGTATGGTCATGTCTTCTGTTGGGTGTATGAATTCAACAGGATTAGCTCAATATGAAAGGATTATGGATGAGATGTAGAAAATAGCAAGGCTGAATAAGAGAACACAGCAAGTTATTTATTTTAAATTAGTGTGATATATATACTGTAATGGTCATCTAATATCAAGTGAGCCTCTTGGCTAGGTTTATAGTAGTATTTATTCAACTTCCTTTGAATTATTCTGTCCATCTGTTTATGAAATGGCATATAAGTGAGTTGATCCTAGCAAGCTTTTGTAGGCAGTTATGAAATTGAGAAATAAGCGGGACTGAGATGGGGAAAGTTGTAGAAAAATATGTGTGACCTGCTTAAGGGGGTACTACACCCATGTGGTAAATTTGTGACTATTTTTGCATTTTTCTCAAAAAATAATTACACACTGGTAACAAAAGTTATGTATATTATTGGGGCAAGGAATCCAATTACTACACTGAAATTTCAGTGACTCAAGACAAGCCGTTCAGTATATATGATAGGAAACGAGGTACATCCTAGCGGTACCTTATTTCTGATCATAAATAACAAACCCCTTGTCTTGGGTCACTGAAATTCCAGTGTAGTAATTGATTCCTTGCCCCTATAATATACATAACTTTTGTTACCACTGTGTTATTAGTTTTGAGAAAAATGCAAAATAGACACAAATTTATCGAGGGGTGTAGTACCCTTAAAACAAAATAGGAAAATGTGGTATTGTGTATTGTTGTTCAGATTGTTGTATCATTATTTAAAAGAACTTTATCATGGTAGAGTCACTGGGCTATCATCTTGACTTGGGCAATGTCCAAATATTGGAGTATAACGATAGCTGAACATATCAGAGGTAAACATTTTATATTGATATCAAGAGTTTCATTTTCTACATAATTCAGATCAGCTTTTATTTGATGTAGATAGCATCAAAATGTGACATAATAAAGCCAGTTATACTGGGAGACTTATTGGATTATGGAACAAACATGCTTTTATTTGTTCATTTTAAGTAGCTGCAAAATTAAACAATGCAAATTATCATCATGGAAGTGTGCATAATTTTGAGGAAAGATTTATTTTGATTAAAAAATGTCTGGTGTATATTAAAGCTTTCTAATGTTATTTTGTCATCTTAAAGTAGAAAATTAAATCTTAAGCTTATTATTTTAAACATAGAGCTCCTTGTTCTATTCTATAGCAATATAACCATTTGTCTTTGAATTGTGTGTAATATTGAAGAAAAAAATTTATAAGTAGATAATTGCTTTGTCATCTTCTGAATGTAGACAATCAAATTTGTAAATTGAATTTAAGTCTTTAGTTGTTGCATCACCAGTAATCAGTAACTCAACACAGTGGCTTTATTCCATCTAATTAAGCATCTACAATTATTCTTTCATCAATTAATGTTTTCAACAGTTTATCTTATCATATATAATTATCTTGATAATTTAATTGCAGATGTGGTTTGTGTTTTAATATGATGATTGATTACAGCTTTTAAGCTACCAGTAGTAAACAACTAGTTTCACAGTATGTTTACAAGCCATATAGTTCAATATCCAGCTAAAAGAAAAAAGAAATACCTTAATACTTGGGTTCCCCTGGCTCAAAATACCAGACAAAATCAATCCAAAATATGGTGTGAATTCCCTTTAGGTTCAGTTAAGACCAGAATTTGTCCTGATTATCGGCCAAACTGTCATAAAGCTGTAAATGTCTGCATACTCATGCGCATTTGTTGTAGAAAATTGGTAGTGGGTCGGCAGGATGAATTTTTCAATTTTGCCTACCCGCCTCCCCTGAAAATTCAACCCGACACACATATGATCATGGTATAGTTGGGTTCCAGCCAGGTCCAATGTCTTACTTGCATAAGGTGCACATATTTTTAAAGTTTTGTAGAAAAGTTGATAAGAGTAAATTTATTTTTCAAAGAGTGCCGAGCTGATCGGTATCACTTTAAATTTCAGCATGGTTATTATACTAACCATACTAATGCAATATAACTGTTGATGTGTGAAAATAGCCTCATATCAGTATATGACAGCTGACTAAATGAGCCTCATTCTAGAAACACCTGGATGTTTAAAACATTTAAAGATGCAAATGCAATACATCCAATGGCTGCCATCTGTATATTTTATATTAATATGGTGCTTATTTTATGTAAAGAGACACCTTTGTATGGGAAGACCGGTTTTAAAATTTCAACCTGCGTAATCATGAAGCTCCCTTGGCCAAGTGGTTAAGGCACAGGTCTTGTAAACCTGAGGTCCTGGGTTTGATTCCCCGAAAGGATCACTTTTTCTATTTGTCTTCTTTATTATTTGCAAAGGCATACCTGGTGAACATCAACAGAATAAACTATATAACCTAAGGCAGCATTTGATGTATATTGTATTTTGCACATGATCTCTTCCTTTCTACTCATCCATGCGTACACCTGTGCTACAGAACATGACAACATTTACCCCGACATAGTTTCAACGATAGAATCTGTGACATCATTACAACATGATATCCCAGTGTGTTATCAAGCAAACCCTGTGGCACAATTACCTCTTTCTGTTAAATGAGCCAGACAATTATTGTTCTGATTGAGGTTGAGAGTCATTTGGTATTTCATATTCATTTTTTATTTAGTATGTAGTGTCCTATGTTGAATGTTGATTGGGTTTATCATTTTAAGGCTGTTGTGTGGCACCAGGAGTGTTCCTGCTGATGGTGAAGTATAATGTAAAATTCTGTCATTTTCAAATGGCAAGAATATTGTTTAAAATTTAACCCATTGGGCACTACTGCTGTTTTACAGAGTCCCTGATTGGTTAAATAAATGATATAATCATCTAATTAACCAATCAAACTAGAGCTTTTGGATGTCATAGGAAATGTAAGCTTAATCCCCATCAGTCCTATTATGATTATTTTTGCCATATCTCTGATTGGCTCAATACATCATCAATCACTGTTTGTAACCAATCAAAACGGTTCTTAAAGACTGATAATTTGGCCAGTAGTGCCCATGGGGTTAAAAGAATTACTTATTTAAAAGTACTATCTAAATCATTTACCATTGGAATGCATGCTCTGGCAATACTTGCCAAGTGGGCTTGTCTTCATGATGTTGCCAATTATCGGCAGACCATACAAGTAACCAATCAGTGACAATGCATAATTATAGGCTTTATGTTTGAAGCATAAATATAATCTGGTAAAAGTATTGTGATTGATATTTTATATTACACTAGAGTAGCCCATAAATAGCAGTGTTTTTGTTTTGGAAAGAGAAAGATAAAGAGAAAAAGTGAACACATGTTTCTGTCTGTTGGATTACCACTAACATCACTGTTACTGTTGAAATACTATTTATACTGGCTACAGTATCGCATCTCATTACAAATATACTCCAGATACTGTTGAACTACCTCTGATCACAGTTACTGTTGAACTACTTCTGATCACAGTTACTGTTGAACTACTTCTGATCACAGTTACTGTTGAACTACATCTGATCACAGTTACTGTTGAACTACCTCTGATCACAGTTACTGTTGAACTACACCTGATCACAGTTACTGTTGAACTACCTCTGATCACAGTTACTGTTGAACTACTTCTGATAACAGTTAATGTTGGACTACCTATGATCATAGGTACTGTTGAACTACTAGTAGATCAGTTATTGTTGAACTACCTTTGATCAGTTACTGTTGAACTACTTCTGATCACAGTTACTGTTGAACTACTTCTGATCACAGTTACTGTTGAACTACACCTGATCACAGTTACTGTTGAACTACCTCTGATCACAGTTACTGTTGAACTACTTCTGATCACAGTTACTGTTGAACTACTTCTGATAACAGTTAATGTTGGACTACCTATGATCATAGGTACTGTTGAACTACTAGTAGATCAGTTATTGTTGAACTACCTTTGATCAGTTACTGTTGAACTACTTCTGATCACAGTTACTGTTGAACTACCTCTGATCACAGTTACTGTTGAACTACTTCTGATAACAGGTAATGTTGGACTACCTATGATCATAGGTACTGTTGAACTACTAGTAGATCAGTTATTGTTGAACTACCTTTGATCAGTTACTGTTGAACTACTTCTGATCACAGTTACTGTTGAACTACCTCTGATCACAGTTACTGTTGAACTACTTCTGATAACAGTTAATGTTGGACTACTTCTAATCACAGTTACTGTTGAACTACCTGTGATAAAAGTTGTTGTTGACCTCTATCTGATCACAGTTACTGTTGAGCTACTTCTGATCACAGTTACTGTTGAACTACACCTGATCACAGTTACTGTTGAACTACTTCTGATCACAGTTACTGTTGAACTACTTCTGATCACAGTTACTGTTGAACTACACCTGATCACAGTTACTGTTGAACTACTTCTGATCACAGTTACTGTTGAGCTACTTCTGATCACAGTTACTGTTGAACTACTTCTGATCACAGTTACTGTTGAACTACTTCTGATCACAGTTACTGTTGGAACTACTTCTGATCACAGTTACTGTTGAACTACTTCTGATCACAGTTACTGTTGAACTACCTATGATCATATGTACTGTTGAACTACTAGTAGATCAGTTATTGTTGAACTACCTTTGATCAGTTACTGTTGAACTACCTCTGGTCAGTTGCTGTTGAACTACCTCTGATCACAGATATGCATACTGTTGAACTACCTCTGATCAGTTGCTGTTGAACTACCTCTGATCACAGATAGGCCTACTGTTGAACTACCATTAGTTACTGTTGAACTACTTCTGATCACAGTTACTGTTGAACTACCTCTGAAAAGTTACTGTTGAACTACCTATGATCTCAGTTGCCTTTGAAGTACCTCTGATCATAGTTGCTATTGAACTTTTTGTGATAAGTTACTGTTGGGCCTACTGTTGAACTACCATTAGTTACTGTTGAACTACCTCTGATCACAGTTACTGCTGAAAAACACCCTGTTCCTATGGGCCCGACTGACCCAGATTTGAAGAAATAGTGGACAAAATTTCCTGTATGAATACTGACGTTCAAAAATTTCGGGAATTTTAAATTTGTTTTGTATTTAAAAATTTTACAAATATTAACAGATTTTGGTGAATAAGATAATTTGCAAAAAGGCCCGACTGCCCAACCCTATTTGAAAGGTTCATCCACCCGTAGAACAGATTTTTTTCCATCACCTAAAAATTCAAAAGCTTAATTATCATGGACAATTTAAAAATCCACAGAACAACAACATAATTTTCCTAGTAGGTAACAAAAGTTAATGAACAGGAAAGCCTTTAAAAGGTGCTTAAGTGCACGCATAACCCCGAGTTGTAAAACATCCACTTCTTCACCATACGTGTGACGAATATGTATTTTCTGGTATTGATTTTTTCGAATATCATACATGGTTAGTAAACTCATCATATACCATCGTCCAGTAATTTTCATGATATCATCTTACCTAGAAGCCGTCACAATTGATTGCATGTTAATAGACAAAGTCATTAGCATGGTTGTAGTGTCAGTGACTTTAAGTCAAGGTGATGTAGTCTAACTTGATGAGACTCATAATTTCATATTCTTGTGGATGAAATAAATTATTAACAACATGGAGGATAGAATTGTACTTTTTTCAAAGCTATTGATATTAATAGACAAAGTCATGAGAATGTTACTTTAAAGTGTCAGTTGAAAATGTGCCGGATAGGTTTTTACGATTTTCAAAACAGAGCACGAAAGTAGTTCTAGGCTACAATCTCAGTGAAAAACATGGAGAACAGGATTTTACTATTTTCAAAAGTTTCAAAAGTCTGGAGCATAGTGAAGGTGTTAGTGACTTATTAGTCAATGTGATGTAGTCTAACTTGAAGGTGAGACTCACATTATCACATTCTTGTTTGTGCTTATGAAATATTGTTAATATTAAAAACATAATAACAAAACTAGAACTTGAAAATAAAAAAGATCTTCTGCCTTTTTACTACAAATGTAGGTCAGAACAAACTAATAACATGATGATGCATTTTAACTGGAAAGAAATCGTATTTAAAAAAACTTTAAATTATATCCCCAGACATTAGCACACCTCACCAGACATGTTGGAAAACAAGAAACGCCGCGTAATTATTATCATTAACATGCACCATCATCCTCTGTCATCTCCCCATCTGTTTCTGACACACCCAACGGACGTGACTTAACACACTTAATTAACTACTCATGTAGGTCACTATACCGATATTGTATACAGAGCACAGGAGAAACACTTCATTAAGATCCTGAATCATGTGTAGTAATATGTTCAAGTTGAAAAAGTAACAAATCAATCTTTTGGACAAGTTTGTGAAAATTGAATGAGTTGGTGATTGATGTTGCTTCTATTGTCTGTAGGTCATCCATTTGTCATCTCCAACTCTGATGCTCCTGGTACTTTAATTTTCTGAAAGCTCCTGTTTCTTTTGACATTTTACGAGCATAAATTATAAGTAAGTCAGACAGCGCAGTTCATGATTTCTTTTTTTCATTAGATAGGCACCAGAAACAAATTTGTTTGATCTTTGGATCGACCATCGATTCTTATTATTAATGAGCTATCAATTAATTAATCAGAATTAATGATGAATTTATGTTGGTCAATATCACTACACGCAAACCTTACTATATTATCACAATTAACAAGTTACTGTTGAACTACCTCTGATCACAGTTACTGTTGAACTACCTGTGATCAAGTCACTGTTGAACTACCTCTGATCACAGTTACTGTTGAACTACCTCTGATCAAGTTACTGTTAAACTACCTCTGATCACAGTTACTGTTGAACTACCTCTGATCACAGTTACTGTTGAACTACCTCTGATCACAGTTATTGTTAAACTACCTCTGATCACAGTTACTGTTGAAGTACGTCTGATCATATTTACTGTTGCACTACCTCTGATCACAATAACTGTGTGGAACTACCTCTGATGTTACTGGAGAACTATCTCTGATCACAGTTACTGTTGAACTACCCCTGATCACAGTTACTGTTGAACTACCCCTGATCACAGTTACTGTTGAACTACCCCTGATCACAGTTACTGTTGAACTACCTCTGATCTCAGTTACTGTTGAACTACCTCTGATCACAGTTGCTGTTGAACTACCCCTGATCGCAGTTACAGGTTGAGCTACCTCTGATCTCAGTTACTGTTGAACTACCTCTGAACACAGTTGCTGTTGATCTACCTCTGATCACTGTTACTGTTAACTACTCCTGATCATAGTTACTGATGAACTACATCTGACAGTTATCTGATTGTGTATTTTTAATAATGTATTTGTTTGTTTTGGGTGGGATTACAGTGGGAAGTACACTTCCCGTTAGATAAAATAACCCTTCAGAACAATGACAATCATGACAAATCACATTCAGGAACACACTCAAACAGTTTTGACTGTATTAGGCATAAAAAGAGATTCATGCCAGTATCATAATGTACCCAGCTGCAAGATCCTTATGTATTTATCAGAATAATAGCAACGGGCAATTCCAGTTGAAATCCATACACCCTCTATGAAAGATATGACCTTAATCTTCGGTGAATTTCAAATGGGGTTACCTTAATGGGTGGTTCCATTTGAAATCTGTACTCCCTGTGTGGGAGAATTAGGTCATATCTGCCATAGGGTGTATATGGATATCAGCCGGAATAGCCCATGTTCATTCATATTGTATGAAGTAATGTGTCATGTGAAAATGATGGAGTGCTTGTTTATAAATCATGCCATGCATGATATCACCTTTGTGATGTTAGCCTTAGTCCATTAGTGTGATTAAGTACTTCATCTTTGCACCTGCCAAAAAGTGGGTCAAAGCAGCCACTAAAATATCACCCACCAAAATGCTGGCAATGTTGTGAAAAGTCAATCAGATCTTTGCATCTGGATATTAAAGAATCCTAACCCTAACACCAGTAAAAACCACAAAATACCACGATGAAAAATTAGGCGCATGCATGCATCCCAGGGTCTGCGATGACGCAGTCACCCTAAGTGTGATATGCTCACGGAATTGCTGGCGGGCAGCAATAACCCGTGCAGCTACCGATCCGCGATCGTGTGGTTGGCAAGTCAAAAAATTCTTCTTCTTCTTGAAAAATTCGGATCTTCTTTGACTTCCGATATCAAAAAGCATGGGTCAGTGTTAGGGCTAATCAGCTTTAATTTGATGTGAATGAGATTAAGGTAATGTCTGCCATTGGGGGTGTAACAATTTCAACTGGAATAGCACAATCTTTGATTGCCAAGTTTAAATGTGATAAGAAGTTGAAAGGTAGATCTCTCTTCCTTACTATTTCTTATGTGATTACCTTCTGTTGATGGCATACAACAGCATGAATCAGGTGTATATTACCATGAAATTAAAGGTCAATTTTAGTTTCTGACACTTTAAAAAAATGATGGTTTTCAAAGTGGTTCAATATTGTATTATTTTCAAAAGGCAAGTCGAGTATGATGTAATATTTGCATTTTTGTGCATGTGGTGATGTGAAACTAAAGGTTTTGTCGTGATGGAAGATATTGTGTGTAGTAAGTACAGCCTCATCCCCTATTTTCCTCATCAAAACCTGAGATTTTGGTATCAGAAGAAAGCTCATATTTTTTTATCACCCCAGTGAAATTTATTGCCCAAAATATACTAATTACATGTGATGCAGATAAAACAGAAATAGACTTTGTATGCTCTCACCCTAACATGCTTTTTTTTGGGAGGGGAAGGAAAGAAGGAAGGAAGGAAGGTACCCTGAGGTAACAGACAAGCAAACAGGGATAGTGGTGCCATGGGGTGTACTACCTTGGCAGGCCAAGCTTTCTGTGCCCGTATGTGTATTTGCATGATGATGCAATCACATCACGGGGGATACCGGCACTTGCTTTGTGAATTTGAGTTTTTTTGACATTTGGTTCAGTAGGGTTAAGATATGGAATTATAGGATAAAACTGTTAAAACTAGGATTGCTTCTTTAATTGATGATTAAACTCTACGCTAATCTTATTAATAATAATAATTTTGATAATCTTAAAAGAACTAAGTATCCATTTAGCAGAGGTTTGTGTTAGAGTGATATAAATAAAAGAGATCCATATAAAAGATGTTAAACTGTTTTTCTAAGTATGAATCTATTGATAGATACAAGCAGACATATTACCTTGTCAAGCTTATAATAACAATATTCCTGCGATTTTCTTCTGCTTCAAATAAACTGACCGTATATAACACAATCTGTTGACCATGTCAAGTCTGATTACAGTACGAGTAGATGGACACCTATGCTGGACGCTTACCCCCACTGATACCTTAGTTATGTAATTTGTAAAGATGTGCTGACAATGCCAGCAATGCAGTGCAGCAAGGGAGGGGGTAAATGAATTAAATGAGACTTAAGGTAACTACCGTTGTTTTGTGTGATGCATTACATGTATGGCATAACAGGAAATGTTTACTTCATACCGGCTATGAGTTATGTGAGCATTTTGAAATCGGTATTTTTTAAATTGGTTAATGATGAGAATAAGAAATAAGATATGTAGATGAGGATTTCTTTTCATCTGTGGGAATAGGGCACATCTCATGGGATTTCTTGATTTAAAGGCGAGTGAGATGGCAGGAGCTATATTTTTCCAGTTTATCCATTTAGCTAAAAAACTGCCATTTGCTTTTTAATATTAATACATTGATCTGATAGGAAATGAGTCACAGAAGCCAGTAATCACATTTGTAGGTCTTGCGTTCATGAGTTAACGCCACTAATACATCAAAATAGCAGTTTTACACATTTTGTTCCTCCACAGAAAATCATGTACATGGCCGGAAATGACATCCCTTATATCAAGCATTAGGATCTCCTTTATAGTACCCATATCATTTCTTTTGTGTGTCAGCTTTATTTGTCTCAATATTTGAGTGCAAAAATGGTATGCCTCTTGGTTATGCTCCCCTCTGACCCGCTTTAAGAAATCCCCTGAAACTTGCCTTAATATCTAGGGTTACTATGAAGGTTAATACTACTTCTGTAATTCCATATTTATTTCATATTATTGGCCATGATTTATGGAAGGTGAATGGAAAGAGGAAGTTTTAAATTGGTTACTGATTACCAAGTAACAAGATAGGTATATGAGCATATGTTTTGATCATTGAGAATTAAAACCTGCATGGTGTTGCATGAAATTGAATAGATATCTCAAATTACTTAAAAAGTTATCGCTAACCACTGTTCATAGGACTTCATGGATCAGTATAATGTTTATTTCATTTTGAGATATGTTAAGCTTACTAAAATCGATCATTTGAAATTTAATGCTGAGCCTGTAACATGAGTATGTATTTCATTTGTTGCAAGTAAGACATTTTATTATGTTATAGTATTGTTGGATCCATGATTTGAAACACTGAAACTACCTTTTTTTTCTTAGATGATTGGTTCATATCATAAGTAGTATCCAATTGCAGCCCATGCATCATGTATTACTTTGGAATGTGTGAATCACTAGTCATCCAAAATCAGATTTTTGTTTTTCGGAAGTCTAAGTACCAGTAGGTTAAACTATTCGGCAAGTGGTAGGACTGAAAGTGAGTTAACAAGCATATAATTTGACATTTTTAGTCATTATTATGTTTTGTTGAATCCAATGGTATGAAGACATTGGATCCAGAACAGGGTCGGTTTTAAGTGGTGGCCTGGTGGCACTGCTCTAATGGACTTTGTATCAATCCAGTAAATTTTCAACAATGCTGGCCCAGCAGGCCAGTAGATTTTTGAGATGATATGAGACAAGACTATAATTATAAACATAACGCTCATTCTACAAAATCCGGTGCCAATCCACTATAAAAATTGAAAAAATAAAAGTTGTTCAAAAACACCTGCTTTTTGTGTTTTTAAGAGTAAATGTATCACTACTTTCAGATGTAAAAAATTGCCAACACCACTTGCATATTTTTCTTTCAGGAAGTCATGATGTTTTTTAACACTAAAACTCAATGTAATGTGAGCTACGTTACCGACTACAAAATGGGCTGGTTTTACTCAATCCAAGGTCATAAAAAGCAAACTAAAGATCACTTGAGTGAAATGTAAAACCGATTTCACCATTTCATAGAAGTTTTGAAGATGCGTAAATGAGTGTGTAACGTAGCTCACAGTAACATAGTTCACGGGTTTTTAATAATAATAATAATAACAGCACTTAATATAGCGCTTTTCCAACCTGATCAAAGCACTTTACAAAGATACAAAAAATATACAAAACATATAATACCTGAAAAAGGCCTAAAACAGCAACAATCAGAACAAGTGAGTTTTAAGGTTACTCTTGAAACTATCTACAGTGGGGGAAACTCTGATGTTTATAATGTGATTTGCGAACGTTAGAACATTATGTCGGTTAATTCTAATATAAATGGGGTTCGACCACTGGTAGCTTTCACATATTATTAGGAAGTACATGTAATACAAGTGCATACTATAGAATCCTGGTAACGTAGCTCACCAATCTTAACATGGTCGGTCGAAATTTCAATGTTTACAACATTTCTATGCCAAAAATGCTACAGCATCACAATTTTTACTGTGATTTTTAAAAACCTATGAAGGTTTCCTTTCAAAACCGGAAATTACATTGATACCTCTGTTTTACTTCTTTCCAATAACGTGTGTTAAAAAGCGGTAACGTAGCTCACAGCGTTTTGGTGGAAAGTGCAATTTATTTTAGAATTACACAAAGACGTTTTAATCACTAAAAAATAATGTTGATAAACAATATGATGGTGCGTTATCTAATTAAAAAACAACAAATATGTAAAGAAATCGCATTTATTCAAAGAAAATATTCAGGGTCAGATGTGACACTTGAGCAGTGGAAACACATTTTTAGCGATTTTTGAGCCTTTGCAAGGGTTAATCAGACTGAAGAAAGCATTTAAAGTATGGAAAACTATATATGTCCGTGTAGATCTCGTTGAGTTCCACCAGAAAAACAACATATTTGATGCCCTAAATGCTCGACAAAGTGTTTGTGGACCAAAGAATGGAAAAAGGCTATTGGCACCGGATTTTGTAGAATGAGCGATAAGCAGTCAAGATTAATAGGAAAATTTTCATGGGAAAATTTTCTGGACATGTTACACCCATGGGCGCAGACATATTAGCATTATGGAATGTGATCCCGAGCACAGCGGGTGGTCTTCCAATGTATTTCTCCTTGGATGCAAAATAAGTTACTTGTCGGAAGTTAATAATGTTATAGCAAGAGTTTCCGTAGATAAATATTTTTTTCCGTAGGTAAATATTTTTGAAATTACGTTTTGATGATATTGTGAAGAAATTGAGATTGCATAATTTTCAATCATTTTGCAATGCACAAATTTCTATCGAAACTGCGGCCAAAAATACTATTCCAGTTCAAAATAACTAAGACTTGAATAGCGAGGTCACCGCCGGGGGTCAGGGATCAGGCTCAAGGTTACACTCACCTTGATACGCATTGGTCACATGTCCAGAAAATTTTCCCGTGAAAAAAGTGGGGACATTTTGGACAGCTTCTGGTTTACCTCTGTGTAATATATATTTTGATTTCCTTATTTTTCATTGATCTATTCTTATTCTTGCAAATTGTATACGATGATGTCTGGATGGCTGTGTGTATTGACAGGACTTGCGAACATTTGGTACATACTGATGACTATACCGAGCAACCCGATACAACTACTATACAAAATGGATCATTTGCTTGTTTAATGCAGGACCCTAAATCCTATTGGCTAAAAGGAAGAAAAACAAGGACAATGTGACCAAACATTGCAGGGATATCTTCAAAAATGAGAGTTGTCAGTTGCTTGATTTTGCAGTAGAAAATATTAAGAAAGTTGGGCCAGTGAAATTATTGCTTCCGTGCTTCTGAGCTTCCGTACCTCCGAATGATGTATCACGTGACTGGATGGGTGGATTGACTTCAGATATTCAGGATAGATGGGTCATGGTTAGAAACTCTGGCTACTTTTTTTTGGGTGGTGTTCAAGGTCATATACTGAAGTCAAAGGTCAATTTGTAAAATACCATTGTTTATGACTTTTGGTTTCATATGAACAGTTCAAATCCTGATGCAACCAAATGTTGGTCGCACCTGCATTATGGGCACCTTCATGTATTGATGGTATCCAAAGTCACATTCGAAAGTCAAAGGTCATTTGAGGTTATGTTTGTTTGCTTACCGCTCATACAGTTTGACATTTAGCTGTTATAGTTTTTCCGAATTAAAATTGCCCCATGGTGGAGGCATCCCAATTGATGCCTTGCATCGAAAACCACAACATTTCTAGTTTTATCTGTGTTGGAGGTCTTTGTCCGTATGGACACTCAACAACACACAATTGAATATGGCTTCATATCCAGGGATTACTGTCAGAAGACCCTATCTGCAATTGCTGCCCTATAGACATTTGACGATTCTGCATTCTATAGTGTGCATAAGCTCAAAAAAATCACATCTGGCAGCTATTGCAGAAAGGGCCTTCTTGCCCTAAACTCCCGATCTTGCACTGCCGTTTTCTTGTTTTTTGTTGATTTTTCATAGGAAAATTTGATGGAAGTATCGTTTGCCGTAAGCTATTCCAACAAATTTTAAGACTTTTATGAGGATCACTGATGGTGCCTTTATTAACGCTGTTAAGACCCAGGATTTAGTCTCTAGTTTGTTTTTAGAAAATTACATTTTAAAAGATTGTCTTTATACTCTATTTCTGATTCCCAGTATTTTTCAAGGTCGGACAAAGATAATGGTTTGAATTTAGTTAATGAGCATTTTAATCGCATGGGACCAGGGTGGTATGTTATGTTCAGGTACTAAGTTTAACGTTAAGTGTTTTTACGGCCTGTAGGGAGTAGTGGTTAAGCAAACATTAATGTGATTTTTTCATTGTTGGTTCAATCACAGACCCTATAGAAATCTTTTTCTAGTGTCTGTGGTTCAATATCCTAAGTAGACATTTTCCAAATATTATTTAAAGGCATACTACTCCTGAACTTACTCCCTAAAAGTTTTTGTTTCTTTTAACAAGTAACCATTATAACATGAGTCATGTTGAGACGATGTTTAAAGTTTGTTCAGCTTATAATTTGTGAAAATTATTTGGTTTTTATTATTGCGCGCATTAATTCACATAAGCATGCACCCGTCACACAGTACTGTATGTAAAAGTTGAAATTTTTGCTTTTCGCGTTCCAAGCTGCTACCACAAAAATAATGACACATGAATGTATATTTTGTCAGTGTAATGTAAGGAAAGTTAGAATCACAAATTTAAATACAAGGGAAACAGTTGGCAAAGTGCCAAATATTAATCGCGTGAAAATATTTCCACTTTTACAGTACAGAACTAGCATTTAAGGTTGGTCTGAACCAAGGCATGTTTTAAAAATGCAGAATTCCACTTTTCTTGAATTCTATATTCATTAGTCTGTGTACTTAAAGTTTGAACTGAAAAATTGTAGGTTTTTAATTTTTTTACCAAATTTCTATCATTTTTAAATATGGTATTTCACCCTTTTCCATCTGAAATCGTCCACATGGTCAATGGCGGAAATCTTGCCAATCTCGTTGCTAAACGGTAGCGTATGTTTTCCTTTGCGCCTGACGAAAACGCAAACAAGCCTGACCGCGTTTCCTGTGCGCTACTAATAACACGCGTGCGATTCACCCTCCCCTGTATCTCGCGCGAGACTTAAAAACAACTTTTCTGACCGAAGACATGGCTGGCCGGGAAATTCATACGGCTTGATGAACAATTATTCCTCTTTTTTATGGAAAATATTGCTTGGAATTTCGTAAAACGTGCGCGGAAGTTGTATCTTAATTACGACTACGAACTGTGTGAATTGCAGGAATCAAGATTATCACATTTGAAAACAAGGGTTGCTTGATTGCTGTCTACTGCCACTTTTGATACAAAACGGCGATTTAAAATGTGTTCATTTTCGTGCATGTTTTCAATTTTTCGTGCAAGCTAACAGATTCATTATAGAAAATAAAGGTAAGATTTTGGTCTTATCGTGTAGAGCTCCTTTTCCTCTAGGAGCCCTTTTTTTTCATTTTTTTAAATTTCCGTCCCAAAACAAAAATATACACCAGTATTGCCTAAATTAGGCTGAAACTGTCAAATTTCAACCATTTTTATAGAATATTTCTAAAAGATGGTCAAATTTCAAAAAAATAAAAAAACGGATCCTAGATTTTCATACCTAGTTTTTGAAAATCAATAAGAAAAAAAAATTTTACTGAAAAATAATTAGTTACGTGTATGCGTAAATTTTGGGGTCAAAATCACGCTTTTTGATGATTTTCTCCAAAAGTAAGCATTTTTACATAAATCTGACGTCACCGTTGGATTTGTCAGGTCATTTCCATTCTAAATATGTATACTTTTATACACTTTATATCAACAATTTAGAAGTTACAAGACCAAAACGTTTTTCATAATTCCATGGTTCAGACCAACCTTAAGTGGGCACAACTGTGTGCTTGCCATAAATTAGTACACAATGTTATGAGTCTCATTTTTTCGCCTATTATAAGCCTAACAAACTTCAGAGATGGGCATGAACCTCCAAGAGTGTGAACATCCAAATGGTTACTCCATGTGAAATCCATACACACCCTATGTGTAGATTTTATGTGGAGTCACCCATTCAGGTAGTCCCATTTAAAATTCATACTCCCTGTGTGGAAGATTAAGGTCATGTCTTCTATAAGGGGTTTATGGATTACAACTGGAATATAGCCCAATATAGAAATGAATCGAATGTCACTGTTGAGTTGTGTCCAGATGTTGTTTTGTCATTAGAAACCCATGAGCTGTTAATATTAGTAATCTGACTCTCAAGTTGTCAAAAATGTACATTAGGATGTTTATTTTTGTGGCAATTAGGGCTGTCCTTTTATATGCTTATTAATGTCCTGACAATGTCCTGGCATATGTTAGCATTTTGTTTTTGTATCACATAAACTAAACTAAAATGACTGCTTATTCATTATTTACAGAGTTGAAATCCATACACCCCTATGGAAGACATGTTCTTAATCTTCCACATAGGAGTGTGAATTTCAAATGGGGTTACCTAAATGGTGACTCCATAGGGGTGGACCATGGATTTCAACCGAGTAGCCCATTATCAGGCTGTAAAATGTTCATTTCCATTTTTCTGTTTTCAGTAAGGGCATCACCAAAAGGTGTACCAAAATATGCTGAAAAGAGCAGGATTTGTAGATGACAAGTTTTCATTACGTCAAGGTCACTATATAGTGTTTGTCCTTCAATATCATTTGAAACTGATAAAATATTTTGAACCAAAACATCCGATATCAAATTGATACAGGATGTATGGCATATACATTACATATCAGACTTCACCTTAGATAGCTATTTCTGCAAAAATTATGCTATCTTATGTTTCTATAAACAACCAAAGGTTGTCAAAACCAAAATAGTGATGAAGTATCTGTGATATTTTGTTAACACTGTCTGAAAGATGAAATCAAATCAGCATAAAAAGGTCAGTGTCCCTTTTTTGTTCCAAAAGGCTATAAGATAAGATCCAAATATCTTTATTGTAATTTTGATCACTGCATGCCCATTGAAAATCAGATAAGTAAGATAATAAAGGCTTCATTAGACTGCAGAACTATTAGCCTTCAATGTTAGTCAGTCATTTATCTGTAGGCCATTTATGACTATCATTTGGAGACTGAGTTTCAACCATTTATTTTCATGCAGTTTCAAAAAAGAGGACTACAATAGAGGTTATCTTTTGAGTCTTTTCATGACCACTGAACATGCTGAGGAGCAGAGTACAATAAATAGACTCTCACAAACAAAAGACCCATGGATTGTCAGTTGTTCCCTGATTTTGGCATGTTTGGTATCTGTAAAGCTCTATATGCGACCAACAAATTTCTGCACAAAATCATTGTGATTTTGTTACCTTTTGATTATCAAAAAAGTTCTTACATTGAAGCAAAGATCCCCTTATAAACAAAGAAACAATCTATCCAAACAACTCCAAATATTCTCTACATGAGCTGTATCAAGTTGTTTGCACTTAAAGAATAGTTTCTGTTTTAGTTGTGTGCATACTGCCACAGAGCCCAGAGCCTGCAGATGTTACATTATGAGCAGAGACCTTTTTTCCCCACATGCTTTATTAAAATGACAAATATATCATTCATACTATTAAATTTTGTCCCACCCCAGGGCCTTACATAAGGGAAAATACAAATAAGTTACCTCCCACACATTATTTGAAAATACATGATTTTGATCAAAAGATACAGCAATTTAGAGTTACCTAACAATTTTCAGGTCAACACACACACACAGTCAATCTGATTTGAATGTCTTAGTGACAAATTCAGCGGCAAAAATAAAGGAAGTAAAGGGATGAAGACAGTTGTGTCTGAATAGATAAAGGTTTTGATATTTGTCATCATCCAAGGTCAATTGTGACATGATCCGATCCAATCAGCCCAAAATCTGTAATAAGGCAAAAATAAGATGCCAATAAACAATAAAAACATTAAGAAATTAAGGTATAAAAAGTAATGACTTTACAACCATGTATGCCAGGGGTGGATCCAGGAATTTTCAATAGAGGGGGCGCCGAGCCACCGCCGCCGCCGCCGCGGCTCGGCGCCCACACTAGTCAGGCGCCGCTCTGCAGAAAAACACATAGTCAGGCGCTGATCGGCAAAAAATAGAGGGGGCGCGCGCCGGGTGCGCCCCCTCTAAATCCGCCCCTGTATGCCAGGGACTTAAGGATTTGAAAATCAATAAGCATATGTACTGAGGAAGTTATAGTAATGGTAATCACTCAATTTTCAGAAATCAGAATTACTGACTTACATCTGAGTGGATCAGATCATATCACAGTGTTTTTGTCCTTCACTTATATCCATGCATATTGTATTTTCCTTATAAAAAAAGCATTAAAAATAAATCTTAAATTTTAACGCTATCGGCATCCGAATTCAACAACCTGAATGCGTTTCGACATGTTACAATTCAAATTATTATCATTCTACACAAGTCGAGGCAAGGATGAATTAAGTTTAATAATCCAAATTGGGCTATTCCACTTGAAATCCACACTCCCACTGAGGTAGATTTTGGAATTCTGACCAAATTCAACAGTTTAAACTAGTCCAGATGCAACCAGTTTCATCCATAAGAAGTGGAAAAGGTGTGAAAGGTTTGGGAATTCCTAACAAAGTTGTCTAATTTTAGGCGAAATTGTGCAAATTTCAACTGGATTTGATAAATGTCGACACTATTGAACTGGAATTAAACATAAAAATAGCACACATTTCCATCTGGATTGAATATGAAGTACAACTGGAATTGAGAAATCTTCCATATGGGGAGGGTTTTTAAGTAGAATAGCCCAATTTCCTATAACACTTTGTGACAATGATGTTATTGTAATGTTTTATTCAGTAAGGTGCTGTGATTTCTTTATGATTTATTCATTGTCTTTGACAAAATCAAAGTAATTTGATCAGATACAAGGCCTGAGGATGTTCATTTTGCTATTCTTCTTCGCGAAGTAAGTAACGGCTAATTTTTCTTCAATTTAATAGGATTTGTTTAAAATATATACATATTTTTATGTTACCATATCAGATCAGGCCACTAACTTTCTGTGGTTTTCATTTGCCTTTTTGGACTTTTTGAACACCTTATCACCTATAAATACTGGAGCTTTGTCAATTTTTCTCCCATTTTAGATTTTTTATTAAAAAACAGCAAAACAGTGGCGTGCATCGTGGCCGCCCCAACCCGGGGGCTGAAGAAGAAACAATTTTGCCGCCTTTCTTTAACAGCCCGAAAAGGTTGACCCAATTTTTTCACGGTCGTTTGAAAAAGTGAAGAGCAAAAAAAAAAAAAAAAAAAAAAGGATTTTAGGCTCTAGCGCCTAAAAGCAACCATTTTTCAAAAATGTTTAAGCTTTGTCAATTTTTTTCGCCTTTTTATTTGCTAATTGTTTTGCCGCCCCTTCGTTTTTGCCGCCCTGTTTTTGCCGCCCTTCTTCTTCCGCCACCCTTCGCTTTTTGCCGCCCCCTACTTTGACCCCGGGGGGCTGGCGCCCCCAAAGCCCCCCGCAAAATACGCGCATGCAAAAAGTAGCCCTTTGTGGATTTTAGTTAAGCACTGCTACCCAAATTTATCAGTTACTCTGACTGTGGTTTGAGGTAATCATAGCACTATGCACAATTGATTTTGATGATGTTTCTTGAACAATAAGCATTATATCTAACTAAGTAAAACCAGGTTTCATTCAACCATGATAGCTCATGATTTATGCGCAATGTCACCCATGCATCATTGGAATGCCTGGTTTTCCGTTGTGAGTGTAAAGCAAGTTGGGGTTAAAGCATAGAATTTTGACAAGTATGTGCCATTTTTTAGTTTACAAAATACTTGTTTGTTTTCTCGATCAGAAAACACCTGGAAGACGTCAATAATATCTTTCAAACAATTTCAAGGAAATATTTGATACTTGTATCAATATTGATACTTGTACCAATTACTGTCTGAGACCATCGGCATCATTTTCTGCTGTGAGTGCTAAGCATGTTGGGGTTAAAGCATAGGCCCTGGTTAAAGCATAGAATTTCAAGGCATAAATACTTGTTTGTTATTTTTCTCAATCAGGAAACACCTGGAAGGTGTCAATAATATCTTGCAAATAATTTCAAGGAAATACTCAAAATTTGATACTTGTATCAATCACTGTCTGAGACCACAGGCACCATGCTTCAAAACAGCCTCATTTCCAGTGACATAGTTCAATAACCTCAATAGGCTCCAAAGCTGACCCAGATGAAGGGTTCTTATGAACAAATCACAAATCTTCAAAGGGACATTCTATGATTTTTTAGCTTCAACATTTTTTGCACAAATGCAAATTTTGAAACATTATTTTAAGCAAAAAATCTTGGCATGTTAAATTATAATATTATGTTATCATGATTTAGTGGGATCACAATTCAATAAAGCAGATAGTCAACAGTTTTGTTTTGCCCTAACAAATTCAAATTGTAAACTTTCATAGCTTGCAAGATACAGAGAATATAAATTGATATATTAGGGACCCGATCAAGGAAATTGGTGATAAATTTGATAAAAATTCATAGGTTGATGTAACACATAAATCCCTAGTTTTGCATTTTCTCTTATTAAGTTAATTTTGTAGTACAATTTGACCATCATAGGTCACCAGATCTGGTAGGTTACTTAGAAACAAGCCTTGAAATAAGCAGGCACCAGGAGCAAATTTACACTCGTAAAGCCACCATTGCTCCTGGTCCTTGTAAAATTAACATGAACCAGGAGCAATTTTCTGAAACAAATTGCTCCTGGTTCCAGTTTTGAATTTGATGCAGTAGTGCTGGTATGCTGTATTGTATATGCAGTAAAATGATTTACTATTTGAAAATTGCTCCTGTTTCTTCAGAAATTGCTCCTGGGTCTTGTAAAATTCCAGTGAACCAGGAGCAATGTTCAAAAACAAATTGCTCCAGGTTATAGTCCGCTTATTTCAAGGCTTCCTTAGAAAATGAAGCGAAGGAGTTCTAGTTAAAATCCATACTACCCCTATGGAAGACATGACCTTGATTTCTCTCTTAGGGAGGCTGAGGGAGCATAGATTTCAAATGGAGTCACATATTCAGGCTACCCCATTTTGAAGTTCACACTTCCTGTGTGGAAGATTAAGGTCATGTCTTCTATAGGGGTGTATAGATTTCAACTGAATAGCCCATTTGGAATCCAGACTCTCAAACATCAACTGCAACTTAAATGTGATGTTTTTTCACACAGTTCAGAGATTTTAAAAATATGAGTTCCCGACTTTGTCTTCATTTAGCTTGATCTTGTCATGCCAATTGCTAGTGAAACAGACAGTGCCTTACCCTTCTTCAAAAAGTCCCTTCTGTATATCACAATTCATTCCATTATTGAAATGATTAAGTGAAGAATGAGCATTGAGCTTTTAAGCAAATTTATATGCGCATTGGAGATGTTACGTCCGTTTCAATTTGGAAGTCAAAAATCATGTCGCTGTACCATCAGAAACTGTTCACCATAATACAACTGCACTATTGTGTCCTTCAAATGATCACTTGTTTATTCCAAATTTTTCTTTAATGTGTTTTATTACTTATATCTTAACTATTTTTCTATGAATAAGGTATACAACATTGAGTACTAAATCAAGAGATTGTTGATGAAGCATAAGAAGCTACTCACCCTATTACAACTGCATTATTGTGCGTCCTTCAAATTATCACTTACTTCAATATTCCTTATTTTTCATTTTATGTATTTTGTTACTTATTTCTTCACTGGTTTTCTGAGAATCAGGTGTTCAGCATAAAAGCGTTTACGAAAACAGATAGTAAAAAAACGAAATCATTGCCCCAATTCAATAGGTTATTGATGACATATCATTAGAAACCTGTAATATGACTGTATTAGTGTATGTCCTCCAAGTGATCACTTGCTTTAACATTCCTTATTTTTTAGTTTAGTGTTTTTGTTGTTTACATCTCTGTTTTTCTGCGAATCATGTATTAAACATATATAAAAGTATTTACAAAACAGATAGTAAAAAACAATAATTTTTAAAAAATCAAGAGATTTATTAGAAACTGTCTACTGTAATACAACTACACAAGTGTATTTCCCCCTGGACGACTATCTTCAAATGATGACTTGTTAATTCCGTATTTTTCATTTTGTGTGTTACTGTGAATCCGCTACTCAACATTGAGTATTTAAGAAAAAAGCAAAGTAAAAAACAAAATATTTTCACTGCTATATGTCAAGGTTTAAATTGAGCAAATCTTACTCAAGAGATAGTTGATGACATCTCGGGGCATTTTGAAAAGATACTGCATCATCATAGTGCTTTGGACTTTTCTCCAGGGGGTTTGCTCTTCACTATCTGATTGGATGGTGCTAGTGTAAAAGTGCTTTAGCTGCTCTGTAAGGATTTGTACTTGGTACTTTTCAATATGAAATAGAATTGTATTTCTTTTCTACAAAATGTTAGTTTTCACTGTCAGATGTGCCCCTTTTTTAATTTTGGCCTGAACAGATGAGGTAAAGCATAGACAGTTTCTATTTTTATACCACCACATATTATGTTGCTAATACGAGCCACTTCATCGACTGTGACTGACGTTGTTCCTTGTGATGTGTTATGACCGTCCCACATGGCTTGAGAAACCACATTGGGTGGCAAGCAAATCTCTACAGATCAGAAGGGGGTGATTTTTGACACAATTCATTGTGCACATATCTCTGTATTAGGCACTAAAAATGCCTAGAAAACCGAACTAAAATATTAAATATTTAAAATTTCACATCACATTATTTAAATCATTAAAGTTAATTGAGAGTTGAGCATATGCAAATGAGGGAAAGCAGGGCTGTCAACTTTTCGAGTTGCTTGATGTGAATGGGTGTGCCAAGACAGAAATCTTGTTTGCCTACTAAATTGTTAACTTTTTACCAATGATTTATTTCGCCAGAGCGCTTGAGAGTCTAAAAAGTGAGGGAGGAGGGGTAGGGACAACATTTTCTATGGACGATGCATGAGATTTTACCACCTTGGTCTGAGATTTACTTCCTTGGCATTGGATTTTACTACTTTAGTGTGAGATTTTACTACCTTGGTGTGAGAGCGTGAGAAAATGCCCAAATGTGTGAGTCTCATGCTGGATGAGTGAGAGTTGATATCCTTGGAAAAAGAAAAATTTCAGCAAGTTTTTTTGAAAATAAGAGTGAAAAATGTACCATAACTCACAAGGCAGCTATTGTTGATACTGAATTTCTGCCGCATCAAGATTTTTTTACAAGTGCCTGTGAATGGTTTGAAACGGATATGACTATATATGTTATTAGAGTAACCACACAAAATTCTTGAAATGTGTCACTTTACACGGTGGAATTCAACAGAGTTAATAACCAGCCATACTTGAGTCATATGCACTGGGATGACATGATAGCTGTTGTTTTCATCAATTTACGTAGAAAAAATAAATAGGCATATTTTAAATGTGAGGTCAACAACCTGGGTGCTGTTTTTGTTTTTTACCTAAAATATCATTGAAAACTGAATCATTATAATTATGGCCATGCTCAGTCCCATATCCAGGGGCATGTGAGGTGTGATGCATGGCCTTAAATATTTCAATTAGAAAGAAAAAGAAAATCAACCCTTTTTGAAGGAAAAATCACAAAAGGTCAGTTTTTCTGTAAAAACTTTATAACAATCACTTTTTTGAACAAAGTCCACTTGCTCTGGCTGTGAGCCTGGCCATGCTAATGCAAGACCACACAGAATTTGTTTTAGTTTTCTCTTGAAATCTGATTATATACTATAGCCTATCTTCCTCATCCTGCAAACCTATGTTGGATGGCATGTATAATTGAGTGTCATCAGCATAGAAATGAATGTAAAGACCACGGCAATTTTTGTAATGTTGTGTGAATAAATGGTGAAGGAAAGTGGACCAAGAACAGATCCTTGAGGAACTCCAAAGTGGTTGCGACAAATGACCTGGGTATGATTGCTGATATAAGATTTTGTCCAATTCTGAGTAGGACTTTCGACACCAATCAAGTTCAGATGATTAAGAAGGATATTATGCTTGATGGTGTCATAGGCCACAGAAGAACAAAAAACATCCTCTATTTTATCCATATCACAAAGTGTATCAGTGTGAACTTTCACTAGTCTCAGTACCATGATACTTTCTGTACGCTGATTGCATTGGTTTATTTAAATCATACTTGCGTAGATGATCATTAAGTCATAGCATAACGACTTTCTTTAATGATTTTGGAGATGAAAGAGAGATTGGTCAGGCCTTGAGTTGACAACCCTATTTGACTTCATTGTGATTAGTGATCTAACTGATACATGAAATAATGCTCTTTTCAACGTGAAGTGACAAGGTAAATTTTAATCTGATCATCTATGATACCATCTGATATTGTACTCTCTTCCTATTTGCTAATGTGTTTGAAAGGACTAAGGGACATTTGGGAAATCAAAATCATAAAAAAATTGTATGATTTTGTAAGTCCAGTGAACCAATTTCCTGGTCAAATTGTGCTCATCATCACATATTTTTATTTGTGGCCTAGGCAAGTTGGCATGGCAGCCCAGGAAAGTGATGAAGAATGATTAAAAAAAAGAGTATTTATTGCCCCTTCTTGACCGACCCAAATTTCTTTTAAAAAAAAAGTTTTTTTAAAATAATTATTCAAGTTTTAAGTACTTTAAATAGTCATACCCATATATTTTAAGTTTAAAAGCATTTATTATGCATTGAAGGGGAAAAAGAAGAAATGTTGAAAGTAGGAATATGTGTGATAATTTTGCATTTCCTACAAAACATCTTGAAAAAGCATTGTAACACCAAATTATATTTGACTTGGCCAAAATACTTAAACAAATCGATTTAATGAGCCAATTTGCTCCTGTCAAGATTCACATTGCCTGTATTCCCTAGAATCTCTACAACCATGATCATATATTTGTACTTTTCACTATATGCTATACTGTCATTCAGAAGGAAGTAAAAATCTCTTTGGAAATTTATATGTTACTAGCTGTTACTAATAGCTTGCTCTTACATACAGCTTTTTTCAATCTAGGTACACAAGTCAAGGTAAATAGGTTGTTACTAAAAACACTAATGAAGTATAAAAAGAAAAAAACAAACAAACAATAGGAACAAACCATTGGATGGAGTGAATCCCTCAGGGTTTTTCCACTGTTAACCCTCTACACATGGGTGTCCACTGCAAGTTACAATTTTTCTTTAATTTCAAGAATTTCAGAATTGTTCATTTTCATGAATATATTTGGAATTGGCATGAGAAATGCATCAAAGGGAGTACAAACAAGTCCTCTATAGGTTCAGTTGTTCTTGAGATTGCTGTTGATATGTTTTTGAGAAGATATCTAACAATTAAAATGTTGAACCCTGTGGCCAGAGCATTAAACATATTATTGATAGAGCATTAAACTTATTATATAGATAGGTTTGGCATTGCATAGTGTAGGACAGATTTCACCCTCTGTTGACTGCAGTGGCTGATAACCCCATGGGCACTATGGCCAAATTATCAGCCTCTTAAAAGAACTATGTTGATTGGTTACACAGAGGGCTATCATGTATTTAGCCAATCAAAAGATATGTTAAGAATGATCAGTATAATATGGCTGAAGGGGATTAAGCTTAAAGTTGCTTAGAGATCTAAAAGCTCTATTTTGATTGGTTTGATTACTCATAATTATATCATGCAATTAACCAATCAGGAGTAATGCTAGAAGTCTTGGTGTTAAATTATCATAGTACTCCACAAAGGTTAGGCAAATCTGACGTTCTTTACAAAGTGACAACAGAATATCTACTGAACTGCTGGAAAAAGCTGTGCATGTTTGTACTCATTCTATGCATTTTATATAAAGACATCAAATTTGTAGATAAAATGGTGATAAATTGTTGGTAGCTTTTTGACCATGTCATCTTCATGTATCAGAGGGAAGGTTAAGTGCTGTGTAATGGCATATATAATTGCTCTAATTGACCAAACACCCTCTGAATAACATCATTGCCATGGCTATTTTGGGTATCCTAATAAGCTCTAATAGTGGACATGAGGCATTTTTCAACTGAATTATTCCTGCTCCGGGGAGATGATATGTGACCTCTTTCTACAAGACCAGAAACATGGCCAATGAAATAGCTGTAAAGATTACTTTAATAATAAGCTTTAAAATGATAACCAATTTTTTTGTACCATGTCTTCTTTTGAAGATGTGTATATAATTTACTCAGGGCTCTTTCGATTCGAAAATAGTGCTAATGCATGGACCCTGAAACGTCAATGGTAAATGCAATTATTAGAAATAAAGCGATTAATTCCTCTACTTATATAGCACTGAATGTGGATTAACAAAAGTCAAATGACAATTAGTGATTTAAAAATCTGTATTTGTCACAAAATACTTTTGCGCTTTATGGTAATACAGTATTGTCATCAAGCAACAATTAGTGATTTAAAAATCTGTACTTGTGGGCAGTATGGTATTACAGTTTATATCATCAAACAATAATTAATGATTTCAAAATCAGTAAAATACTTGTGCACTTTTACGATACTGCATTCTGTATAATCAAATGACAATTAGTGATTTCAAAATCGCTATTTGTCATAAAATACTTTTGTGCTTTACGGCATTATAGTATATATCATCAAATGACAATTTAAGTGATTTAAAAATCCCAATTTGTCATAGCATACTTTTCTGTGGTATTACAGTATAAATCTAGTAAAATGCCTTACTCTCAAAATGAGATATGCCTACATGTTCCTGGTTTGGCGGGAACACGTCACATATGTAAGTCATTGCTAGTAGGAATGATTGAATAAGAGTCAATTTAAGCTGTCCCCATATACACAGTCCCCTGGACGCAGTCACCGGAGGCTAGCTGAAGCTTGGCATGACCAATGTGATTTAATTTCTGTCAAAATAAAGGAGGTGAAAGTTACTTTGCTTGGGGCTTTCAACGTACATGATCACAGGTTTCAAGTGCTGCCATTTATGCTGTGTTACTTTTTCCCCTTTTTGTTTTCACAGTTCATTCTTTTGTTTTCCATTATCATCATCTATATCATCTTCATCTTCATCATCATCATCATCATCATCATCATCATCATCATCATCATCATCATCATCATCATCATCTTCATTTTGATCATCTTCTATATTATCTTCATCTCTCTACATCCTCCTCTATTTTCCTCCATCATCCTCCATATATTTCACATCATCATCATCATCGTCATCGTCATCGTCATCGTTATCATTATCATTATCTTATGATGATCATCATCATCATCAACATCATCATTATCATCATCTTCATTTTGATCATCTTCTATATTATCTTCATCTTCCTACATCCTCCTCCATATATTTCACATCATCATCATCATTCATCATCATCATCATCATGACCACAATTATCATCAACATCATTTTCTTCCTCCTTGATCACCTCCTCCCTATTTTCTTCCCCATCTTCCTCCATCATTATCCATCCTTTATCATCCATGATCTTCATCCGTCTCCTCCTCTGTCTTCTTCCTCCTCCTCCTTTTCCTCCTCATCTTCCTGTTTTCTTCCTCCTCCTCCATCAGCATCATTATCATCATCCAGCCTCGATCCCCTCACCCATATTCATCTTCATTGCTAAGGTCACTGTTACTTCATCACTATCACATTCTGTGTCTGTGTGTCTGGAGTCGAGTCATGAAACTTACAAGATATTTGAACCAAGCTGTTAGCCTTTATTTAGATGAAACTTCAGTTCACAGATAAATATGTATGCATGGCTGCTTAGTATCACATTACAGATGATCACCTGAAGATACTATCCCCAGCAAATGTTGCCTACATCCCTCGACTGGATCGACTTATTAAAAAACTTCGTTAATATTGACCTAATGAAGTCTAGGGATTTGGTTAGAATTGGACAATGTGGTCAACTGATATGATGGTACTGGGTAGTGGTCAATTTGTGACCCAGATAAAGAAAATAAAGCCTGGGTTTCATATGAACGTAAGCCTAGTTTCACATACAAAGTGGTTTCATATAAATCTCTTAAGTATGTGTTTCATTACAGGACATGAATTATTTACATTTACAAAATAGCAATATATAGGCCTACAGTAAACCAAAGAATTAAGGTACCAGTTGTGTTAACCCCTGTATATCCTAAATAAAGACAAATATGTCAAAATTAAAACAAGCAGCCAATACCTGTACTCTTTAGTTCTGATTTAAGACCTTACTTGTTGAAATTGGTTGAAAATAAAAGAAACAGTGATCGAAAACCTAATGAAGAAACGAAATCAAAAGTTGCACTTTTGTGTTCTTATCAAAGAAAGCACGATGCTAGTTTCAACGTGTCAATCAATGGAAGCATGGCGCTAGTTCTCTTGTTCACGAACCCTTTGTGTACAAATCAATAGGGCATGCATACGAGCAAACTACAACTTTTAAATTGGCACCTTCGTTGGGTTAATTTTTGGATAGTCGTGTCTTATTTCTTGAACAATTTCAACGAACGAGGTCTTAAACTCAAAAGATCTAGTTCCAGGCTTTGTATTGTCAGATTATAAAAGCAAGCTATCACATACTTAATATGCTGCACTCCTGTGACAGAATTTTGCAGATTCTTCCACATTGTGTTGTGCCGTAGTTTTGTTTTAAATCACACTTATTAGAGTCACCGACCTTTCTGTGGACAATAAGCAGTCCACTTGAACGGCTCTTTTCAGAGCCACATGCACCAATTCTTCAGCTGGAAATGATCGAGCATCAATTTCAAACAGCTCTTTTCAGAGCCACATGCACCAAATCTTCAGCGGGAAATGAGCATCAGCTTTAAACAGCTCTTTTCAAAGCCACATGCACCAAATTTTCAGCTAGAAATGAGCATCAACTTTTTCTTAAAATTTTGGGCATATCATTGGCATTCAGTCCAGAACTGCAAGACTCAAGCAAATGTTTATGATATTGTTGGCTTCCTTGACTCATTTCTTATAAGATCAATGTATTAATATTAAGAAATACACTGCAGTTTCTTTAGTTAAATGGTTAAAACTGACAAAAAATATGGCTCCTGTCATCCCACATGCTTCAGACGACATGCAATCTAGGCCACTGTCCACAGAAGTCTCAACATGATGCATATGTACCCTTGTGTGTAGATAGCCCTAGAATCTCTCATCACTATTTTCAGAAAAGTATCACACATAGTTGACATTTACCACACTAATTTGTCCCCATATCTAGTTCACTATTCTGTTGATCTTATATGAATAATGATGGGTGCTTCATGCTTAAGGCAAAAATGCTTCAGATGAAACTTAAGTCAGGACTTACTGCTAACTCTGATCTTCCAGGGTCTATGCTCTGATTGTCTGGCATCCTAGCAGCAAATTTGATTTTCTGCTGCATCTTGCAGTTGTCCATATTTTTATGCCTCCACCGGAGGTATTATGTTTCCTGGTTGTCCGTCCGTCCGCCCATCCGTCCGCCCATCCGTCTGTCCGTCCGTCTGTCCGTCCGTCCGAGCTTGTGAGTGCAATTTCTCGGAACTGGTAAGGCGTAGTGATGCAATTTAGTGGAGGGGTGGCAATTGGGGGTCTCCAAATTTTAGCAGGTTTTTGTCAAAAATATGGTAATTAAGTACCTAATTTGCATAATTTATGCATATCAAGCAAAATAACCTTGTGCACAGATTATTTGGAGATCTGTACGAGCTACAGTGATGAAACTTGGCAGAAAGTAGCACAGCCAGAGGTTCTTGACATGATTTGCTTTTCAGCGCAAAATTTGCATAATCGCAAGGTCATTGTGAGGTCATTTGGGGTCATCCGGGGTCAAATGGCCATATCTTGTTGCAGGTTCATGAAATTTGGTGGGAACGACTACTGTAGGAAGAAAAAAATGTCAAGGTCATTTTGGGGTCATCCAAGGTCATCCAAGGTCAAATTGCCATAGATTGTCGCAGGTTCATGAAATTTTGTGGGGATGACCATTGAAACAAGCCAAAAATGTCAAGGTCATTTTGGGGTCATTCGGGGTCAAATCGCCATAGACTGCTGCAGGTTCATGAAATTTGGTGGGAACAGCCACCTTAGTGAGACAAAGAATGTGAAGGTCATTTTTGGGTCAAGTGAAATTGCACCAGTTAAAATGATGGGCGTCAAGGTGGAGGCATTGCGGCTGACGCTTTGCGTCGAGAACAGCGCAGGTCGAGAACCGCAAAATTCATGTTTTCTCAGCTATTTTATTATTTTATAACTTCATTTGTTTGTGAGATTTTACATTAATATCACATTAAAACACATCAATTTGAACTGCCAAGATTTAAAAAAGATCTTTTTAGACCACAAACCTCATCCCCTTGGTTGTTTTTTTGCTACAAGGGACATTCAAAAACTACAGCTTTCACCCTCTTTATCTGTTTTCGCAACTTATATATCATTTTAACGAATATGATAAAAACAAAATGAATGATTGATTTTCACATAACATTAAATATTTTTGTTTCCTTTGCACTTTGTAGGATCAAAATAAGACACTAAAGAGGTTTTTTTAGTCAACAAAGCCAAAGTGGAAATTTACACAAACAATTTTAGGTCTAAACATGTGTGGCTTGCATGTTATGTTTATTAATTATGTGACATCACAGGAAAAAGACCTGTAGGGATGGGTTGTGGGAAGCATATTTTAAATGCCCTTTCCAAATTTAATATTCAGTCATGATTTACAAAATGGGCTATTCCAGTTGAAATCCATACACCCCCTATGGAAGACATGGCCTTAATCTTCCACACAGGGGGTGGTGATTTCAAATGGAGTTACCTGAATGGGTGACTCCATTTGAAATCTACACCCCTGTATGGGAGATGAAGCTCATGTCTTCCATAGGAGGGGGTGTATGGATTTCAACTGGAATAGCCCAATATTCTATGAACACTTCTTAGTGCCTTAAGGGGGAAGCATTAAGATAACCAAACATGGAATGATGTTAGTAAAACAGTTAGAAGTCTAGCAATGGGCTATTCCAGTTGAAATCCATACACCCCCTGCGGAAGATATGACCTTAATCTACCATACAAAGGTGTACATTTCAAATTGAGTCAACCATTCAGGTAGCCCCCATTTGAAATTCACACACCCCTATGTGGGAAATTGAGTGTATGTCTTTCATAGGGGGTGTATGGATTTCAACTGGAATAGACCATTTACTTTGTTTAGGTTCTTAGTTCATCATGAGGTTAAGACATTCTCTTGAATTAGTTCATTTGGAGGTGAGGGGGAATCATTATTAGGATAGATTTAAGAAATTCTTGTAAATTAGTTGAGTTATCTGTGAGAGGAAAACATGCAATGATTTAAGAAATTCTTTAAATTAGATTGAGTGGGTAGCTGAGGGGAAACATGGTAGGATTTAAGATTTATTTTAAATTAGTTGAGATGGGGGAGAGATAGTCTCTATGTACGCATGCTGTGGATTAATATATTAATAGGTGGATTGGGGCAAGTTGTATCTCATCGTTGGTGAACTTTTATTACGTTCCTTTATCTTTGAGAGTTACAGTTGTTTTTGAGAAAATTAAGAATGGATTTTGTTACTGAAGTAAAATGAAGTGGAAGTAATGAGATTGGGAACGTTCCTTTCTTGTAAAATGAGGATAACAATCATTGGTATGTACAAGAATGCATGAAATCTAAATTTAAAAACAAATCATCTTCAAACACTATATCTTATATTCTGAACCTTATATTTTTGTATTTTCTTATATTTTTGAATTCTTTGTATATTTTCCTATATTGTTACAAAATGTCCTATAATTTGTACTTTTTCACATATGCTAGTGAATTTCATGTACAATTTAAAATTTCTGTGTGCTTTGCACCTCTATTTGTTGACCAGTATATTATTTATAGACATCATACCACTATACTTTCCAAATTGATGCATGCATCATGGAATAATTTAAGAATCTTGCAGACTTTTGGGATAGTTACTGGTCTCTGATACCAGGATTTGTGCTGATACCCACTGACTTCCACTGTCCTATAGTTTCATTCAAAATGTTCAATATTTAGAGAATAAAAGATAGGATTTTGTCTTTTGCCTATCCAATATCGTGTCATAATGGATGGGCTGGCCAATATTTTGAGTAGTGGATGCCGGCGCAGCGAAGGAGCAACAAAGCGTGCATTGCCGTTGCGTGGCGCCTAGCGCCTGACTAATATCACTATCAACTATTGTGAGATATTATACACCAGAAAACCAATCAAATTACGTGAATTCTTTACAAGACGCACCCATTGAATAAGAATATTCCTATATTTTTGCATGGGCATGCTTGAATTGAAGCCTTGTATCATGTGACACAACTCAATGTGTGTTAGTTCAGTAATTCTAAAATAAAATGACAAGAAGACCTGAAATAATCCAGCCTACAAATTATAGAAAACATGCATTCAAATGAATACAAGCATGCCTAGTATAATTGGTTCAGTGGTCCTGCAGACAGTATAGGTCATTTTTCAACAGTACAATCAGGGCCGGGTTTACCACAGGGCACTGTGGGCTCTGGCCCAGGGGCCACACTCTGGGGGGGGGGGGGGGGGCCCAAATTTTAAGACAAAAATAATAGTAATAAGAAACTTTATTTTGTTAAATTTCAATTAAAAAGGAAGAGGAAGTTTGAATAAGTGGTAAATACAACGGTGCATCTTCCTTTGGCTTAGTTTTTGGCCACGTCTTAAATATTTTGCCCCATTTTAGCATTAAAATGGCAAATTTTTGCATATTTTGCACATACTTGTCCTGTTGAATTCATTTGAGGATACTTGAGTAACTCTAAGCAAGAATTATTTTAAAAAACTTTGGTTAGTGTTTGGGGTGGGGTGTAACAATTTGATCTGAAGAGCCAGGGGGGCAATCATGTTGCAATGCCCAGGAGCCAGCAAAATGTAAATCCATCCCTGGTACAATTAACCCGTGCCCTGGCCCAGGGCTCGTGGCTGATATCACACCCTAGCTGGCACAACCTATCACCAGGGCTCTATTAGTACTAATTCAATGCTTGTGTAATGTAAGATGAAAATGAAGCTCCTCTTTCATGTTCAATTGAAATCAAATAAATTGCAGTGTGGTCAGATTAGGATCATTTTACAACAAGTATATAACAGGTTCATATGGAAGTGAATTTGTTAAAGGGACTACCAGTGGCTACGGATCCACACTATTTCCACACTTTTCTGATTTCTCTCTGCATATTGACCATACTATTGATGCAGTGGTGGTACGATGGGGCCATCCCCTCAGAACCCCGAATAACCTACTTTCCACTTTTTGTGGCAATTTTGTGGTTATTAAAATGTTTTTATCTAAACTAAAACCCAAAATATAACCTGTTTAAAGAGATGACATAAGATAATATTAACCTTTTGTGTTCTAATTCATTTTAACTACAGCACAAGTATTAGAAAACATGTAATAATAAAAATCGATCATTAACACCTTCAAGCAAGGGTTTGAGGGACATGGACCCTGTTCACATTAGAAAATTTCTTGCTTCGACGAAGATTAGTATATCTCGATTAACTAATTAAGTATGCATACACATTACGTTGAATGAAGATTGAACGAAGACTGTACACATTTCATGAAAATTAATGAAGATCGAACAAAGCTTATTATACAGCGATATACAGCATTATTTCAAGCTCATTGCTTGTATTTCTTGTTCATAAACACATTCACTAAGGCCAATTCTTCATCTTCTGTCCACATCTTACACCGAGTATCCTCGGCCATGGCTATAATGAGTTGCTTTCAAACTAATTATAACTGAATAAAACAAATTCTAAATGGGTAAAATCCAATGAAAATGTTGAATACAATGCGAGATAGATTGATACCATGACGCATGCAATAGAGACGGCTGTGATGCATATGAACTTTGATCTAAGCTAGCGAGGGTCATTTGTCACATGAGAACTTTTCTTCGTTGAACGAAGCGAACATACACATAACAAAAATAGCTTTGTCGAACAAAGTATTCCTTCATTGAAACAACCTTTCTAGCTTTGTTGAAAGAAGCAGTTTGAATCTTCGTTGAAGGAAGACACATGCATACTCATTAGGAAAAAATGCTTTTTAATCTTCGTTCGAGCATTGTTGAAAGAAGAAAATTCCATAGTATGTACAGGGTTCCTTGTATATCCACTTGTACATTATCCATCTGCAAGGGACAAGGTTTTCTTCATAATTATCCTTTCAAGATGATTTTTGGGCAAGATACTCAAGGGTATCCAAAGTATAAAAAACTACAACAGTAAGATTGACCTATTTTATACATAGCACAGATCTATAAATACTTAACAAAGCCAAGTATAAGATTGTTATCAAGTATCAGAATTTTTACAAATGACAAAAAGCAGCACACTTATCACAAGAACGAAAATACTTGCTTAAGGTGCTTTTTGCAAGTTTGTATATTTGGATGATATACAAGTTGAAGTTCAAGTAGCCCTATGGGCAATCAGGTAAAGTTCTCAGTGTCTTCGTAAGTGCAGAGTGTGATATTTTTATCAGGATTTCCTGGAAAAATAAGTTTGTCAGCTTGTCGGTTTGTGTCTCTTATCCAGTTTGTGTTCCTTATCTGATCTGATGTGAATGATAAAAATATAGCATTTGTTGTTTTGGGAGCAATTTATTAAGCCCATGAGAACTACCTGCCGATTGGCCAAAAATAATTTATAATTATCAATTGGACCAATCAGCAACATTGTTAGAATAATTTCTCCAAACAAAAAATTGGGGTAAATTATTTGCAAAGCTCCATTCTGATTGGTGATTAAAGTGAAGATATCATGTAATTTACCAATCAGAGGCAATGTTAGATCGGCGGGTAGTGCTCAGGGGGAGCCAACCATAATCCCAACCCTATCATACAATAGTATATACAGGGGGATGAGTACCCCCTGACAAAAAATTACACATAAAAGTGCCCCTGACAAAAAATGAAAGAGAAAATCAGGAACGCAAAGGAAAAATGGGCAAGGACCCTGTTCTCAACCAAAATTCACTCTGCTGATGGGTCAAAATAGTGTAAAATACGGTAGCAAAAGTTTGTGTGCTACATGTGCACATTGTCCAAATAAAGCCCTTTTTGGAAGCTGAAACACTTTACATGTTCAGTCTCTCTAAAAAAGGTTGGATGTTTCCCCCCTTAACCAAGAAAGCTGACTATGCCCCCCTGCTACCATATTGTTAATCTCACAATCTCAATCTTCTCTTAAAGCCATAATGTACGATCTTATAATATGAAATTGGTTAATTTTTTTCAAACCTGATTTTTTTTGCATATTTGTAATGTTTACACATGTACCAACTTGCACCAAAATGGAATCGGCCAAATTTGTTGTCTTTGTAGGTCAACAGAGCAAAGTTCGACATATTATCATAATTTAAAAATTATGATAATATGTCCTCCCATAGAACTGCATGTTATATGGCCAAAATAATCAGTGGGGTTTCTTTCACTTTACCATGTTATTTTAACTTAAAATGGACAGCAACCCTTCCCGATAGTTATTACTAATATTATTTCAACATTTTGAATAAAGAATAACAAAATTAAAATTTGATGGAAATCGTACATTAAGGCTTTAATCCTATACTTAGAACCTATTTTTCATTTTTTTTTACTACCAGCCTAAAACTGAAAGAAAACCAACCGGGGTGATGTGCACTCAATGACAACTCTCTCTCGCTATTGTAAATGATGATGCAACCAACCCAACACCCACAAATTAAAAATGAGCATTTTGTTTTTCATAAAAAATGCATATTACACAATAGTTCACAAAGAAGTCATTGTCCTTTAAATTATCAAATTTGTGCTCTGAATTACAAGATTTCCGCTTGAAGCAAAGGTGTGCTCATTGGCATTACCTTAATGAGGGTGTTGTTTTTCAAAAGAAATAATCATGCCCTACGGGGGAAATAACAAAATAGCAAAATTAATGCAATTGTGATAATGAATAAAATAGAAATTCACAGCTTCCTGTGAATATCTGATCAAGATGCGGCATGAAAACATAGATAAACATAAGAATTTGGGAGAAATTTGAGCTTTAGTTTACCCTGGGGTGTATCTTCAAGGCCTGTGTTTTAGTTCAGTTTTTCCGTAACTCAATATGCAAAAGTGTCACCCCCTTAAATGCATAGATAAAAGTTTTATAAATGCTTCCTCTGCTTAACTAATTGTTTTACACCCAAGGTGGAAGCAAAGACCTTCAATACTGATTTTACAAACAAGCTTTATACAGGCTGGTTGTATACTATGAATGTCAAGGATGTCAACATCCTCTGCTGTCTTCCTTCCCAAATCAAAATGAAGTATTCACTTTGCCAATTACTAGCGGATACTACCTTTTACTTGGTGAGAGCAGACAGCATTTATGTGAAATACCCAAGTAGTACCTAAAAAAACAATGAGGGCATGCCAAGAGATATCATAAAGATGAGAAATATATCTAAACATGTGGTTTGGCCTGTGGGGGACATTTTATAAATTGTGCTATTTACAGATGAAATCCATACACCCCCTGTTGAAGACATAACCTTAATCTTCTACACATTGAGTGTGAATTTCAAATGAGGTTATCTAAATGGGGGGACTTCATTTGAAATTTACACCCCCTTTGTGGGAGATTAAGGTCATGCCTTCAATAGAGGGTGTATTGATTTCAAGTGGAATAACCCATTTATAAATTGTGGGAGGTGCTAATTAGATTAGGGCAAAGTATTTTGATTACAATTGGTGTAAAATGTGCAGCAAAAATGTAAGTAGGCAAATGGAAGAAGGCAAAATGAGACAATGATGAGTGTGCACAAAAATTCAAATGGTGGTAGGAGTGAAAAGAATATCCTAGATGATTAGAAATGATGCATGCATTATTTTCTCGTTATATTTATGGTTGGATATTATGTGATGAAAGCATTAAATCTATGATGTTTTGAACTCATATTCGTGATACTTGACATTGCCAGTCTTATTAATCATTTTATACATTGCATGATTGAATCTTAACTTGATCATCATCATTGTCATCATCTTCTTCTTGTTCAGCATCATCAACATCATTATCATCATGTCCATCTTCATTTTCATCTAGATCTTCATCATCTTCTCCATCATCATCATCATCATCATAATACATCTTTATCATCAATAATCTACATTTAAAAAACATTCAAATAAAGACAAGCATTGTCAGTACATTTTAGAAAAGAGATTCTTTTTTTCAACTCTTGCTTTTTATTGATATTATCAGACTAATAAAATACATTCTTTCAAATACAACAAAGTAACATAACATCACTTGATATATTCCCAAGTGACTTTTTAACAGCATCCAAGACATGGGCAAGTCCCATTAAAAACACTACCCCCAAATATAAAGCCACATTCCCCACTTTTTCCCCCATCATTGAGTGCATTTAGTGAGATGGGCTTTCAATGAGCAGCATATTTCAGAAGTTTAATGCATGTAATGGGAGCAACTTGGTGATGTTAACAAGGGAATTGAAGCAGTCATCATGCAGTGAGGAGTTGCACAGTAATTGAACGTGATTCATTTATATCAGGTTATATGAAACGGTAATGTTACAGAATATCTTAGAATCATTATGTGCATCCACGATAAGGTCCATTATGGAACATTAATGTGTCTTCATATTTCGGAATGTTGGCCATTACCATTACACAGAACCATTAAGCCTATTTTGGAACATTAAATTGCAACCTGTAGATCCATCTATGTAGAACCACACTCCCCTCCACAATTAATTAATCTGAACCAGTGTTTGTGTGTCAAGAGGACAAATATTACAAAGATAGCAATGCATGCAACTTGCTGTCTACTGTATTAGCAAGGTATACAACTAGCTATCTACTGTAGATAGTAAGGTATACAACTTGCTGTCTACTGTAGATAGTCAGGAGTACAACTTGCTGTCTACTGTATATAGATAGCAATGCATGCACCTTGCTGTCTACTTAAGATAGTAAGGTATACATCTTACTTCCGTCAACACAATTAATTAATCTGAACCAGTGTTTGTGTGTCAAGAGGACAAATATTACAAAGATAGCAATGCATGCAACTTGCTGTCTACTGTATTAGCAAGGTATACAACTAGCTATCTACTGTAGATAGTAAGGTATACAACTTGCTGTCTACTGTAGATAGTAAGGAGTACAACTTGCTGTCTACTGTATATAGATTGCAATGCATGCACCTTGCTGTCTACTTAAGATAGTAAGGTATACATCTTACTTCCGTAAGGTATACATCTTACTCCCATCAACACAATTAATTAATCTGAATCAGTGTTTGTGTGTCAAGAGGACAAATATTACAAAGATAGCAATGCATGCAACTTGCTGTCTACTGTATTAGCAAGGTATACAACTAGCTATCTACTGTAGATAGTAAGGTATACAACTTGCTGTCTACTGTAGATAGTAAGGAGTACAACTTGCTGTCTACTGTATATAGATAGCAATGCATGCACCTTGCTGTCTACTTAAGATAGTAAGGTATACATCTTACTTCCGTAAGGTATACATCTTACTCCCGCCCACAATTAATTAATCTGAATCAGTGTTTGTGTCAAGAGGACAAATATTACAACTTTTATAGTCTCTTATATTTGGATAGAAGAAACCCCACCAAGGGTGTTGAAATCAGAATCCATGGTAAACAGGTAGCACTATGATATGCACTACAACTTATTAAATGACTAATTATTTATCGAAATTTAATTAGTCATTCAATTAGAAATGCACGTAAATGACTAATTAAATCACGATAAATCGCGAAGTCATAAATTCACCATTATTCATGCAATTTCATATTATTTACAAATTAAATATTATAAGTCATCAAAATATGTTGAAATGTTACAATTTAATGTGAAATGATATTACTGTTCTTTTAGCATTATAAATACATTACAGCATTAGTTTTCTTGAATTATATCTTGTATGACTAATTTTAATGAAACCTTTTTTGACTAAGTTTAACAGTGTACTGTGTTTTTACTGGTGATAGTACAGCTCCATGGACGTATGAAGTCTCAGGTTTGATTTAAATGGAAGATATTTTTACCATTGAGAAGCATGCTGGAGAAGCCATTAACCTAGTTGATAACTCGCTAACCAATTGGTTTCTGTGTAAGATGAACTCAAGTGCATTATACCACCTATTACAAAGCGCACTCATGCAAGATGCGGCTAGCGGTAACATGCATTACTTAACTTTTGTTAATGATTTGCAACATTAAAATTTCAATGCTTTAACCATAATGATTTAAAAGTGCATCGTTTTACAAAATGGATAATGATGATTCAATTATAGAGGAAGTCAGAATCGTTATTTTGTGATGATTGTGCACAAGGTAGTATAATAGTTTGGCTTTGATAACAACTCTGATTAACACGATTAATGAAGTCATATTTCACATGACACTAATATCAGGCATGATAAAATCAAATGATAAATTTTGTTATTAATTTAAAATGCCATTTTCAATTTGTTATTAGTTTTTAGTGTATCCAGCATACTAGTTATTACGTTATGGGTTTAATACTTTGTAAAAGATTCCTATGAAAAAAAATCAGGTTAAATCAATATATTGAAATACGAGATTGAAATGTCAATTAAAAAATTAGGTTAAGCAGCTTCCAAATTGGGCTATTCCGCTGAAATCCATACACCCCTATGGAAGACATGACCTTAATCTCCCTACAGGGAGTGTAGATTTTAAATAGAGTTACCTGAATGAGTGACTCCTTTCCCCTGTATGGGAGATCAAGGTCATGTATCTTCCATAGGGGTGTATGGATTTTAAATTGAATAGCCTATTGCTTCATTACATCACATACTTCTATGTGATTCCTCATAATTTACAGAGGCAGATTAATAGGTATATGCAATCATGTAATTTGCGTGTCAAGTTCAACATTTCAATTTCATTAATATTGATAGGAGATGTAATAACAACCCCTTCAGGTGTTCCGATGTGCTGTCAGATAATGAAGAACTGTAGTGTAATAACCGTCTTTGCCCTTTTAAGTACAGACCATCACAGGCAAAAGTTTTGTGATTCTATTTGGGAAACAGGGCAAAATAAACATGATAAAGTTTATCAGAGTGACAAGAACCCTCTGAATCTGCGCCTGACTCAGATGATTAATAACCAATCATAGGTACTGTATGGTTATGGATTTATGAGGTGTTTCATCAAAAAGCATGAGTTATATGATCAAATTGACCTTTCTATGTTCATCGTTCAGTTCTTGGAGCATCTTAGCAAACTATTTTGTAGCGCCTACAGAGTCTCTCTGCATGTTCCTTTAAGTCATATAATAACTTAATGTTCCCTCCAACATCTTTAATAGAGAGAAAGAGAAGAGAGAAAAGAGAAGAGAGAGATAGCACATTCTTTAAAATCGATGTTCTTGTCACTCTGATAATTGTTACATGTACGTGCAGCTGCAGGATTGACTTAAGTTAATACATCGGATATAAGGCTAATTGCCGGCAAGCTTTTAGCAATAATGTAGGTGTAAAACATGGATAAAGCATGCAGTCACGCACCACATGTCTCAGTTAGCATTTACCAATACATTTTGTGCAACATATTAACTCGTTGGATGACAGAATGCAGGCGTGGGTTTTTTATCATTATCTTCAACACTATTGTCTCATTTACAGTGGCATAGTTCAGTGACCTACAGAACTTAAAAGTTGACCTCGTGTTACCGGGTATGAGTTTTTATGCACACCACATTCAGAGAGCTCATCATATGAGTGTTCTAATATATTGGGCTATTCCAGTTGAAATCCATACACCCTATGGAAGGCATGATCGTAATCATCCACATTTTAACATGTGAATTTAAAATGGGGTTACCTGAATGGGTGATGCCATTTGAAATTCATACTCCCTGTGTGGGAGATTAACATCATGTCTTCCATAGGGGGTGTATGGCTTTCAACTGGAATAGCCCATTTGGTATGTTTTAGATTATTGTGTGAGGTAAAATGTGTCTGTATGTCTGAACATTTTTCAAATGTCATATAAAGACATACTAATTTGATTAATATAGTGCTTGCTTTTACACTATCAAAGTCTTGCTGATATTAATTTGGTGAAATGTGTTTATAACATTTCGTTTATGATATTGTAAAGAAACAGCGAGACAGGAGAGAGAGAGAGAGAGAGGGTGTGTATATGTATGAGAAATAGAGAGACAGACAACAGTGGCATCAAAGTTTGATAAAAATCAGGGCAGTCAACATCCCACTCATGCAAAAGAGGGGCAAGAAAATCATGATGCAAGTAACAACATAAAACATCTATTAAGGCCAAGAAAAACATTGTTATGGTGCCTTCAAAGGAATAAGGCCAAGAAAAACATTGCTATGTCACCTTAAAAAATTCTGATACCGCTGTTTTGCACACTAAAAGTTTTGTTATTCATGTGTCGAATGTTGTGTCAGCTACAGAGGGAACACAGCCATTTTCTAGGCTTGATTCAATAATATATAAACTAGTGTTAAAAGTAAATAAAAGTATGTCTCCTATTTCAAAACTTGTTCATTTATAAAAAGTAAACATTCATGCTTTCATGAAATATTTTTATTTTTATTTGATTAAAATTTAATCAAATATTTATTTGAACTAGAGTATGTGCAAATTTTGTACACACAAATGGTTAATTTTCAAATGTGTCTGGAGTTAATGGCCTATGGGGTAATTTAATTTTGAATCTATGTTAGAAATATATTTTTAATTAAATTGAAATGACCTTGAAATAGTTATCCATTTTGGTTAAGTGATTCGTCAATACAGATATATTTTTCAGAGATTAATTTATCAGCCTATAGGCTCCAGAAGATAATAAAACCATTTTGTTGGCAAGGTAAAATAAATGGACTTTGTTACATAATCAAATTTAATAACGCAAATATTGCAACCGTTATCTCAAATTTTAGTTGAAGCATCGTTTATAAGCAATATAGCACAGATAATTGAGGGCACTTGCTTATATTTGACACTATTGTTCATCTTGAAAATCATCTCGAGATGGTGCCAATAGTAACAGTGTAACTCCAGTACACTCAAGAGCCACTATCCTATAACTGGGCATCTTTACTATTAGTGATTAGAGATACTCTAAAGAAAATATATGCAATCAGTACAATCATTTATCTGGCTTATGTAGGATATATTAATTTTATTGGCTGTATTTTGGTGATGATATATTTAGTATTTAAAAGCTTTATTTCATGTTTTTCATAGATATTGGCACTATACAAAATGCTGGGTGATAGATTAATTAATGATAGTTGGTTCAGTTATCCAAATCTAAATGTACCACAGGGAAAACGAATGTTGGAATTCAATTGAATCTATATGTGGTACCGATTAAATTCAAACTTTTTCTAAGTAGTTCTTCCAATTTCGTAGATTAAAAGAATAAAGTAAGCAGATACAAATATAACAGCTAAATATAGTATACCAGTGGGGAATGAACCCAGGACCTAATGTAACAGAGGCAATTATATAAGTTCCCCAACCACCACACCTGCACTAGTAACGATTTGTCTATATACTTTCATACAATATTGATAAAATCACACCAGTAATACACTCTCGTAAACTGTTCTGTATAAAAGATTCAGTCAAATCTCTTAGGGATTTTGGTGTACTTTCGTCACCACCATTAATGTATTCACTGTTAGCAATATTCGTAATGGTGTAATTTGTACCAATTTTGCCAGTGGACTTTGACATGCCAAACCAAAACCAAACAAAACAAAACTGCAGATATAAATTGTATATATATATATATAGTAATACATTTGATGTAAATACTGGTAGATAAAAATCTTAGCAATGTCTCAAGTCCTCAGAATTGTGAAAAATTCTGTACGTAATTACACAAAACACAATGGTGTATGCAATCCATTCTTAATTCATATGACATCTATTTCCAGATTTTGAGTAATATGGTACAATATTGCTGAGCACTCTTTACACTGTTCAATGAACTAGGGGATTGAAATTACTGGATTTGCTTTTGATGTTTGAAGCTTAAGTGTGCTGCTTTTAGTATTTGTTAGTGGGTTTGAAGAGTTTCATTAATTACTTTACATTTGGTTGATAAGTTTGATATTTTAAGTAGCCCAATGTAAAAGTACAGGTATTGTTGTAGTGATGTACTCCTCTTGCTGTGTACAGGTTATCAAGAAATCTTTGAAAAGTTTAAGTTGAAGAAAATAAGTGAGACCCAACTACTAACTATGTATAACTAGCATTGTCAGAGTCTTGGGAGTACCAACTGCTGAGCAGAGTAGGTAGGGTATGTGGAACCCCAAAAGTTATAGGGAATCATTTGAGATATGTAGCTGAACAAATCAGAAGTTGTTTATATAAAATAGATGGCCAGTGGAATTTAAAACAAAATCACATATCGGCAGTATTTTTGGAAGGGGATGATCTAAAGCAGGAATGTAATATTGCATAGGGATGTGTGTGGCAGTATACAGATGTCCATGAATGGGAACCAGATTTCAGAGTGCTCCCTCAGACACTGTGTTTGGCCCCTGGTGCACCCTCAATTACAACAGTGTGGGTGCCCCATTGGGCTATTCCAGTTAAAAATCCATACACCAATGGAAGAAATTACCTGTATTCTTCCACACAGGGGGTGTAGATTTCAAATGAAGTCACCCACTCAGGTAACCCCATTTGAAATTCACACTCAATGTGTGGAAGAATAAAGCCATGTCTTCCATAGGGGGTGTATCAACTGGAATAGCCCATTGATGTAAATTTAAGAATAACTTTGCAAGCGTAGTAGAGTGCAAGAGATTTGTGATTCCATCTTGGTGTACCAACACACATTCTTCCCCAATACCATCCAGATGTGGAATGCCCTTCCAGCTTTATTGGTTACCACTTCATCCTGTGAAGCATTCAGAGGAAGCTTGGCCAACATTATCCTTTAAGCATCATAGTTATTAGCCGCAATGTACAGCACCTTCATCTATTTCCTGCACCTTCTGCCCTGTTCTTTGTTTCCTACGCCACACTTGTTCCATGGATGTGATAATACTTGGCCACCAAGGGTCACCTAGCTCTCACCACAAAGAAGAGAAGACCTGATACGTGTTACATACATAGATATGGCATCTGACATTTTTGCACTTTCTTGTTGACAGAAATAAGAGTTCAGTTCAGTTTCATTTTATTTCATCAAATTCCAACCATATAATTGAAACAATGATTAGAAGAGCTTTTACAAAAATCTGATTAATAGCAGTAATAAGCATGTAGGTATAATTTACCTTCATTTGACAGAGCTGACAACATGGATATGCCAAGAGTTATTATTATTGTGATATGAAAGTATAGTGATATAAACATATATACTAAGTAATATATTTGTCTGGATTAGTTTCATTACATACATTGACATAGTTTATGTCTAGGCTCTGAGAGTGTTTTTCTGCAAGGCATCAGTGATTTCCAGACAATGTGAAACAAGAACGCTTGTCTTGGTTTAGGATATTGAATTTACAGATCAAAGAGTAGTAAGCGTGCCCTCTTGGATGTCAGTATCATGTTTCCAAAAGCATTCTACATATCCTGAAAAAATAAATCACTGTACATGATCCATATGCAGTCAACACTAATGGTTTATGAAAGTGGCAAATTATACCATATCGAACAGTGAATGCTCCTCAGCTATCAGTTGAATCAAGTATGCACTAAAGGCACACAGAGGGAAACTTTTGGAGTGTGCTCCTCTGGATATGAATGCCTTGCTTCTAATTTGAATGTGGGTATGGTAAACAGAGTTTGCAGCCCCATCCATATGGCTGCCTTAAATAAATAGCCTATTTCTGGGAGAGCTGAAACTCTAAAAATGTAATTGATTGGTAGCAGAGAGGGTATATGAATTGGGCTAATTAGAGATATGGTAAGACTAATAATAAGTAGAGCTGAAGGGGATTGACATGAGATCTAAAAGCTCTGTTTTGATTGGTTACTAGGATGATTGTATTATGTAATAAACCAATCAGGGACATTGTAATAAAGGCAGAAGTACATACAAGGTTAAAGGTCACAATTAACCCCATGGGTGTCAAATTGTCACCTTGGATACTTTGTCCAACATTTGCATTTTAATGACAATAATTTCTCAAGCATTTTATTTCAGAATACTCATTGCATCTACCCCAGTCAAAGACATTACCATTTTCATGTATGAAGTTTAAACTACACATACCTTAAAAATTATGGCTTGTTTGGAGTTACTAGTTTTACAATAGTTTCATCAATATGCTAAATAAATTACATAAACTATATCAGATATTTTGTATAATTTTGTTTATCAGATAAACTTTATCTAACCTTATATTTTTTCTTATTCTTTTTTATTTCCCATCTGCAGGTCCACCATACAATTGCCAGCACTGTTGCATTGAATTCCGCAATCCTGACAATCTGGAAGCTCACAGAACCTACTACTGCCCAACCACAGCAACCCAGCCTTTACCAGCCTCCATGAGGCGAGTACCACCAGGTGCAAACACTGTCATCAAAAGAAGAAACAGAACACCAAAACAAGTTAAAGAGGTACCCTATCAAATAAGGAGCAGCACCCCTCCATCTAATAGTACCACAGAAGAGAAGACACTAGGAACATACCTTTGTCAACTTTGTCAGTCGTCTTTCACCAATCACACCAACTGCGAAAGTCACATGCTTCTGCTGCACTGTGACGAGACTGTAAACCTCTGCAAATTCTGTAATTTCATCGCTCCGAATCTGGCTAAGCTGAAGGTTCATGTCTTCACACATGTGAAGTATTTTGTAAGAAGTGTGGGTGATTCACCGGAACCAAATGGTGGCATTCAAGGGCCTTCTGCTGGTGTTTTGACCTTCAGGGTTGATGGGAATCCTAATACGAACAAAATTAAGTTGTCCGAAAGTGAAGGAAACAAATCTGACAATAAAATCAATCAGGATACTCCCCATTCTGGACAAGTTTCTGACTCAAATAAATCAATCAAAACTGAAACTATAGAAAATCAAGATGTTCCATCTGGGTCAAACAATAGAACCACTCCACCAGTGAGGGATGATGATGATGCTGATGATGAAAGAGATCAATCTATGGAGGCTGAGAAGCAAATACCAGCAGCATCTGAAGGCGGTTCTGAACATCAGTATTCCTGTGGGCAGTGCAAGTATGAGACATCAGAGAAGCTCACATATGAAGCTCACATGAATCAACATCGCTTACCTGTTTTGAAGATACCATCTACAAAAGTTACACCTGGAGCTTTCCCAAATGTGACAAGGATTGTGAGTCCAAAGCTAGATCAAGTGGAAGCAGCTGCAAACAAGTGCCATGAGTGCAATATTGTCTTCATGTCAAGACAGAACTTTGTAGCTCACAAACAATTCTATTGTGCTGGTAGACATTCTCAGATGTCACCAGATCTGCCATCTCAGACAACTGTTGTACACACTACACCAGTGGCAAACACAAGACCATCTGAAGAGCCAAGTGAAACCCATCCACAGATTAACTCCGAGACACCAACTTCTCCAAAATCAGGTAGAAGCTCAAGTAGCAATAATTCGAATATTGCAGTTTCATCAAAAATAGATGAGCCACCACGTACTAACAGCAGTTGCAGTAGCCGTTCAACACTAAGTCCTCTACCAACAATGGTACAACTGCATGGGCCAAGACCTCCTGTTTCATCTCAAAGCTCATCTCCCATTATTACATCTCCACAACCTTACCTCATCCCGTCCGGCTCAGTTCTGAGTGGTGTAACACAACAAGGTGCTCCAGTGTTGTTGGTAGCTGTTCCTTTTCCAGCAGCAGCTGGTATAAGAAGAGATGACATAGTGCCATCTCTGCCAGTCACTAGTGTGGCTTCAGCTGCTCTTGCAGAAGAAGAAAAACCTTTGGATTTAAGTGTGAAGACATCCAGATCAAGTCCTGAAGCTTCTTCATCAACATCAAGGATGGCTGATACACCTCCAAGAAGTATGGGAGAAGGTAGTCAGACAGCAGCTGTTATAGATCTGGCCAGTATGGCACAAAGCAATCTACGATCACCCCCCCCCCTCAAATAGAACAGCTCAATGAATGCAAGAAATGTGACATTGTGTTCAATAAGTATGAAAGCCTCTTAGCACACAAACAGTACTATTGTGCAAGTCGTCATTTGAGAGGACGACAGATAGAGATGAGCTACAGACAAAATGTGACATGTTCCACAAGTCAGGCAAGTGGTCCACATATGAATAGAGAGGGAGAATCTGAAAATAAAGCCCAATCCGATTCTGAACAGCCAACCAGTTCCAATCATTCTGAAGTAAATAATCATATCTCACATGCTGAGATAGGGGATTCAGATGGGAAAGGTGCTGCCGACTCAGTAGACCCTGCTCCTATGGTTATTAAGCAAGAACAAGAGAAGACGCTAAGTGAAAAGATCTCAACTGCCAAATCTGCAACTTCTTCGGAGACTGGAACCAAGGAGGATGAAGCTACTATTAGTAGCTTTAGAGAAGACAAAATTGATCAAAAAAGTGAACCCAAAGAAATTGATCCAAGTATCTCTGATACCAATTTGCTGGGACTGAAATTTAAATCTCCAGCAAAACAATATGAATCTCCAGATGATAGAGAACAAATGACGTCTGATGAATCCAGCAGAAAACATGGCTCTGCTGATGAACAAAACATTGACAAAGATGAGGCAGTGAAACTGAATGATACAATGTTGCCTCAAAGACCTAGAGGAAGCCATAATGCTTCACTGGAACTGTCTAAGCAGATTCCAAGGCCATATTCTTGCCCAGCTTGTACCGTTTCTTTCATGAAATTTGAATCTCTTGATGTACATCAGAAATTCTATTGCGCTGCTAGAAATGTAAGTAATTCACCACAGCCTGTGATCAATATCCCCAAAGTTGTGCCTGTTCCTGCAATACCAGAAATACATAGAGGTGATGATAATTCTATTACACCAAGTGGACATGCTACCCCACAAAGAGACTCATTGTTTTGTAAAGGATGTGAGCAGTACTTTGCCACATCCAAACAAGTGCGACGCCACTCTTGTAAAAATGGTGCTAATCAAAGCAATTTAGCGCAGAAAAGAAGTAGTCCAGAACAGAATGTGTCAAATGACAATAGGACAAATATGGTGGATGTGGAAGGTCCTCCAAGCAAAAGATGTAAAAATGAATCAGTATTGAAAGTTTGCTTGGAAGTAGGTAAAGAGGAGACAAATGGAGTTGTTATCAAGCAGGAATATGTTGATAGGTCCTACTGTGGAATGTCATCACATGCTGCATCAAATAATGAACAATTATTGGAAAAGAAGCGAACAGAAGAAGAGCATAATTCAAACCAAGATACCAATAAACAATTGTTAACCAAAATAAAATGTGAAGATGAATCCGAAATGTCAGCATCATGTCACAATGGAAATGGACCTAACAATAAAGAGAACAACACAGGGCTGACATCCTGTATTGTATCCAACAACCAAAGTACTGTGATTTCTGCACATGTAACTATAAAAGATGAGAAAGATGGTAATTCACCCATGTGTTCTGACAATGTTGAAAAATCAAATTCTCAGCATAATATCATACCAAGTGCAGTTACAGTTACAACCATATGTAGTGACTCATTAATTGCAGCTGCTCGCAGCATCACAACAGTTGCTGCTGATACCAGATTACAGACTAGCGGGCATTTTCGAGTGACGTCAGGAGCAAATTTGTCAGGACGAAGCAGGGTTATTCAACAGCCACCAGCCAAACATTGTAGCACATGTAATATTGACTTTAACAGCCTATCGAACTTTATTGCACATAAAAAGTTCTATTGCTCTGCAAGACAACACACAAAGAGTTAACATGGGTTTGCTTAGTACCTAAAGCTATGAATAATACCAAGTTTGTAGGAATAGAAATAATATTGTGTGTTTACCTACCCATAACTGTGTTGTTATGATTTTGTAAGAAATAATTAATTATCATTATCATTATGTAATCATATGTACTAGAGTACTTGTTTTCTGCAAATTGTACTTAGCAATATAAGGCTTCAAATACAACAAAAATGTAAAAGATGTCGTTGTTGAAATATATAAACAGTAAATGTATCTAAATATCAAAAGTGCCACATGCTTGGTTTTGATCTCAACATAATTGATATCAATTCTACAGAATAATGAAATCTACTTGATATACAATAGATATCCTGGGGATGCAAAACACTACAAAATATATAATTTATAACTAATATTGAACACAATTAAGTCATTTGCGACATTTGCACAGTATTTCTTGTGGGACATGAGCACACATCAAGACACACCAAATTGTATTCTGAATACAATGAATGTCCTTCTGTTCTCAAATAATTTTAATTTTTTGAAATTAGCGATATAATACAAATGTTATGGCAAATTTTTAAAACTGATATTTTTGACATTTAACAGTCCTTGAAGTAAACTTTTTAAATCTAATGATATGTACTTAAAGTGTAGGTAGCTGGGAGGAAAAGCCGTCCATCATTTGAAAATATGCACCTTTTGTATTGAAAATATACATTTCCCCCCAAAAGACTTTTATTTTACTAGAACACACCTGGTTATCCTCTGGATACCAAACTAATTGTCTTAGATTATTCTCAAGATATCAAAAGATTTTGCATATCCTTTGCATACCAAACTAATCTGGCTTTTATTCATCAAGATAATCAAAAGTTGATTAGAAAACAAATTTTGTGCATATCCATTGGATACAAACTAATTTCAGAAGATTACAAGAAAACCTGATACATGCACATGTACTTGGGGGTTTGGATATCAAACCAGGTACAAGATTACTAGAAAGCATATTTTGTGCATGTCATTTTGATACCAAAGTAATATCAGGTCTGGGTATCAGGTATTTCCTTAAGATATCAAAAGATTACTAATAAACACAGTTTGGGCATATCCTTTGTATACCAAACTAATTTTAGACATTTCCCCAAGATATCAAAAGATTACTAATAAACACAGTTTGGGCATATCCTTTGTATACCAAACTAATTTCACACATTTTCTCAAGATATCAAAAGATTACTAGAAAACATATTCTGTACATCTTGGTATGTCCTTCACATACCAAACTTAACTTTGATTCACCTCAAGTTCAGTAGTGACATATATGTATATTATGCTGGTTGCAGTATCAAATCGCGGGCATGAAATTCATGTACACATACAAGGGTGGTGTGTCAGCATGCTTGTGGTGGTGCAACTGCAAGAAATCAAAACATGTATTGGCTTCCACGTGACAGCATCCATGTGTGATATATGCATGATCAAAGGCAGTGATCTATTGCAGGCGATGCAGTGTGGAGTGATTGCACCCTACAGGTACACAGCATTACACACAGACACTACTGTCTTGAGGAAGCCAAATGGACTCTAGATAGAATATCAACTTACTCTAGGGAAAAATTCCTGAACAGTAAAGTTGATAGAAAACATATTTTTGAAATATCCCAATTCACAATTGAACTGATTTTTAAAAATATTTCAGTGAAATAACACAAAATATTCAAAGAGTTGAGTTGGTTATAAACTGGCCTCAAAAAGAATATTTTTCACAAGGTCATATTACTTCAATACTCTACTCTAAACAATGGTCAGTAACCAAACAGTTGTCCAACTGACACAACAGCAAAATGCACTGACATGGAACAGCTTCCTGGACCACATTCACAGCCCAACAATTGGCACCCAACACAAGAAATCTGTGAGTAAGCAGAATCATGTGGAACAAGACCTGTTTCTTGAAGAAAGTTTGTGAAAAGCAGAAGCAGCCCTGTTCCTGTGTATGGATATTGTACGTATTCTCACAGATTTCTTTTGCTGGGTTCCAATTATTCGCCTGTGAATGTGGTCCAGGAAGCTGTTTCGTGTCAGTGCATTTTGCTTTTGTGTCAGTTGGACAACTGCTTGGTTACAGACATGTGTTTAGAGTAGAGTATTGAAGTAATCCTGTGTGTAATTTTTGTTCATTTTTATGGACAGGATTTTAAAATATGACCTTGTAAAAAATTATAAGTTTCTTTTTGAGGTCAGTTTAGTTGGTTCAACATTATGTAAAAAAATTACCCAGCTTTTTTAACAGTGTAACAGCTTTTGTTGATTGGAAATGGTCATTTCCTGACCAGTACAGTAATTGTTATGTTAAAACAAACAAATGATTATACAATAAATACATTATTCCTCTGAAAGATATGTGTGTAGTCTGCATTCCTTTTCCACTCTGTCTACTAGGGAAATGGTCAAGGTTCACAAACGGGAGACATTAGAGAGTTTGCGAAATGAAGTTTGAAAATTTCCTCAGATTTACTCAACGCAAACGTCTGATTGGTTACTGCTCCAACAGCGTCTTGTCGCTTAAATAAGGGACATGTGTATCAATGGGTCAAAAGTAGGGCACGTGTAAGCGACTGCATCAAACTTTTGTTTGGTCAAGTAGCTTATTGGTCACATTTAAAAACAAAAGACTCTAGCCATGAATGAGCTCGTAAGGCGATGACCTTCTTAACAGGGATTTTGTCCCGACCTACAATCAAGTGCAAATTTCCCTGGAACACTTGTTCATATTTTGCGCCCTCTGTTCAATAAAACTGGTCATATGAAGTTCACCATATGATATTTTATTTGTATAGTCTCCAACCTATTTCGAATCCCCTCCCTCCCCCACCAACCAATGTTGGAGCAAAAATATAGCCCATTTAAAAAACGAGGCGTATGGTATACAACATTGAATAAGGGAGCGGGGAGGGTCATTGAACTATGGAAGTGTCCCAGCAAATTTGCACTTGATTGTAGCCCTAATCTCCGTATCATAATATTTTTAAACTAGCTATATGTTTTAATTGATATTCTTACGATAGTAGTCATATATTATTTATAGGCTCAATTATTAAAGGTAACGTTAGCTTTGTCAATTTCATATTTCCATTTTAAAACACAAAGCTTAATGAAGCACCAATTTGATCTTTCTTTCACCTCAATCTCTCTCTCCCCTTCCCTCCAGTTTCCCCTCCCTCCCTTCTCCATATTCTCCCCTCCATCTATCCTCGTATAATCTCTCACTCCAGGGCAACCCACATTCCCCTTCCCCAGATGCGTTGTCAGTGTTTTTTCTTTTAGGGAGCGTGGGGCGACTTCCAAGGGGAAACATTGACAAAAATGGGCAGAAAATGCCTAAAAACGTTAAAAACGTCAGGATCCAACAGGTGAAGGGTCAAGTAGGAGGACAATATCTCCCATAATGTCCCTTCCCCTTGGCTACCGCCACTGCACCTCCCTGTTCAGTTTCAATGCCATCCCCCCCTCCCTACCCCCTATCTTACGGGACGCAACCTATAATAAAAAATATATGCACCTGCTTTTCTCTTCCAGAAGTATGCTACACGGATGCTACACTGATCGCTCCAGTAAAAACGGACCATGTATACGTTTTAAAACTTAATCCACTTGCCGTTCAAATTAGATTTTCGCGTTCGCTTACATTTCTAAGAGGCTCTAAGGGTGGTCTTTTGGCACGTTTTCTGTCTTTGCATGCTTTGTTTGTCATAAAATTATTAATTCTATACCCGGTATTGTGAAGTTATGTATATTGTGTCAAATTTCAAGAAAAGGTTGGAGGTACACCTTTACTATGTTCATTTTTTGAAAATTTAGTTTTAGGGAAATGGGGCTAGGCGAATATATGTATGGCGTTGGGTGGTGTGGTGCACAGTCTTTTGGCTCTAAATAACTCTGAATAACTTACATAATCCTTCACCATCCCATCCCAGCCTTCTCAGTTGTTCCGATCCTCTTGGGTACTTTATCCACTATACTTAATGCATCCACTCATCAAATCTGCGTGAAAACAATTAGTACTACAATTACCCAATTCTAAGTAAAAATTAGAATGAGTTTACATTAGGAAAACGCCACCCCTCATTAGACAAATATTTACGCAATAATTACACCGTGCGGGTTGACCGTAAAAAGGATAAACACTTTGGACAAGATATAATATTGATGTATTTTGTACTTTCAATAATGTATCATATTTTATGTATTTATATGAGATTATTGATTGGTATGATTAAGGATTTTCCTGTAGCGTTATTATCATCATTTATTACCAGGTGTCACTTAATGAAGCCACGTGTTCGTCATTAATAATAGGAGATGAGACCGGGGATGAGACATTATAAATGTTACGAGGAGATGCTGTTGCGTGATGTAACATTAATTAACAGCCAATTTATATACATAATAATTCTGTCTGGCATCCCATGTTTACAATCCCATTAGGAACCAAGTGGGTCTCTGCATGGAGCGATCATTTAAAGCAAACAATCATGAGGAAATATCCACCTGTATTTTCTACAGAATAAGTAACACATGTACTCCAGAGGACAGAAGTAAACATCATGTATATCATCAATACAAAAGGTCAAAATTCAAAATGGACAGGATTTTAAGATATGACCTTGTGAAAAAATATAAGTATCTTTTGGAGATTACTTTGCAAAAGCCTTTACATTATCTTGGTTCTTGAGATATGTGTCGTTTTATAAAGATGTTTTGTTTCGACATTCTTCAATCCATATCTCAAGAACCACAAAAGAACCTAAAAAGTGTAACTGTAAATATTTAAATTCTTCGTCAAGCCCACTTCAAAATAACGGCAAAATAACCACCACTGAATGTTTGTCAGGTTATACCATTCACTTGATACCATAATTCTACCAATTCACAACGGCTAATTCCTGGAGGAGTTCTTCCTGGTATAGGGATGTGCCACGGTTTTGGGGTACTCTTTTAGCGATTTCGGTATATTGGTGGGTGGATTTTCAGTGTCAATAGGGCGTATTTGGTCAAAAGTGGCCCTAAAAGCGTCCAATTAGGGCAAATTGAATGCATTTTGGGTGTTTTTTTTGTGCAAAATTGGTATACTAATGGGTATACAGCAAAAAGTAGGTATAGAGAAAGTTAGCATCCGAAAGTGTGCGTGGCACATCCCCGTATAAAAAATTTCGAAGACCACCCCCGAAGCTAACTACTTTAACTGGTCGCAAAATAAGATAAAAAAACAAGAACAAAAAAACAAAAAGTAAACATACGCTATGCTTCAAAAAGTTCATTGGAATTCTCCGAATCCATACTATTGTACAGATCTGGTACAAACACGACACAGCACTGCTCTCATTTAATATTGAATGCCCGGATTTTCTGTAATTTGCACGTTCCTTCCCGATGCACCTACAGCCATGACAGCTGGCCGGCTCCACGGGACCGTTTCGTGATCAGGCATATAGAAGCATTGTCCATTGAGACTTCAAATTCCCTAATAATCTGATTGCAATTGATAAACGCTTACTTTGCAAATATTGGTCCTTGATTTTTGTACAAATGCTTATGTATGAAATAGTTCTTTCTTGGGATTATTGTTGAAAAGCGACCGATTTTATCGTTAGCCAAAGCTACACTAGTGCAAATCGAATGTCACCTTCCGTACGCACTCCACTCTTGAAATAAAAAACATGACTTTGGTCGTGAAATTCACTACTCACGGGTATTTAGGTATGATTCTACAAAGTGAAGTCCTACTTGCTCAAGCAAGTGCAATGACCCCGATGTCATGAATTATACGGGCCCACGGTTGTTTGATGGCATGTAAAACAGTCATTTTTAAGAAGAGTTTAACCATGATGGCGCTATTTATCTAAAATACTGTTTGCATCTTTACAAGGGGCAGACACTTGTAACATGATATTAGAACATCAGCAAACAGACTAACAAATGGCAAGCAAAAGAACTTTTTATCATGAAAGGAAAGGTATAACTCATATTATTTGGCTAATTTAAATTTAAAATAATGCCAACAGCGCCCTCAATTTGCACACATATGTACAGTTCTAGAATTAAAATTGCCACAAAAAAGCCGAAAAAGATGAATAATTTGATATAGAAACGATAATCTATGTTAAAAATTGCTGCAAAATGTATGTGTATATACTGTTTATTATTGTGATAGCTTTTGGTATTATTCAGGTCTAGAATTATAATATTGTTTTGTAAGAAAAATTAATAAAATTGTGACGTGTCATGTCAAAAGGAGACACTTTTGGGCAGGATCGTAAATGGAGAAATAGCCAAAAATCTGCCTGGAGGCGATTTTTTCACAATATGGGTTTGTTGCGAATTTGTGATGTTATTAATGTTTAAAATATTGTCTGATAGTTTCAGACCAGAATATACCTGGCATCTTGTATTTTTTGAGACATTTTTCAAGGTAATTCCTACTCTCAACATTGTCAATAATATTTTTAAAGGCCGATATCTCAATTTCCAATTTTATAATACCATAACTTACGAACTCAATATCTTCGCTTAGGAATATCCGATTTCATTGGGGAAAACGGCGTTGTGGAGTAAAATATCTCTATATTTAAGATATGTAAAAATCTCAAAATTGATAACCTGCCCAAAAGTGTCTCCTTTTGACATGACACGTCACAAATGATCCCATCAATCCAAACAACCGTGGGCTAGTGCTTTAAAGGTACATCCTTGTTTAGGGTATGTTTTAATAGATTAATATTTCCAAACAAGAATTGGCTTTAAAAAAAGACAAGTTCACGGTCTTTTTTACACTCTACAGCCTGTCTCAAAAAAAATATTGTGACAGGATGCTTACATCAGCATCAAGGGAGCAGTCGTAGCTTTTCAATACCGTTTGTTTCATTCATTTTGGTTTCGGCAATCCAGGGATCTGCTTCATTGAACACAAATGTATGAAAACCCTTTTGTGCCACTCTTTAGAAAATTGAATAGAATGTTATAGCCAATGACCCGTACAGTACAGTTAATAAAAGAACATTCATTTGTGCTTATGATTTGATGAAATCTATCAATGGATTTTTAATCTTTAATGTAAAATTTCAAACGTATAATTATATATGAGTGACAAAGAGAACAGTATTTACCATGATAAAATCATTGATGTACATGTATTTAACTTTGCAGCAGAATGTGAAATTAGTATTTATCATTTAATCTGTTTTAAGTGGGAAAGGAGAATCATGGTACCTGTATCATGATAAAACAGTAAACACAATTTTGTATTGTTGTGTAATTGATGCATTCTTTCAATTTCACGAATGAACTCTTGATAAACTTGATGCTATCATTGACTTATATGTACAGCCCTCTTCCCTTGAGATTTTACCCTTTTGTTGTTAACTAAACATATCTCGAGATTAAAACAAGAAAATTGAACAGAACAAACGGCATTCGAGATCTAAGGCTCCGCCCTTGACGTTGATGTAAGCATCGTGTCACAACAGTATTTTCTAATTGCCAAAGAGGGTGCTTTTTACCTGCACAATTTTTTTTCGAGACAGGCTGTATAGTAATTTGTTCTAACTTTCAATTTTCATATCTAACCTACCATGCACTGATGTGACAATAAATGGACCTTTCGAAAAGTCAGAATTTTCATATGATGGACGGCTTTTCCTTCGAGCTACATTAAATACATATCATTAGATTTATAAAGTTAACTTCAAGGACTGTTAAATGTCAAAAATATAATTGTTTAATAATTTGTCATAAAATTTGTATTATATCCCGAATTTCTTGCGAGTAACGCATAATTGCATGTATTACAACAGAGTGCCTTTAATCATGCGTATAGGCCACTGTGTTGTAATTTCTGTGTCGACGCAGTGAAAATACAATTTGCATAATGTCTTTGTCAAACGACCGAACCTTCAAGAGAGGTTATGCACAGAAACATTATTATGAAGGCCAAGCTACAATCTTCGAAAAAAAGTCCTTGGAACTCTTGACACACTCTGTCGAAATTCCGTGCAGAATTTCATATGATCATGGAAATGACATATATTGTGCCTGGGAACAAACATGACATCTACAACAATCATTTACCCTTTCCCTCTCCCCAGCAATCAATGTTGGAACACATCGGGGAAACCCCTGAAGACATTGGCATTTCTCAACATTGCACGGGGAGAGGATGTAACAGTTTTCCGTTATTTAACACGCAATCGTTCCAACTTCCAAGACTTTATATTTCGATGATTGTAGGTTTCTGATAGCATAAAACATTTGCAGTAGTGGCTCGGGAGAAGCCATTTTGAATTTAAACACCTTTTGCCTTCAATATTGACTTTACGTATGTCCAAGCACGTTGAGCACTAAACTTGCTAAAAATATGAACAGTTGAAATTGTACATCACGATTTCTTATTTACACTGTTCTTCCGGGCCCAGGCCTTGTTTATATGAGATGGTGCCCAGCGGAACTTAATATCTTTCGCAGACCATTTTGGGAAAATGTTAAAATCTCGAGGTATTTTAAACCTGCAGGTTGAGTGATCCACAAGATTCTGGACAAATCTGTAGCAGAGCGTGACTCGAATATCAAACATTGGTCGTGATATTCAAAGATATAAACACAATTTTCTAATGTTTTCTTTCTATATCATGCTCTTTACATGTTCATTTTGCGTCGAAAGTATGTAACTAAAATAGTTTTAAACATTTGGATAGGTTCGCTCGTAGCTTAAGTACAATGGCAAATTTCAATATTTGATCAGTTGATTATGACGTCTTTATTTGATACATCCATTTAGTATAATGCAGTAATATAAGTGCGATGTGGTTATTCAATAATAGGAGTGGCGAACACCCCACAACAAGTTACATCAGGGCAAGACTGAAAAAGCGTGAGCCCTAAAAAGAAGCTGGAAGAAAAGTTCATTGGGATTCGCCAACTGAGTTCAGATCTCATGAGATCTGGTATCAAACACGACGGAGCACTAATCTCAATTTACTCTTGAATTAATGCCTAGATATACTATCATTTGCACGTTGCTGTCCGTTGGACCGCTCCACGGGACCATTCGTGATCGGGCATAGAGGCACTGTGCACAAAGACATCAAATTTCCTAATTAGCTCGTTGCAAATTCATTTTGATTTCAGACTCTGAGTATAGCACATTTCTGGTTTGCAAAATATGAAATATTGATCCCTATAGCAGATCCTGTATAAAATCGTTCTCTTTTGGAATTACTGTTGAAAGACAAAGATCGATTCTATGATTGTTTGCGCAAAGCTACACGATCGCAAATCGGATGTCACCTTTTCACAAGACTTGCATGAAACAAAAACATCGACTTCTGCCGTCATTTACTCATGGGTATTTAGGTATGAAAATAAATACTACCATTCTACTTGTCAAGTCCCTCTTGCTCGAGCAAGTGCAATAACCCTTATGTTCTGAGTTACACAAGCCAGTCCGCGAAATAGAATGTCCAATTATGAATGTTTCTATGACAATTATATTTGGAGGTTTTTGTGTTTGGTTTTTGTTGTTTCTTTTGTTTTGTTAAAAAAATCTGTATTAGATGTATTCAAACATAATTATGCAAACACATGGGCAGTAGTAGCTCAGGAGTAGCCATTTTGAACACCTTTTGCCGTTAATAGGCCCTACTATCATTACGTATGTCCGAGCACGTTGGGCACTAAATATGCTATAATACGAACAGTTGAAATGATAGATCACGATTTCGTATTTACACTGATTTTCCGGGTCTTGCTTATTGCCCACCGGAACTTAATATCAATCTCGGACCATTTTGGGAAAATTCGATAATCTCAAGGCATTTTAAACCTGCAGCCTGGTTGAGTGATCTCTGACCACAAGATTCTGGACAAATGTCTAGCAGAGCGTGACTAGAATATAAATCATTGGTCGTGATAGTATTAGAGACTACATGTTAATGTTACGTCACAAGGATGTAACTCGACAGTATTACGAAGAGGTGAACATTTATGTTCTTTCCTTGGTCAAGTACATGGCAGGAGAGTATTTGAATGGAAGTTTACGTCTTTATGCTTCCATTTGGTATTGTGCAGACAGGTAATGCTAGTAATATATAGAAATACGCATGATGTTCTTGTGCATTACTCACTCACTGAACTATTGACAAATTCGAAAATAGTTGAGAAGTATTGCTTCAATAACAATACTTTCGTGACAGCTAAGGGGGCACGGTGGTACAGTCCGTACGGGCTGTGACTCATAATAGAAGGGTTGCGGATCCGAGTCCCGGGTGTCATCTTGTTGTGCACAGACTTAGACAAGATACTTCCGCCTGTAACTTGTGTTAGTAATGCTCCGGAAGGACCTTTCCTGTACCTTAAAAGCTAAGAGCTGCTAAGTGAAATACCCGAACTGATAAGGACTAAAATGCCTAGCATTGGTTCAGTACTTGATACATAATTGATACATGGTCCTTGCCATTGTAGACATACACTCATTTCGTCCATTGAAAAACACCTGGTTGGTTTGACCTAGAAAAGAGAGCATAATTCCACACACTTAGCTTGTATAGAAAGAAAGAGAAACGGATTTGAAGATTAAGATTCAAGGAAATATTAAAGCCACAATGTTACTGGAAGCATTTGGGTCTAGAGAAAGGAACTTCTTATAATCCAATCTCAACCATATAGAGATATTCTTTTACCAATTTCTTGAACCAAACAAGAAAATACAACCTGCTTAATACTATCCGCACGATTCTAATCTCGTGACGAGTCGTACATATAGAATACAACTTACGGTATTTCATTTTCAACCTTGCCATTCTTGTAAAAGTAAGTGTGTAGTCCGGTATAACATGTTTTCCAGGGCACAGCGGTGACCTATAATGCTGTTAATTTTTGCTCTTTTCAATTTAAAAATGTTAAAAGCCTTTTTTGTCTTTTGTTTTTGGAATGGGAAGTGGATGTTATCATGTGAGATTTTCCTATAGAAAAAGCAATACTTGTTAAACATGGGATGTTGTAGCTGTACTCCAGAGGACAGAATATCCAGCTTCCCGCTTCATTTCCATTCTTCAAGTCAGAGATATTCGTTATACAATTACACACTGCCATGAGGGGTTCTGGTTGAAGCTGGGCCCGAGGTGAGATCAATAGTACTATTTTCCTGAGGGGCGCAGCCCCAAAGGAAAAATATTAATTGATTTCAACGAGGGACCATAGTTTTAACCAGAACCTCAAATAATAAAGGCAATATATATTTGTTTTATATACTTCATTAATATATTCTTTGTTCATTGATTGGTTAAAAGAAAATTTGTACTCTCCAGCTTTTATCCTGACAGGATAAAATCAGGCTAACCAATTACAGCAGCACGAAATCGCGCTATGGCAGTTACGCGGGCGTGAACAGTTCCGTCTAATCGGATGCTCGCACGCGGAAGACATTGTCAAAAGTACTGTTTACGGCTTAGAGGTACTATTTACGGATGAGAGTACTGATAGTAGAACTAGTTTATATAATACATAATATTTTGTCCAGCTGTACCACCGGACGATCACCAATAGTAGGCCAGTTCATGAAATCTCATGTCTATTTCATAAACATTCCAAAGAACTCCCCTTACAAGTGTAAATTGCTGCCAAAAGTGTCGACCGCTAGCGTACGTACATTAACCACAGTTTCCGAATTCTCACTCGCTCCGATCGCGCAAACCGATGTAGAAATCTTTATTTCATTGATTTGGTCCGATTGCTTTCACGTGTGCTAGTTCCAATACTAGCGCGTCTATGATTGTTCCAAAATACACAAATCTGAACTTGGATGAAATCACTGATGATTACTTTAATAAAAAAAGAGTATAGCTCCGGTCTCAAATTCGACGCAACACAATTTTCATTTTAATATTGAATGCTCATACTTCCTGTCATGTGCACGTTGCTTCCCATTGCAAACAGCTCCATGGGACCGTTTCGTGATCTAACATAGGGGTATAATGTGCACAAAGACATTAAATTTCTTAATTACATCGTTGCAATTGATAAAAGACTTAATTTGACAATCGCACGCTTCTGCTTTGCAGAATACAACATATTGGTCAGTGTTAGTGCATGTATAAATTCTTACGTACAAAATCGTTCTCTTCTGTAATTATACTATTGGAAAAGAAAGAGTGATTCTTTATTGTATGCGTAAAGCTACATTGAACCGCATGATCCACAGCAGGCTCATTCCCAAAAAGTTGGGGTTTACATGTAATTATGCGTAACTAGATGCGTAATTCGATGCCTAAATTAAATGCAATTTTGGAAATAACATTTTTGTGTGCATGTCTATTGAACCATATCCTAACTGGAAGGGATGCTAAAATCACGAAATGCCCATTCAAATCCACGAAATATAACTGCTATTTATAACTTGTTTATGACAATTATATTTGTAGATTTTTGTGTCTGTTTGTGTTTTTAAATACAAATAGTTGCATTTAATGCCTGAGGAGTAGGCATTTTAAATTGATAACAGTGTTTGCCTTAAATACTGACTTTACTTATGTCCGAGTACGTTGAGTACTAAATACGAACAGTTGAAATTGCAGATCACGATTTCATATTTACATTGGTCTTCCAGGCCTTGTTTATATGAGATTGTGCCCGCTGGATCTTAATATCCATCCCAGACCATTTCGGGAAATTTCTAAATCTCAAGGCATTTACAATCAGCAGGTTGAGTGATCTCTGCTGCAAAATTCAGGACAAATATATAGCAGAGTGTGACTTGAATATAAAACATTGGTCGTGATAGCAAAAAATATAAAATGCAATTTTTAAATTTCTTTTTCTTCCATTGCAGTCTGCTTACCGACCCAAACATAGCACTGAAAGCGCTTTAAGTGAGCGACAGCGACGATATCTTCAGAGAAAGTGATTCTAGGAGAGTTGTTTTTGTGGTGCTATTAGATCTAAGTTTCGCATTTGATATTGTTGATCACACAATTCTCTTCAATCGTCTGCAGCACCGTTTCGCCATCACTGGTTCTGCACTTGAATGGGCCCAATCTTATCTGAAAGTTTGGTGTTCCGAAGTCAGCATCAATGGTCGCCTCTTTGACCGCATTAGAAAAAGTTAGAGGACATCTCCCATTCACCCTGTGTGGTGAATCAGACACTCATCGGTATAGGGTATCCACTCCTTTCGAAAGCCTTCAATGTAACAAAATGTATTTAGGCCAAAATATCACAATTAATATTGATTTGAATATGTTATCTTCATATGACATGAAAAAAAAATGAAAAACTTAAAAAACCGACACAGGTACCTTAGTTAGTTTCATCATTTCAATTTTATTCATAATACACATAAAAACAGATATATTGAAAAGAATACATTTAAGGCCAGACAGGAGGGTTGAGAAGGTACATGACCAGGCTCAAACATCCGCAGGTATATTAAACAACAGGACAATACAACATATAAATGCATTTTATAAAGGAATACAACAATAATATTATATTATAAATTAGAAATAATATTGCATAAAAAAGTTGACAGGGACCCGCCCCGAAACAATTGCACAAAACGATAAAATATGGTCTAAAAGACGGCATTTTGATTTAAATCGACCAGTCATGGTCATATTTTGAGTAAAAAATTGAGTAAGAACATAGGATTGCACGTTGACTGAGAGATTTTGAACATTTATCAAAGACCCGTTTAATTGGTTTTTGGCTTTTTGAAACTAAGGGGAAAATGGAACTCAGGTTACATTTGTTGGAGCTTGTGATGAGGCCTCTACTGCCTATTTCAATACAAAATAACTTTGCGTCATAACCCTGTTCTTGCAAATCAGCGATTAAACCGGCATATTTATTTTGTTTGTAGTCATGGGTTTTGTGGATGTTCTGTTCGAAAGGAATGCTGAGCTCAATAACGATGATGGATTTAGAGCTTTCGTTAACGAGAACTAGATCTGGTCTTTGCTGCGTGGGAAGAATATCAGGAGGGATTGTGGTACCAGCGATTTTAGTGGCACCATCTAAGTCACAGTAGAATTTCCAGGACTGGTCACTGATATCTTTGAGAGTATCCATGATTATGCGGAGAACAGAGTTATGACGCCAAGTATACCGACCTTGATCAAGCATGATTTTACAGTGGTTAAGGACATGATGGAGGGTCTCATGATTATCACACAAGTTACATTTGGTATTTAACTTTTTTCCCCAGCGACTCAGATTGTTTTTAGTGGGAAGGGTGTCAAGGAAAGCATTCAACATAAATTTCATGATGCCTTTAGGAAAATTTTGTAAATAAAAGATTTCCAAAGATAATCAGATTTTTCTGAGTGTGCAATACGAAACATGTCGCCCTGGACCACAAGATTTTTTAAATGGTTAACCCAGCTCTCAGTGACCTCGTCCTTGATGGATTTTGTCAAGTCAGTCTTCAGCTTTTTGTATGGCACATTGCTGTCAGAATTATCAACATGATCAATAAGTTGTGATGGAAAATCTTTTAGACCACTTTTTCTCCCTTTCAAGGCGGGAGTCAAGAGCAACATTGACCTTGGAGTCGGCTTTTGTTCTTGAAGACAAATGAGCTGAAACATGACATTCAAGGTAGAGTTGATACACTGACTTGATATCCATCAGGTGGGGAATATGAATAACCTCGGTGGCAGCGGGTCTAGCAAGACCACACCAGTTTTTAATGTACTTATGAACAACTGAATCGAGAGCAAGGAGATGTGTTTTGGTCAAGTCATGGACGGTGAGAATGAAGCGGCAAGAGGGTAGGAGGTAATTTTTATAGATATTCACCTTGTATTCACCTCTGACAAGAAGGTTGTCGATACGATCGAGCCGGGTACGAAAATGGTCCAAGACATGATCAAAAACATCACCCTGTTTCCCAGAAAATGATATCCAAGGAATTTATGAGCATCATCTTGAATTGTATTAACATCATTTTCTCCAAGATTAAACGTAATTGGAGTGGGTTTGCCACTCACAATGGATAATGACTTGCATTTAATTGGTTTCAGCTTAAGGTTCATTGATTTAGTCCACTCAGAGATTTTATTAAGAATACGTTGATGCGTTCTCTTGTTTGTGGTTATTAGGTTGAAGTCGTCCGCGAACGGAGTTGTGACATATTTAGAGTCATTTATAGAATAACCATGACTTTCATTTTGTTGCAATTTTTCCAAAATTGGATTAAAAACAGACAAAAATATAATAGGTGACAGTGGGTCGCCCTGGAAGACACCTTTGTGAAATCTGTAAGTTCAACCAAATATGTCACTGTTTCGTAGTGAATCAAGGCCCGATAATGCCATTGACAATACATGGTACCATGCGTTCAGCGCTGACATGTACAGAACGCTGTGTGTTACTATTAATACTACAGTCCATTCAAAAATATCAAACTCACTTGATAGTATGAACCATAACGTATATTTGCAATATTCATAAATATTGGTCGGAAACCAGTCGAGCCAACTTTATGCAAATTGATCATGGCCACTTGACGCAATTTGCCTTCTGATTGACTGATCGATATTGCATAGCATGTACATATTCTAACAAAGGATTTGAACCGGTGTCCTTCAGCGTAATCAGTAGCGTTGTGCAGTCTATCCAATCAAATCATCAACCTATTTGATCGTAGTGCATTTGTTATGTGTGTGAGACGAACTGTCGCGATAGATTGCAATCATGCTTTTGTTGAATGAATTTGAGTAGTCCGCCATATTTACGGTATTATACGTCATATGCACAACCTCTATAGCCGTGCATGAGCAGGTCATTGTGTACATTCTCATTTACATATGATCATCCTCTCGTGGCAGTGTATGCGATTCTCATGAATATTAGGCAATCAGGACAATGGTGCTCCCACAGCTCATTATATTTTGTCACTTGGTCTATGGTAACCTGTTGTAATGAATGGATTTTGGTGTGCCACAAGGCTACATTTTGGGACTGTTGCTTTTTTCCGCTTTACTATTCCCATTGGTGAGATCATCAGAGACATGGCATCAACTATCACATCTATGCAGATGACTGCCAGTTATATGCTTCTGTTAACTCTCGGATTCCTGACAGCATGCAAAACACTCTTGACAAGATTTCAAGCTGCATCTCTGAAATCAGAGAATGGATGGCTGTGAATTATATAAAGGTTAATGACGCAAAAAGTGAGTTTTTTGTTGCTGGCTCTACCTACAACATTCAGCTAAATGACATTACACTTGAAATTGGTTTATCTAAGATGATGTCTTCCACAGTCATCAGAAATCTGGGCATCTACTTCGATAGTTGCTTGCTTGCTTATGTCGACTCTTGTAGTCGGACTCCCATAATGGCTCGCCAAGTAATCCTTCTTGGGTAGACCTCTTGTTAGCTTTCCATATATGACTCGTGTGGCTCTGTTCTGTAAGCGATAGTACAATGTCACTCACCTCTCATATCAACAGTCTTCGTTTCTCAATCCTTTATCACACCAGGAACATCTGGAGAGTGCGAAGATTTATTGATTCTGACACCTGGCATCATCGCTGGTCCTGTCGCGATTAGACTATTGCAATGCACTTTCCACTCACCTGTCTTCCAAGAACTCATGCAACTCATACAGAACAGAGCCACACGGGTCATAATGCTTTAGGTCGCCAGATCGAAGCTGTACCCTTAATTACAAACCTGCACTGGCTTCATGTAGCACAAAAAGTAACTTTTAATGTGTACAAGGCATTAAATGACCAATCACCTGCTTACATAACTCAATTGTTCTCTTATTATGTTCCCGGCAGCCCAGATCTTCAAATGATCCTTCACGTCTGGTAATTCATGGATACAACTCTGTTGCTGGAGAATGCAGATTTCCTGATACTGCTGCCAAAGCCTGGAATAACCTACCACTGCACATTAGAGGTGCAACATCCTGAAACGGTATTGGTAAATCAAGCCAACACATAATATTATTTTTAGGTAATTCCCATTTCATTTTCCTATCCCCAAATCGCGTGTATCCCTTTAAATTGGATTTCTTGTAATTTTCAGTCAATCAATTATCTCTGTCAGCCAATTAGCGTACGTATCCAATCAATTAACCGTTCAGCCAATTAGCGCGCCGTACGTATCCAATCAATTATCTCCTCAGCCAACCAGCGCGCCGTACGGCTGGGCGACCTCGTGTCATTCTCATCTTTTGCTGCAGGTGAATATATACAGCTTTTCTTTGTCGTATTTTTATTTTCATTATTTTTAGAGCATTATTATGTTTTCGGAAGTAAATTGTTCCAAATTAAGTTAGGTATCGTGTATAGAACGCGGAGAGGTGGTTTTGGGATCGTGAAATCAATTTTAAAGTGTGTTTTGGATGATTTTCATCATGCATGAGTTTAGTGATTTTGGCTATGTTGTTTCGCACGTGTAAGCGGTGTGCATAGCGCTGCATCCAAATTTCTTGTCGTTCATGGTTTCAAATGCACCTCCAAATTCAGGATTTCTCATTCTAGTATTTTATCATCATAGGTCCTAAACCAGACAGCATACCTTTGCCCTTACTATGGTGTGCAATTCAGCTTCCTAGGTAAAGTGGGAAGTGAGAAAGAGCTGAATTAGTTTGGTGTTGTGAATTATTTTATATTTGTAATTAAATATGGGATCCATCATTGTGTGGGTGCTTACGTGCGAAGGTGATGGATGGCCTTTCTTTCGAGGACAAAGGTGCGTGTACAGTACATGTGCATTACTGGGAGTGCATATACAATGTACATGTGCTAATTGCATCAATACGGGGGTTCCCCGTTTTATATTTTCGGATCTTGGATTTAATTAATTATTGTAGATGTGGCATGTTGTGCGTAATTAATAGGGGTCATTATATTTTCGCGGTGTATTATTTTCGTTTGGAAAATAATATTCACACTCTCTTTCTCACATTTCACAAATTATTATGTGTTGCAATGTTGCCTGACCTTTGACATTATTCACGATTATTATCCAATATGCAATAGGCCTCAACCAAAAGTAGTCTTGTAACGGAATTACAATTTGTTTCAAATCATAGAGGCTTTAACATTTAGATCATAGTATTTATGTACAAGTCACACCCAAATGCTACTTCAGGATAATTAGGTTTTTGTTATGAGATTGTCATGTGCAGGGCCTATGATTTTATTTAGGACTTTGTGTGAAAAGGTATATTTAAATATTCACATATATATTTATGCGAATATTAAGCGTTCACGGAAAGATGTGGTGAGTTGATATGGTATATTGATTATTATTTATTTTATTGTTGATTCCAACAGAAATGTGTTATGGCTCCGTGCATGTGATGTTTGCTTTTCAGTGCATCAAAAGATTGCGGAGTAACTTAAAAGGCGTAACATCATCCTGAGGGAGGGTGTTATACCAAGATTGCGGAGTAACTTAAAAGGCGTAACATCATCCTGAGGGAGGGTGTTATACCAAGATTGCGGAGTAACTTAAAAGGCGTAACATCATCCTGAGGGAGGTGTTATACCAAGATTGCGGAGTAACTTAAAAGGCGTAACATCATCCTGAGGGAGGGTGTTATACCAAGATTGCGGAGTAACTTAAAAGGCGTAACATCATCCTGAGGGAGGTGTTATACCAAGATTGCGGAGTAACTTAAAAGGCGTAACATCATCCTGAGGGAGGGTGTTATACCAAGATTGCGGAGTAACTTAAAAGGCGTAACATCATCCTGAGGGAGGTGTTATACCAAGATTGCGGAGTAACTTAAAAGGCGTAACATCATCCTGAGGGAGGTGTTATACCAAGATTGCGGAGTAACTTAAAAGGCGTAACATCATCCTGAGGGAGGGTGTTATACCAAGATTGCGGAGTAACTTAAAAGGCGTAACATCATCCTGAGGGAGGGTGTTATACCAAGATTGCGGAGTAACTTAAAAGGCGTAACATCATCCTGAGGGAGGGTGTTATACCAAGATTGCGGAGTAACTTAAAAGGCGTAACATCATCCTGAGGGAGGGTGTTATACCAAGATTGCGGAGTAACTTAAAAGGCGTAACATCATCCTGAGGGAGGGTGTTATACCAAGATTGCGGAGTAACTTAAAAGGCGTAACATCATCATGAGGGGGGGTGTTATACCAAGATTGCGGAGTAACTTAAAAGGCGTAACATCATCCTGAGGGGGGGTGTTATACCAAGATTGCGGAGTAACTTAAAAGGCGTAACATCATCCTGAGGGGGGGGGGTGTTATACCAAGATTGCGGAGTAACTTAAAAGGCGCTAGCTCATCCTGAGGGCGGGTGTTCTACCAAGATTGCGGAGTAACTTAAAAGGCGTAACATCATCCTGAGGGAGGGTGTTATACCAAGATTGCGGAGTAACTTAAAAGGCGTAACATCATCCTGAGGGGGGGGGTGTTATACCAAGATTGCGGAGTAACTTAAAAGGCGTAACATCATCCTGAGGGGGGGGGTGTTATACCAAGATTGCGGAGTAACTTAAAAGGCGTAACATCATCCTGAGGGGGGGGTTATACCAAGATTGCGGAGTAACTTAAAAGGCGTAACATCATCCTGAGGGGGGGTGTTATACCAAGATTGCGGAGTAACTTAAAAAGGGGTAACATCACCCTGAGGGGCGGTGTTATACCAAAAAGAGACACATCAGAGGATTGAGGTCTGGGGGCCTACCCACTGAGTAGAGTACCTTTTGGTGAGTTTATATTTTATACACAGGAGAGGATTTTTATTTGGTGAGTCATGTATATTTTTATTATGTATGTGATTAGTGCACATTCTGTTGGAATCATATTGTTTTATTATGTGTATATGAGATATTATGATGATACTTTACCAATACATGCTTGCATGTGTTCGTAAGTGTCATTACTATTAGCATGCGCTGAGCGGGCTACTATGCCCAATTTTTCGTTTGCCATTAAGTAGTTGTGTTTTATAGGATTTCTGGTAGATTTTATGATGATACTTTACCAATACATGCTTGCATGTGTTCGTAAGTGTCATTACTATTAGCATGCGCTGAGCGGGGCTACTATGCCCAATTTTTCATTTAGTACCAAAATAACTTAAGACTTTTGTAGGCCTTTCATGTTAAATTGTATTAACACATTTTTCCTATTGATTCTCATCTTTTGCTGCAGTGGGTGGTAGCTGTGTAGTACTGCAGAGGTAGTGTAGGAGTAGGAAGTTAAAGTATAGGTTATGGGTGTGACTAAGTCTTGTATGCTGTAGTCTGGAGTTATGCAAATAAAATATTGTTGAGGAATCGAGAGAATACTACGTGATGATTATTTAGATGTACTTCTGCTTGTGAAAAATATCGAAGGTGGGGTTCTGCCGCCACGACTTACCCTAGTCTCATGCAAAACTTTTCGTGTTCCTATTAAGGGACTGGTGTCAACCCGGCCACCTGACGTTCATATTCAAATTACAGCTAACCAGGTTTTCATTTAGATACACATTGAGACATTCACGTGCTTCTCTCTCGGCAATCGGCCGTCCCGCCACAAATTGGTGTCAGAAGTGGGATTTGAGTATTATAAGCAGACCTATAAGTGCAGTCAATATGTCAGGGAGAGTAGAGGAGGAAGGTAGAGGAGGTCGTCGTAAGAGGAGATTGGGGAGGAGAAGTAGGAGGAGGCATCAGAGGACTTTGAGTACCCTTCAGAGTGCAAACGTGAGAGGATAGGTAGAGATGGGGAAAGTGAGGAGAGGCCACCAGGAGTAGAGGAGGACTTTGGGCGCTATTTGGAGCGCAGTGATGGGGAGGATAGTGGCATATATCTTTCAGAAGGCATGGAAGTGGACATTGTGGAGTGGAGTAGAGTAGGGGAGACAGAGGAGGTAGAGGACATACCCGTTGTGGATACGGAGAATAGTGCTGAAATTGGATTGTATATGACGCCATTGAATGATGATGAAGCCCCGGATCCTGATAGTGGTGACATGGGTGGTGAGGTGGACTACCCGTTAGCACTTGATGATGTTGTGAGAGTGGCACAGGAGAAGATCAATGTTCAATCAGAGATGTTGCATGCGATGAAGAGAGAGCATAAAATGGATGTGGTATTATGGGACAAGAGGAACGTAGAGGAGAGAAGGGATGTTTATGAACAGATGGTGTATAATCAGCAACGGAGGAGAGAGTTAGAAGAAAGAGAGAGGGCATGGGAAGGTGAAAGGAAATGTGAAGTTGGTGAATTGAAGGAGCGACGAGCTGTCTTTGACTCGCAGGTGGAGGCCTGGGAAATAAGCCTGTCTGACAGGAAGGCCAGGATGGAAGAAAGAGAGAGGGAGTGGGAAGTTGAGAGGGCACGTGAAGTGGCTGAATTGAAGAAGTTACGAGCTACCGTTGATATAGAAGCGAAGACATGGGAAGAAAATAAAAGCAGTGAGAGTGATAGTGCCCTGTCTGACAAGAAGGCCAAGTTCGAAGAAATGGAGAGTGCCCTGTCAGTCCGGGAGGCTGAGTTCGAAGAAAGCGTGAGGGCATGGGAAAGTGAAAGGGAGCGTGATGTTAATGAATTGGAAGAACGACGAGCGGCTTTTGAGAAAGATATGTACATTCTCAACATACAAAATGATAGACGGGAGTGGGAGCTAGGTAGGAGACTTAGTGCTTTGTCCGATAGGGAAGCTGAGATAGTAGAAAGAGAGAGGATATGGGAGATTGAGAGGAAGCTAGGAATAGCTAAGCTGGAGGAGCAACAAGCTACTTTTGGTGCAGAAGTTGAAACGTGGGAGAAGTCTAAAAGCAGTGAAAGACAGAAGATAGATGTTAAAAAGGAAAGGAATAAGGAGAAATTGAGAGAGAGGATATCAGAGATACATGATAGGGAGGTGAGGTGTGAGCATGAGAGGGAGGAGTGGGAAAGAGGAGTGAAGGCGTGGGAGGAGACGAAGAGTAAAGAGATGGAGGAACTTGATGCCCAGAAGGCAGAGTGTGTTGCACGAAGTAGAGCGTTAGAAGGCAGCGCTGCTGAGTTAGATAGAGAAGCAGCTAAGGTCGAGAAGCGACGGGAGAAGTTTAAAGCAGAGAAGGGGGTTTGTGAACAGGTTTTCAGAGAGAGGCAGACAGATTTAACGAAATGGGAGGCAGAGTTGAAGGAAAGGGAGCGGGGACTGATGGAATTGGAAGTCCAAATAGAGGAGAGAGCAAAGCTGGTAGAGGGCCAATGTTCTCCTGCTATACACGGTGATGGAGAGTCTAGCGATTGTGGGGTCGAGGTAAGGCCAGAGAAAAGGCCATCAGAGTTTGATGGAAAGACTCCGTGGAAGGATTTTATTATCCACTTTGAGGCGTGTAAGGCATATAACCAGTGGACAGAGGAGGCGGCCAGGTATCAGCTATTTACCTGTTGTAAGGATGATGCCTTAGCGATTTTGAGCGTAAATGATATAGATTCGAGAGAGATATCCTATGAGGACCTAGTGGCGTTGTTGCAGAGGGAGTTTGGGCCTAGGGAGAGTGAGGAGAGTTATTTCCAAAAATTGTCCAGACGGGAACAGTTAAAGGGGAGACATTAGCTGCCTTAGGGCACGAGATAAAGAGGTTGACGGCACTTGCATACCCAGGGACAGAGAAACTGGAGAGGGACAGAATTGCGAGGCGCCATTTTAAGAACGCGGTGAGTGATCAGGAACTACGTGCGGAGTTGTTTCGAGGTAGGCCGGATACGTTAGAAGCTGCCGTGTGTATAGCTGAGGAAGTAGAGTCATTCTTGAGAATAGAGAAGTCAAGAGGCTGCGGTAAATTGGGTTATAGCCATGTTGTGGGAACAGAGGCGGTGGATAATAAGGTGGCAGAGATGGAAGCGAGAATAGACTCGATGGACACCTCACTGAAAGTAGTTGAGAGGATGATGCGGGATACTGCCTTAAAGAAGGTAGAATCCAAAAGTCCACGGGCCCCTCAGACAGCTGATAGACAACCAAGGGGGTCAGTGTCAGCAGGAGTTTATGTGAGACAAAAGTGTGTGTCTCGGCTGTTGACCGTGGAGGGGGATAGTAGTGTCAGTAGTGACACGACTGAGGTAGTCGGAGAGAGTCAGGGCAGCATGGGAGGTGATAGGAGGGTAAGGAAGAAGGAGGTAGTAGGAAGGTCGGAAGGAAGTGTGTGGAGAGGAGATCAGGACTGGGAGGGGGGCAGTAGTAGAGAAGGAGGTGTACACGGTGATAGGAGGCTAAGGAAGAAGGAGGTAGTAGGAAGGTCGGAAGGAAATGTGCAGAGAGGATATCAGGACTGGGGGGGCAGTAGTGGAGAAGGAGGTGTGAGAGGAGTTACTTTGGAGAGCATAAGGGACATGCAATTACGAGATAGGGTGATTGGCCCTATGTTGAGGGGGAAGATAGAGGGCAGAAAACCAGTGTGGGGAGTAGTGCCGCAATGTTACATGAGACAGTGGGAGGTATTGAGTGTGAAGGAGGGGGTTTTGGTCCGGAGATGGGAAAGTCAGGATGGTAAGATGGCGAGGTGGTTGATTGTGTTACCACAGGGGACTACAGGAGCAGGTGTTGGAGGAGTTGTGTGTAACGGGGGCTGGTGGAGGATTAAGAACTAGGAATGTATTGGCTGTAGTGAGGCAGAGTTACTATTGGGTGGGGATGGGTGATGACGTGAGGGATTACTTACAGTACCGGGGATTTGACTTGGACGGTGTGAGGAGAGCTGCAGTGTCATATGATCGCAGTGTAGTAAATAATGGTATGAGACCAAGAGGACCAGGTGTTCATGTCAAGCCTGGGAACTTTGTGTGGGTGTGTGGTAACCAGGTACCAGGGAGAGTTGGTGGAGATTCCGGAGGGCCTTACATGGTGTTGGCTAACTTGCCAGGAGGAGCGGTGCGTGTGCAGAGGAGTAGGGTAGTAAGCCAATGGTTGTTAGTGTGAATAGGGTAGCCACGTGTGAGGGACTGGACTTGAAGCCTTGGAAGTGTGGGATCCCTGTGATGGAACATGAGCGGGGGCCTATGGTGCATGCGAGTGCGCTGAAGAGTGGGGCTAATTAGAAGTTCGGTCAGACACGCAGAGTAGTCAAAAGTGGAGCAGTTGTAAATAAGTTATGTTGCAGTTTTCAGTGTGTTTTAAAGTTGTGTTGAGGTTGTTGTATTTTCAAGTCAAATCAAACGTGAGGCTGAAGTAGTTGGGGAGATTGTCTTCAACAGTGATCTGGGTGGTTGTGTGTGGAGTTAACGTGACTGCATGGTTCTTCAAATAACGTGTTTTTTTTGGACGTGACAGGAGACTGTACTTTGGGGCTCGTCACATTTATTTCCTGATAGAAGTATGGAAATGTCGTCAGGACGACAGGGAGTCAATGATAGTCCAAGGAGTTAGAGACTGTTGTGCCAACTTTGGATGGTGGTGATGTCTGTACATCATAGAACTCCCTTGTTACCTTGACGACGATAGCTTGGTAGAGTCAAGGACACTTGGTTCGGAGTAAAGGTCCAGACCGTCCTATTCCAATGCAATCAAGTTGAGATGAGCTGACCAACCAAACTCCCATGACCATGACTTACGAAGAGAGTAGATGGTGGTGAAAATAGTGTTGTGTGAATATGTAATTTATCTAGTTCTTTGGTTTTTTGTTATTGTTGCAGGTAAAACCCAGTAAAGAGATGGCGGGGCAGTTTGATGTTGTATTTGGGGTAATGTTGGGGATTGTAATGGCGAGTTCGGTCAGTGGTCTGCTGCTCCTGTTCTATCTGCTGTGGAAGGTCTGGATGGGAGATGTGAAGCATAGAAGAGAGAAGATGTGGTCACGGACGTGGGAGGCCAGGGTAGAAGGGAAGCTCAATTGGTTACAGGAGAGGCAACGGTCGGAGGAGAAGGAGAGAGTGGCTACTCTCAGCAGGATTAAGGTTTGCGATCGGAGGAGCCAGACTGACAGTCCGATGCCGGGAGGTGCATCTGGGGCTAGTAGAGAGGTGTATGAGCTGAACCAAGGCCTGATTCGCCTGACCTGTCCGGGTGGGGTGACAGGGAAGAAAGTGAAGTTTCCCAAAGGAGTTGGACACTCCCATCCGCTGCCGGAGGTCGAGCCAGGAGAGTCTTCTAAAGCCGAGGCGGTAGGCCCAAGCCGGTCCCGACTGGTCCTGGAAGGCGAGGCAGAGTTTAAGGCCGGGTTGTCGGGGTTGGAGGAGAGTATAGTGGCGCTGAGAAATTTGTCTGGGGAGTTGGAGAAGAAGGGAGGTGCAGGAGTTTAGGAGGTATAAGGGGTGATAGGCTGGTCCTTTACCAGAGCGAGGGGACAAGCTCCCGCCACCGCCTTAGCCGTCTTTGTACTGCACCTTCTGCAGTACCCCTTTATTATTTTGTTTTTCTTTCTGAGTGACGTTTGGTATTTGCAGTGGTTTCTTAATGTTATGAATCACAAGGAGGAGTGTTCAGAGCACTAGATTATTCCAAACTTATATGTATAGCCGCGGTGTTTGAGGATACTTACCGTGGTGGGACCACCAGACTTTCATTCCAGCAGAATGGAGATAACTGGGTAGAGTGACGGTTACTACCAAACCGTCTCTTCTTCCAATACCTTTCTAGCCGTAAATCAGCCAACCATTTCCCCATGACCATTACGTACATACTTCAGAAGATGGTAGCAGTTAGACATTCGAGTGGTTTTTGATGAAGGACAACCAGCATCGCAGATGTCAGAACTGACAGACTGATACAGACGATAACCATGAAGACCGCAGTGCAAGATTGAAGACTTAGGCCATTTCCATTTAGTTAGGAGTAGAGTAGTGTAGTACTAAGATAAGGCAGCATTTACCAATGCCATTTTTATTTTTACGTCCATGTGCCAGGGACGGCACATTGTGGAGGGGGGCTGTGAAACGGTATTGGTAAATCAAGCCAACACATAATATCATTTTTAGGTAATTCCCATTTCATTTTCCTATCCCCAAATCGCGTGTATCCCTTTAAATTGGATTTCTTGTAATTTTCAGTCAATCAATTATCTCTGTCAGCCAATTAGCGTACGTATCCAATCAATTAACCGTTCAGCCAATTAGCGCGCCGTACGTATCCAATCAATTATCTCCTCAGCCAACCAGCGCGCCGTACGGCTGGGCGACCTCGTGTCATTCTCATCTTTTGCTGCAGGTGAATATATACAGCTTTTCTTTGTCGTATTTTTATTTTCATTATTTTTAGAGCATTATTATGTTTTCGGAAGTAAATTGTTCCAAATTAAGTTAGGTATCGTGTATAGAACGCGGAGAGGTGGTTTTGGGATCGTGAAATCAATTTTAAAGTGTGTTTTGGATGATTTTCATCATGCATGAGTTTAGTGATTTTGGCTATGTTGTTTCGCACGTGTAAGCGGTGTGCATAGCGCTGCATCCAAATTTCTTGTCGTTCATGGTTTCAAATGCACCTCCAAATTCAGGATTTCTCATTCTAGTATTTTATCATCATAGGTCCTAAACCAGACAGCATACCTTTGCCCTTACTATGGTGTGCAATTCAGCTTCCTAGGTAAAGTGGGAAGTGAGAAAGAGCTGAATTAGTTTGGTGTTGTGAATTATTTTATATTTGTAATTAAATATGGGATCCATCATTGTGTGGGTGCTTACGTGCGAAGGTGATGGATGGCCTTTTTTCGAGGACAAAGGTGCGTGTACAGTACATGTGCATTACTGGGAGTGCATATACAATGTACATGTGCTAATTGCATCAATACGGGGGTTCCCCATTTTATATTTTCGGATCTTGGATTTAATTAATTATTGTAGATGTGGCATGTTGTGCGTAATTAATAGGGGTCATTATATTTTCGCGGTGTATTATTTTCGTTTGGAAAATAATATTCACACTCTCTTTCTCACATTTCACAAATTATTATGTGTTGCAATGTTGCCTGACCTTTGACATTATTCACGATTATTATCCAATATGCAATAGGCCTCAACCAAAAGTAGTCTTGTAACGGAATTACAATTTGTTTCAAATCATAGAGGCTTTAACATTTAGATCATAGTATTTATGTACAAGTCACACCCAAATGCTACTTCAGGATAATTAGGTTTTTGTTATGAGATTGTCATGTGCAGGGCCTATGATTTTATAAGGACTTTGTGTGAAAAGGTATATTTAAATATTCACATATATATTTATGCGAATATTAAGCGTTCACGGAAAGATGTGGTGAGTTGATATGGTATATTGATTATTATTTATTTTATTGTTGATTCCAACAGAAATGTGTTATGGCTCCGTGCATGTGATGTTTGCTTTTCAGTGCATCAAAAGATTGCGGAGTAACTTAAAAGGCGTAACATCATCCTGAGGGAGGGTGTTATACCAAGATTGCGGAGTAACTTAAAAGGCGTAACATCATCCTGAGGGAGGGTGTTATACCAAGATTGCGGAGTAACTTAAAAGGCGTAACATCATCCTGAGGGAGGGTGTTATACCAAGATTGCGGAGTAACTTAAAAGGCGTAACATCATCCTGAGGGAGGGTGTTATACCAAGATTGCGGAGTAACTTAAAAGGCGTAACATCATGCTGAGGAGGGTGTTATACCAAGATTGCGGAGTAACTTAAAAGGCGTAACATCATCCTGAGGGAGGGTGTTATACCAAGATTGCGGAGTAACTTAAAAGGCGTAACATCATCCTGAGGGAGGGGGTTATACCAAGATTGCGGAGTAACTTAAAAGGCGTAACATCATCCTGAGGGAGGGTGTTATACCAAGATTGCGGAGTAACTTAAAAGGCGTAACATCATCCTGAGGGAGGGTGTTATACCAAGATTGCGGAGTAACTTAAAAGGCGTAACATCATCCTGAGGGAGGGTGTTATACCAAGATTGCGGAGTAACTTAAAAGGCGTAACATCATCCTGAGGGAGGTGTTATACCAAGATTGCGGAGTAACTTAAAAGGCGTAACATCATCATGAGGGGGTGTTATACCAAGATTGCGGAGTAACTTAAAAGGCGTAACATCATCCTGAGGGGGGGGTGTTATACCAAGATTGCGGAGTAACTTAAAAGGCGTAACATCATCCTGAGGGGGGGTGTTATACCAAGATTGCGGAGTAACTTAAAAGGCGTAACATCATCCTGAGGGAGGGTGTTATACCAAGATTGCGGAGTAACTTAAAAGGCGTAACATCATCCTGAGGGAGGTGTTATACCAAGATTGCGGAGTAACTTAAAAGGCGTAACATCATCCTGAGGGGGGGTGTTATACCAAGATTGCGGAGTAACTTAAAAGGCGTAACATCATCCTGAGGGGGGGTGTTATACCAAGATTGCGGAGTAACTTAAAAGGCGTAACATCATCCTGAGGGGGGTGTTATACCAAGATTGCGTGAGTAACTTAAAAGGCGTAACATCATCCTGAGGGGGGGGGTGTTATACCAAGATTGCGGAGTAACTTAAAAGGGGTAACATCACCCTGAGGGGCGGTGTTATACCAAAAAGAGACACATCAGAGGATTGAGGTCTGGGGGCCTACCCACTGAGTAGAGTACCTTTTGGTGAGTTTATATTTTATACACAGGAGAGGATTTTTATTTGGTGAGTCATGTATATTTTTATTATGTATGTGATTAGTGCACATTCTGTTGGAATCATATTGTTTTATTATGTGTATATGAGATATTATGATGATACTTTACCAATACATGCTTGCATGTGTTCGTAAGTGTCATTACTATTAGCATGCGCTGAGCGGGGCTACTATGCCCAATTTTTCGTTTGCCATTAAGTAGTTGTGTTTTATAGGATTTCTGGTAGATTTTATGATGATACTTTACCAATACATGCTTGCATGTGTTCGTAAGTGTCATTACTATTAGCATGCGCTGAGCGGGGCTACTATGCCCAATTTTTCATTTAGTACCAAAATAACTTAAGACTTTTGTAGGCCTTTCATGTTAAATTGTATTAACACATTTTTCCTATTGATTCTCATCTTTTGCTGCAGTGGGTGGTAGCTGTGTAGTACTGCAGAGGTAGTGTAGGAGTAGGAAGTTAAAGTATAGGTTATGGGTGTGACTAAGTCTTGTATGCTGTAGTCTGGAGTTATGCAAATAAAATATTGTTGAGGAATCGAGAGAATACTACGTGATGATTATTTAGATGTACTTCTGCTTGTGAAAAATATCGAAGGTGGGGTTCTGCCCCACGACTTACCCTAGTCTCATGCAAAACTTTTCGTGTTCCTATTAAGGGACTGGTGTCAACCCGGCCACCTGACGTTCATATTCAAATTACAGCTAACCAGGTTTTCATTTAGATACACATTGAGACATTCACGTGCTTCTCTCTCGGCAATCGGCCGTCCCGCCACAATCCACAAACACTTTCAAGAAACTGTTAAAAGCTCATTTATTCTGAACCTTCGTTGTTAACTTGTTCTACTGATTTGTTGTATTTGAAAACTCAATATTGCCTTGCGGCGAATTGCGTCCTAAATGGCTAAATATCTTTTTCTGGAATAGGGAATAGTTCGTATGAACGCAGGCATGAACTTTACCGTCACCTTTTCCCTTCCTTTTCCATACCAAAGGCTTTCAATTTTTAATAATAGCTTCAGTGCAATTCGTGCCACCTTAAATATGAAATGCATTTGCCGAATGTATATGCAAGCACTCTTTGTCTTATTTGTCATGTATACAATGACGCATGTGAGCCATGGTAGTGAACATGGATACACAACTAATGACCAACCTGTTCATTGTTTTCATATATCGGTAATTTGAAGAAGAGAAAAAGTGTTTTGAGGACGGACTTTTTGAGGTGCTTTGTAAATCACAGGCACAAGGAAATTATCATTGGCGAACATGTCCCTTTGAATTTAGACAACGGATTATGGTCAAAAATAAATGAACAAAGACCCTGACATCGAAGCGAGTTAACAGGGCAGATGAAGGGTTAGAAGAATAGACGAAAGAAATACTAACAAATAGGGAAAGTAAGATTTCAGACTTGCTATAATCATGGCACTGTTCTCCCCTGTTCATGTGATTCGGAAGAGTAGCACCAGGCGGCATGCTTTATTAGAGATTTGAAGGTCAAACACGTATTGCCCTGGTTTGATGATGCTAGTCAGGCACATCCCCCACATCCAAGTGTAAAAAAACTATTTAAAAACGTTTTATTAGCCCAAAAGTAAGCCGGTATAGTGGAAGGCGAGCTTAACTTGAGGCATATAGTCAATGAGATAAATAAACGTGATCCGCCGCTTGCAATGAGCCATGTACGTGTTCAAAATCAGGTCTGTCTGTATCGTCCCAACTTATAATTGTCTTGGTAAATGTCTAATGGTTGCTGCGCGTTCAAATAGTTACTTAACTTTGGGGAATAAAAAGAAAATCGTTCAAATCGCACGTTTTGTTATCAACGGCATGGAATTGACCAGCCTATAGTCACACACAGGCAGTGTAAATTAAAAAAGAATGTACCTGACTAGGTTGAATAATGGGAATGGTTTGTTATATAGAGAATGGTATCGCTGGAAGCTATAGGTATACAACCATTGCCCAATAAGATCGTTCGTTAAATCATGCAACGGAAAGTACGATCCAGTTCATTAGCCAACAAACATGACAAAGTAATCGTTCATTGATAGCGATTGGAAATATGGCTGAATTTGTAGATCAAACGATCAAAAGCTCATGACCTACTTTCAACTACTGCTGTAAGGCCTGTTTATAGTCAAACGTTTTGCGTGCATTTTGCCGCTGCAACAAACTCAGCGACATTTGTGGCACCGCCAGTAAACGTGAACAAAGGTAATCATTTTGAAGCGGAAAACCAAAAACGCTGTTCCCTGTGATCTTTTAGCAGTTGTTCTTTTTGAGATAGTATCGTCAGATTTGTTTACAATAAAGGTATCATTCCATTAATACGTGCGATACCAACCCTCGTCCAGCGGAGGTGTGGGGGGGGGGGGGTTTCACTCCTCGATCGCCGTAAAACGCTTAAAAAAACGCCAAATGGCTCCGCGTGTAATTGTCCTACCACTCTATGCGTTCATTGTAGCCAAAGCAATTGGGCCCTTTTAACGCCTTTTAAAAGAGCTATCACATCCGCAATTATGTGTTGACTTATACAGCTTACCTCTCACTTTAGACCAAAATCAATGACAATATGACATATTGTGTTTGTTGAGTTCCCTCAACTTTCGAGACGATAATATGTTGATTATATTATTTACTTAGTATTTGGATTAGTGAACGTAAATTAGAAATAATTCTTTGTTGTATCAATTTTGTGATTGTTTTGAAACATGACTCGTACGTGTTGCTATTAGTGTTGAGAACACTGTTGTAAACACACATAAATATTTTAAAAGTTTACCTTACCTCAAAGAGTTGTCAAAGTCTAATATCTCAGCAAATATATTTGGCATAACTAACGGATTTTCAGAATTTGTTATTTTGAAAAATTAGTTTGCAGTATCTAGAATGGTTCAGTTAATCTGCCTGAAGTTTCCCGGGATGTTTACATATCGTTGCATAACCGTTTGTGTGACCTGTATTTCGCACGCCCCCAGACACCCGAGGCAAGCGCAAATATCGTGTGTTTCATTTCGCTAAAGTAATTATGGAGATTCCAAATTACCAATCCACCCTAAGGTTGAACTTTTAACTTCTGCTAATTAATAATATATACAATCGGATACGAATTATCCTCTCTTTGGATCAACACGCCTATAACCATAGTAATGCCCTGTATAGTTATGTGTTCGAAAATCAACAAAGTAAGGAGCTGTCACAATTAGCTACAATTTTTATTGCGATGAAGCTCGCGCTCGATATTCAGGGTGTCATATCGCGCAAGTACCCAACTATTGATTTGCTTGTTGAATTAAATCATAAATTATCAGTATCTTATTACCTGGTTATATATAGTTATCATTGGTTATCGGCAAGGTCCTTTCCGCACGGACAATGACTGGCCGACTCGCTCATCCTGATAATTGGGTTAAAAGAGAACCCTTTCACGCCTTGGTCACGCATTGCTACGCAGACGTCATTTACGCCATAATCGTATTCATGAATGAGGCACATCGTCAACACCAGGTCAATAATTATATTTGTACAGACGGAAAGGAATACGTTTCTGTAGAGAATCACGTGCAAATCACGTGCAAATGAAAACGCACCATCAAGCGCCAGATTACAAATAAACTGAATTAATAAAATAAAATTCACCTATAGGGATGTCTTTCCCATTCCATTTAACAGAGTCATAATCCTATTGATTACGAGGACAATTGAAGCTTGCACTCTCTCACTGTGTCTATAGAATTGACAGTCACAGACCACACATTCATACAATACATACAAGAGCTTATGATTTGAAAAGACCATCACTTAAAAAAGGTAAAGGAGACGATCCTGTATAAACAGTGATCGGAGTGCCCATCTCTCTTTTATTGGCGATTGGGCCAGACTCCTCCATGTAATGTTGCTACAGGGGATCGCTACACTTCCTCTACAGCGAGTCTGTTACCTTCCCAGCATTTAAGAATGCCGATACCCATTTAAACACCTGGGTGGAGAGGAGCAATCGAGATAAAGTGCCTCACTCAAGGGCACAACACGATGGCGTCGCCGGGGGTCGAACCCGCAACCTTCCGATTATGAGTCAGTGCCCGTTCCGCTAGGCCACCGTGCTCCCCACCACTTCAGATGATTTTATTCATAGCTATTATTACTACACGTATGGTGATGGTGGTGCATTTTCTTTTGATATGTCAATGTGTGATTATAATTTGAAATCATTGCATATATCCCGTCATTTTTGGTATATGTAAAAACCTATTGTTGGAACTGCAGTTGAATTTGTGTGTTGAAAGAATATGGTAATCTCTTGTCTGTGCTTTGAACTCAGTCTGTGCCTTAATTGAAAACAAAAACTGACAAAAAATATCGAAATTTCTTGAGTTACGTTAAAGAGGGTAATGAGCATGTGCAGATCGTAAAAATGAGTAATGTCAACTGATGAATGGCAACGCTGTATTCGTAGTGGGAAAGATCTCGAAAAAAATCGCCATGCGTGGCTGTTGAAGAACTAGTGGATCCGCCCTACTCTCACGGCAATTTTGACACGAAGATAATAGGGATGATGACACTTTGTGAGGTATCGATCATTAGCCAATTATCCATGTTTACACTGCCACTGTACACGCGTTAAAATCGGCCCGAGTGCGAAAGAAAGCTGGCGAATATTTAGGTAACTCGTGCCGCATGTGTCCACTCTTTATGCACTAGTCGGGTGCGTATGTAGGCACGAGAGAAAGGTTTGCGACGTAGAAATTACTACCAGCAAATCCATGGCGCGGCTATGGGGTCACATGTATCCCCGATTGTCTGCAACTTAATATGGAACAATTAGAACAGAAAGCTATAAAATCAGCGCCTCTCCCCCCTTTGTGGTGGATCCGTTATGTAGACGATACCCATACATAGCTAAAGAAACAATACACGGAGGAGTTATACGAATCACCTGCACTCAATCGATCCGGACATCAAGTTTACGACAGAAGGCGAGGAAAATAGGTCACTCGCATTCCTCGATACTCAAACAGTCACCTAAGGGGACGCTACGCTAAAAATAAAATCTATAGTAAACCGACACACACAGGTCAGTACTTGAACTTTGAATCAAATCATCCTGTCCAGCATAAACTGGGTGTAATCCAGACCCTTCACCACATGGCGGACAGTATCATATCTGAACAAGAGGACATAGCGGAGGAGAAATTGGATATTATCAGTGCACTAAAGAAATGCGGTTATCCTTCGACAAAGCTAAGAAAGCAAAAGAAGTGAAGTCTAAGAGCAGTAACCAGAAGAAAACAAACGTCGAGACAAAAGGACACGTAGTTCTGCTCTACGTAAAAGGAACTTCCGAAGCCCTACATGTACGAAGAGTTTCGGCAGCTAGGTAGCTACTTGTCTCGCCTAAAGATAAATCCGAGAAGAAAGGCATTACCGAACCAATATATTACATCCCCTGTCAGGTGAAAACCCATTTTGAGAGCGTAAAACATTTGAACAGACTTTTATTTAACTTGACAAAATATTTTACACTAACGTTTGAAAAACGTATTCGTGATCTTTATATAACTCGACATTTAAATGTTATTTTAAAAAACGTTTTGAACAAATGTTTTAAGAACATTTTTTGTGTTTGCCGGTCATGACGTGCCGTTAGATTCAATAGCTCTCAATGTGTTACAAATCAGCGCTCACAATGTCAAAATGTAGTATCCCTAAGTAAAAAAAAAACCAAAAAACAAATACAGTGTTTTTATCTGGGAAGCAGTGGCGCATGTAAGCTGTCAGCAAGTCAGCAGTTGCTGACAAGACCCCTTTTCCTACTTTGGCAAACTTTTTTTCTTTATAACTCCGTATAATAAATTAAAGCCATGTTGTAAGGTGCAGTGGGTAGAAAAGTAATGCCAAAGTTATATATGCACGTGTAACAGGCCATAATAATAATTCTCCCAGGGTACCAAGTCGATCTGAGAAAACTCACAATTTTACAGCATATTATTTTGTTTTAAACAGAAATGAATTACGGATGTCTCATTAAATAAAGCAATTGGAAATAAATTATGCATATAGTTATACAAAATGTAATATTGCCATTTTCCAAGTAATTGCAAATCATTTAACATATGTTGTAATGACAGCTTATGATATGTAATGCAGGTCTAACACATTATACGATCATTCCAACAAACCTGTTGCCATAACAACATGGCTTCCTAATGCAGGTTTCCTCATACTTTTATACATTAAACTGTTGGTATAATTAAGATATAATTATGTATTTGACAATATCCATGGCATGGCAACCATTACATCAGAGTTCCATAATGTCACAATTTGGTAATATATATATATAAAAAACCCATTGGTAGTATTGAATTGCAATATATGGAGAATGTTATGTCGTTATATCAACCTTTATTCAGCAAATGCAAAATACAAACAATTAATGCAAGGATACAAGGAGGAACAAAAAACCCAGGACAAAATCTGGACAAGATGCCCAAATTAATGCAGGGTGACAATTAGCAAAAATACATGAGAATATAAAAACAAGCAGAATGCACCAGGAAGACCGAGCAGGACTGAAAGAACCCATCAAAATGGCATGGCGGCGGGTGCGTTCATAAACTGATGTGGGGCTGATCTTCGGAGCCCCAGGCCGGCTCCTGCCTAGCATTCCTTTCTGAACAATATTTGCACAGGTATCAAAAACAGTCGCCATGGACAAAAAGTAATTTCGGCAATTTTCTTTCAAGCCTATATTTCAGTATTGGTGCGCGCTGATGGGATATTTGAGTATAAAAATTCCCTTTAAAAGGGAAAGCCAGCCTCAATGTAGAAGAGGTCTTGTAATTAGTTTTGGTCAATGTGAAAGGCATTTTTAGGATCACGGCTTACTACATCCATGTTACATGACAGTCCACCAAACCATCAACGGTGAGAAGATGTACACTGAAACTGCAGAAAACATTAACTCCTAATCTCCTGTCAACTCTTTAATTCATTATTGTTCATTATTATTAATTCATTATTGTTCTCTAAATTGTTCTGTTCTGGTTTTATTTGTCTTTTCAGCTTTTTACCCACGATATTTCAATTTCCAATTTTTTAATACCATAACTTACGAACTCAATTTCTTCGCTTAGGAATGCCAGATTTTATTGGGGAAAACGGCGTTGTGGAGCAAAATAGCTCTTTATGTGAAAGCCTCCAAATTTATAAGCTGTCCAAAAGATGTCTGTTTTTGACATGATACGCCACATTTCTTAAAGACCCATTCAGTGATCCCAGTGCAAGAGTAAAAAAATTAAAATTGTTTATAAATTGCTTAAAAGAGAAGGATAGGCCTAAGTCATTCAAATTGTCATTTGGTATTTTTGAAATTCCAAATTTGGCAAAAAATGAAGAAAACAGCAGTACTGACGAAGTTCAAGCCCCGCCATTCAAATACTTGTAGCTAATTTTAGATACTGTCAGTATCTAAAAATACAGATTCGTGTAAAATGTCTTATTTTGTCTTAAATAGGCCTACACGGCTTTTGGCTGAACCATTCGCAGACTTAGCACATCTATGTAATAACAAAGGTACGGTACCAAAATTTTGATGATTTTTACGATCGTCCGGATGAGCAAATCGCTGAATGGGCCTTTAATATTAATAATAGATAAGCTGCCTTTAAAAATATTATTGACAATGTTGAGAGTAGGAATTACCTTGAAAAATGTCTCAAAAATACAACATGCCAGTTATATTCCGGTCTGAAACGATCAGACAATATTTTAAACATTAATAACATCATAAACCCAAATCGTGAAAAAATCACCCCGGGTAGATTTTTGGCTATTTGACATACTTTTCTTCTGCTGACCATATGATGCTGTATATTAACTATTATTGTTACATTTTAGGCCTATATACCTAAAACTTTTAAAGTCATATTAATTCAAACATAACTTTGGTAATACTCACTCGTTTTCATTCGTTGAAACGGCGAAACATACTTACTTTTCCTTACACATCGAATTAAAATATTTTTAAAAAAATTCAACCACAAACAGTTTTAACAAAAAGTCATTCCAATACCAATAAAAATTAATCTCTTGAGCAAACTGACCCCATCCCAGAAACAGGTACCAGCCCGATGGGCTGGCGAAAATACTATAAAATAGGACCTACTAGATATATTAGTACAAAATAATTCTCAAAGTACAAAATATTCCACCTCCTTTTGAAGATCCGTTCTGGAAGGGTCTTGGGATAGTTTGCTGACAGGCCCTCTGCTGGGAGGCACATGTAATTAGCTCGCAATATAAAAGGCAGTATCTGCCAGGAATTTACAAAGCAGGTACTGCTCAGCCTCTTTTACTTTGTAGACATTAATATAATGTGCCCAGATAAAAAGTGCTACGATGTGATTTCAACCCGCTGGGTATTAGACAGATCATTGTGTCTCTTTTTATTATTTTATCTCGACATTTAGTTAATAAGAAAGAAATGTCATTGCAGAACATTATCAAGAAGAAGAATGGTCGATTGTATGTATTTTATTAGTTTACTGATTGATGATCAATTGCATCGATCAGTTGAATTCAATAGTAACCAATAGGCTACCTCTGTATGCACCAGCTCAATAATCGGTCAACTACCTCTGTTTATAGCTTATGTGTCAGTGACCTGCCAAATAAGTTCGGTTTCTTTTCTTGCTTCTCAATATTATTTGTAGAAAATTAGATAAATCCGAACTAAAATAATATTAATAACTTTTAAAGGTACAAAGTACTTCGTTAAGTGCTGATGGGCAAACTTGAAGTACTGGTAACTGGAGAGGGGAAGCGACGATTCACCCCAAATCACAGCGACAGGTAGTGAATGGGCCGCTGAGTGCGAATTTGTATTTATATTCGAAGTTCGTGTTTGTTTAAAAAAAAATTTAAATTAGACAATTTTTGGGACGTTTTTCCAAAATTTGACATTTTTGGTGATATTTCAAAGAAGCGAGATGCCAAAGACAAATCTTTGGGCACATACTTTGTTATTGTTAATACAGCTCTTTTTCACATATCTACATTACCATTTGCTTTGGTGATTTACTAATATTATATATTTTGTGACTGCAATTTGGTGTTTTCAATGCGTTTTAAGCTTACGATGAAATTAAGGCTGATATCTGCTCATGCTCCTTTTAGAATTTATGTCTGATCGTCGGCTTGTGCAGGCACCAGAATGCAGAGTGGCTCACGATTGATGTCGTATTCCTCTATGTGAGTCTCTTGATGATATAATTACTTTGTATTTATTGTAACAACATCCACATTTTCGTCTAGAAACAGGGTTTCGGAACAGCTGTAGTCTTCGGCGCTGTATCAAATGTCATAAGAAGGGCGCGACTGGCGAGTATGTTTTTATGTTTCCTGCGCAAAAGCTTGTGTCTACGTTTATATAATACTGCTCTTTGGAAACGTTGACCTCTGAACATTTTTTTATTTATACCTGTTATCAAACCTAAACCAAAAAGTAATTATCCCTCTTTATTACGATACAAAACTGAAAATCAAATTTAAAAACTGAAATAGCAAAAACAAACCCAGATTTATTCTGCAAATTTTGATACCTCATTTGTTTGGAAAGCTCAAAATGTGTAGCCTTGGTGACTCAAAGGTTGCACTGAAAAGCTACTCAAATTAATGTGACGACCAGGCACTTAAAGGAGTATTTCGTGATCCTAGCATCCTCTTTTTATGACATTTTTCAGTACATATCCACGAAAAAAGCATATTCCCAAAATTTCAGTTGATTCCGATTTTGTGTTTGCGAGTTATGCATGATTATGTGTATTACACTGCTCCATAGACAATACGTTGTAATTTCGTTCTGGTGCACTAGAACGAAATTCAAATTTCACGATATCTTTGCTAAACGAATTAATCTGCAAGAAATATTTTGTACATAAACATTATGTAGCCAGAGTATTCCAGTGATATAAAAATCTCAACTTTTTTTGAGAAAAGTGGGGGATGAGGCTGTGGATCACGAAATGCCCTTTTAAGCAGCAAAAGTAACGTTTTCAATGGGTTTAGGTGCAACTTTTGAATAGGCATATTTTTCATTCAAAAGGTCACCATAGCAACAAATATTAGGCTATTAAGACAATATGAGACATCAAAATTGGCTAAACAAAAATTGGGTTTCCTTTTGCTATTTCAGTTTTATAATTTGATGCATAGATTTTGAGTTTAAATATTGTCTCATAATAAAGGGTATGTACGCTTGATTGGGTACTGTTATAGCATCCAATTTACGACTGAATTGTTTAACCTGGTCAGTAGATAATCCTACAGGGGACACAGTAGTTTAACTATGGAGTGAACATGATGAAAGATTCATTATTGATTAAGCGTGGATATTAAAAGCACAGATCCTTTGCGTGTATAGCAGAAAATTATAAATAATAGAATGTTTGGAATTTTGGAAAATACTAACTGCATTCTGCATTATGTATTTATTTATGTCTATTTATTTATTTGTTTATTTACTTATTTATTTATTTGGTAGATTAGCAAGTAAGTAGTGATACTAGTGCACCTGCAGCTGTAGGCCTAATGGCCCTGTAGCTATTAGGGCGCCAGCTGCATGATAGAGATACTGATTGACCCCTGATGACCCTTTTTGACTTTATGACATGTTCCTGACATATCAATGATTTTTTTACCATGTTTAAGCCCAATTGGGCATACTCTAACATTTGACCCCATACAATCTTTGACCTCGAGTGACCTCGGTTTGATTTTGTTCGTGCTCCCGTGATATGGAGAATACTTTTAGCCAAATTGGGCGAAGTTTGAAATGTTGACCCGAGATGACCTTTGACCTCGGATGACCTCGATGTAATTTGTTTTCATGCTCCCCTCATACTAAGGATTCCACCCACCAAGTTTAAGCCCAATAGGGCAAAGTCTACATTCAGCACCTAGATGACCTTTGACCTCGTTTGACCTCAATTTTGTTTCGCACATATATTCCTCTCATATCAAGGATTCCACCCACCAAGTTTGAGCCCGATAGGACAAAGTTTGAAGTCCATGACCTTTGACCTTTGACCTCGGATGACCTCGATGTGATGTTTTTCATGCTTTCCTCATACGAAGGATTCCACCTACCAAGTTTGAGTCCGAAAGTTTGAAATTTGATCCCCTCCGTAATGACCTTTGACCTCGGTTGACCTCAATTTCATTTCGCGCATATATTCCCCTCGTATCAAGGATTCCACCCACAAGTTTGGGCCCGATCGGACAAAATTTGAAATTTTGACCTTTGACCTTGACCTCCGATGACCTTTAAAACTACCCGGTAAACAGCGCACGCCCGGTACCCATCTATGTCTGAAATATCGGAACGATGCGTCGAAGCGCGCGAAACGCATAGCCGGACAGACAGACAGACAGATTATTATAGCTGATAGATTCCATGATTTATCGGTTTATTATTGATTGTTGATAACTTGAAAACTGAAAACTTGATTGATTGACCGATTGATAGCCATTTATTCCTAGTGTATGTGGAACGTCTATTTGAATAACATCTTACATTAGATAAACATCAGTATTAATTTATTCTATTCAGCAAAATCAATGATTACTATCAAACTTCTCACATCAAATAGTTAGCTGGTTTCAGAACCGAGAGATTCCCAGCTGTACCTACTATTTTTCAAGGCTGGGAAAAATGGCAATTTCTGAACTGCAAACTTATTTGGCGCGCGATCTGAGCTAGTACTTTTCTGATGGCTGTGTCTCTTACAGGCTCACTCCCTCTGGAATCCAAACCAGGTTCCCGCCCTTTACACATCCCTTAAGGGATCGGATAGCAACGTTTGCACAGTACTTTTTGTGAGACATGGGAGTACATCAGACAAATCGAATTGCATTCTGAATACGAGCAATGTCCTTCTGATTTTTTGATATAATGCAAATTTTATGGAACATTATTAAAAACGATATGTTTGACATTTAACAGTCCTTAAGGGTATACGATGTATTGTTGGTCGAAGCAGCAGAAAAAAGTAGTTCATAGAAGAATTCAAATATCACAGATATACTTTTGTAGGTCCTGTGGTTCTTGAGTTATGTTGTAAAGAGGGGCTGAAACAACAACACTTTTGTAAAAACGTACATAACTCATTAACAATAATAAATTAAGCAAGTTTTCAAAGTATATGATTTGTAGAATGAACTTTTGCAAAACACCAAATTGTTATTTTTTTAAATAATATATTGATTAAGATAATGAAAATCGATTTTGTTGGCTGCTTCAACCAACAATACCTCGTATACCCTTAAAGTAAACTTTATAAATGATATGTGCTTAAAGAATATGTAGCTGGGAGGAGCAGCCGTCCATTATTTGAAAATTTGACCTTTCGTATTGAAGATATACATTTTCCCCAAAAAATCAATATTATTTGATATCATCAGGCCATTCCTCGTATTCAGGATGCAATTTGGCGTGTATGATGTGCTCTCAGGTCCCACAAAAATACTATGCAAACGTTGCTATCTGATTCATTAAAAGCTTTGACATTAACTGACGAACATAATCCTTTAGGAATTCCAGTAGCAAAGTAGTTTGACATATTCCTGGTTTAACCTACAAAAGCATTTTCATTAATGTTCCATTTTTTCTTTTATCTATCATGGTTTAGAAGCCAAGGGACATACATCTGTTGTTGAATCAAGTAATTCAATCACCAATGGGTGTCGATTATTAGAAACCTTTCTGTCAATCATCAAGGGGTGTCCATTATTAGAAACCTTTCTGTTCAATGATTGATGTGTCGCTTCAGTTTAAAAATACAAATTGTTTGTTCAGACGTTTTGTTCCTGAGTTGTTTGTTATTGAAATGGACACAATATTCCCTAAGTTGCTTAGATTGACTTGAAAGAAAACTTGACCATTTATTAATGGCAAGGAAAAATCTTCACCAAGTAATCAGATAATACAACTTGAGACGTTTAGTGATCTCTGTGGTTTAAATAAAGGTGTTTTTACACTGTTATACCCAGTGCGATGGAGTATAAATTGTTGTGATAAGTGATTAGTATTCAATGCAGTAGCCAGTTGGATTACAATTTACAACTTCTTTTGTCATACTCCCCAGGGGGGAGGGACATAGGGGGGGCAAAGTGATTTAGGTAATGCCCACCCACTATTATTGTTTTGCCCACCCAGTCAATTCAATCTGCCCATTGCCTACAAATGCCTCACAAAAATATTGGACTATTATCATAAAACTAACACCATGATGAATGATGATATCTCTCTGAATGATAATTTTGCCTCAGTCTCACAAATTACACCCCCAATCAACCCACCTTCCTACCTGCAAGATTGCCACCTCAGATCCAGGTATGGGATATGTACAATGCTCTGAAAATCCTGAATGTTAAAAAAGCAGCAGGACCTGACGGTCTTCCTGGGAGGTTGATTAGAGAGTTTGCCTGTGAGTTTAGCATCCCAGTAACAGATACATTCAACTCATCTTTAAAAGATGGAATGATCCCCTAAGTTTAGAAAGATGCCACAATTGCCCCAATTCCAAAGGAAATCCCTGCTACAATCTCACAACTAAGGCCAATCTCATTGACTTCCCTTTTGGCAAAAGTATGGGAGGGGTTTGTTGCAAATTGGGTGCTTGATGATATTTCTAGTGCAATTGACCACAACCAATATGGTGGTATCAAAAGGTCGTCTACTTCTCATTGTCTAATTGAAATTCTTGATGTTTTTTTTTCAAAGGTACAGACAAAGGAGGAACTGTAGGAACCCAAGTTGTGACGGACTTCTCCAAGGCATTTGATTGCATCGACCATACTTTAGCTATCCAGAGACTCTACGAGCTTGGTGTCAGAAGCGAGTTACTGCCGTGGATTCTAAACTTCCTCACAGCTCGTCGTCAACGGGTTCAGTACCACTCTGCCCTGTCATAATGGGAAACTCTCTCATGTGGTGTCCCACAGGGCACTAAGCTGGGCCCCATCACATTTCTTGGTGTAATCAATAATGCTTCTGAGGAGTCTCTGACTAAAAGCTTTAAGTATGTCGATGATCTCACCCTTGGAGAGGTTCGTTCTGCTAAACAAGTCAGCCAGATTGGATCTGCTATTCAGGACTTGGATGCTTGGGCAAAAGACCATCATCTCAAGCTCAATCCGAGTAAGTGCAAGGTGGTGCAGGTTTGTTCATGAGGGAACCTCATGTCTACACACATAACCCTGCACTACAATGACAACGTATGGAAAAATATATTTTTGTAAACAATTTGAGGTCATTATCAAATTGATATTTTGTACAATTTGTACAGCTATCGAATCTACCCTATCACAAGCAAACGTACCTGTATGTAAAAAGTGCCCTTAAATACTGGACATCGCCAATATATTTATGACAAATTTGTGTCCAGAACACGAAAAGTGTCCAGACCTCACGCTTGCTCTCTCGGCTACAACAATGGCGTAAAGCAGATGACGTATTTACCAACTCTGATGATGCGTAATGACCTGACCTTGTCAGACTGATGAGTTACATAGGTTTGATCCACCAGTCCCTTTACTGCTTACGCACGGTCATTTTATTCCGCCATGTTTATTGTTTCGAGATCGGGGCCAAGGAACTTAGGCTACACAACGTGCACAGCTCTGACAATTTCCCACAATGCCTTGCGCATTTCCAGAAGAAGGCCTGGCGATTTCCCACATTTCCGGTAAAATTGTAAACAACGCCTGACGTTTCGATAGGGAAAATGGAGATAGCGAAGTCGCATTTTACATCAAACAGCTGCAAGAGTAAAACGTTCTGAAGGATCGGTAATGATTAACAGCTGGTCTGGTGTATTTGAAGTTCATATTGAAGTTTGTAAGTTTGTGACTTCGTATGTTTAATGCAATTGATATTATAGGAAGCTTAAATTGGCAGGCTCTCATGCAATGTGTCCGGTCTCTTACGAATATATGTGGACGTTCAGGGCAAGTCATACTGAAGTATGACTTGCCCACACAGGGTATACCTCATGTCCCTCCTGGTCTTCACATTGCTGGGATAGAGCTTGAGGTGGTGTCTGAGACTAAGCTCCTGGGACTGTCCAGTTCAATCTTGGCTGGCAGTCTCAGGTTAACAATATGGTATCACAAAGCAGTCGAATGTTTTACATGATCTCACGTCTCAAACGCTTTGGTGTTCCAACTGCTTCATCAAGTGCAATTAATTTCTTTGAGTAATTTTATGGTGATTTATGTATACTTTATATGGTTTTTTTATGTCTTTTAATGTAAACAATGCAAATTACATTTCATGTAATTTGGCCTACGGGCCACGGATTTGATTTAATAATCCAAAAGATATAGGTCTATTAAAGTATTATAAACAGTATCATTTCACTTACCAATGGTACCATGTATGTCCACTCGTTGAATGTCTGTCTGAGATATCTGGGTCCATTCTCTACGAAGCCTTGAGACAATTCCTCCGTGGTTGCAGGTGGCATCGGATAAAGTTCAGGGTCATGAATGCGTATGCCCAAATTATCCCATAGGTGCTCAATTTAAGAAAGGTCTGGTAATCTGGCTGGTTATAGAAGACAGTATACATTGTCTTGCTGGAATATCATGTTTGGATCCTGATAGAAGGCTGGTATAACCACAGGTTCCATAATCTCGTCAACATAACAACGTGCAGTGAAGTTGCCATTAATTGTCACCCGTTCAGTTTTGTCTGTTCCAGGTTATGCCACCCACATCATCACGCTTCCACCACCATCATGCTCCAAGCCATAGGAGTCCAGAAACTTCTCAGATGGGAGGTGCCGACATATACCCCAGGCCAGACGCCTTTGGCAATGTTGTAGTGATAGAGGAATCATTACAAATGGCTTGTCAGCAGCCGTCGATTAACAGTTCCTACCGAGGAACGAACATGACAAGCGATTGTTGTCTGTATCGTTTAGCCGACCAAAATCGTTCACTTCTTGCCCAGACTTCTTGCCAGTGCATTTAAATAACAATCATCTTTTTCAGTTGACAAGTTTGATCCTTTCACTCGCTTACATCTTCCTTTGGCGTGGTACCGATGCCACCAAAGATGAACTTCAATTATGGGGACCATTTTAAACTCTTTGCAGTGAGTATTCGCCGCCATCCTTTCAATAGCGTGAACAGCATTCAAATAGGGCGCCTTTGTAAAGGATTGCATTCCCACCCACCCAAGCTCTCATTGTCCTACAGTCTTTTGTTCTCTTCTCAATGAAGGAGGTGTAAAATGCTGCTTAGCATGGGGTAGGGACCAAAGAGCTTTTAAATAGAAATAGAGTCGCAATAGATTATATAATCTTTTGTTCGTTTGATGCCGATTAGAAGTTGCGACAGGCTATTCATAAAAGTGGTACCATTGTTTCGAATAAAGGGGTTCCACCATTAAATTGGTCACTGATCCGGCATCATATTAACGCTCTACAACAGGCGAGTATCAATAAGTGACCACACTACAGTCATGTGTAAGGGCAGTCATGTGTAAAGTGGTACCATTGTACTCTCGTATCCCAAATGTGTGCTTGTGTGGGTCTGAAGTCAAAAGGAGGCTTTAGCTGTCGATGCAATCATCTTTACCACCCACCTGACGTTAGGCGTTTCATTTAAATAAATTGAATGCTCTTGCTGATCGAGTACACATTAGAAGGATGATGAATACATTTAATAATAATTATTAGGCCTATATAATAACTAAACACATAACAGCACTGGGCAGCCATTCGATGATGTCAATGCCTTTATTCGTTACGTAATTAAAACGCCCAGTCAGATGTATTTCACACCTACCAAACACAACTCACCCAATTTCGCAAACTGGACGTTGAATGTACACTCTCATGAATATTGATTGGCAACATTTTCCAATATGTCAGCGCTCTAATCGGAAACAATAGAACAATAGACCCTGCAGAGCGTTGGTAGGGACAAGAAACTTATTATACTATCGGGAATTGCCTGTCACGCCTGGTCGCATAAATTCACGCGTCCATAAGTGGTACATCATGTCTATGAGCTCAATTGACATAGGTCATTCCTTCCCGGCATATGTGCCATTTTGTTTCCTACATAATATTATTCCCGTGTTGTAATACTTAGATATAAAAACACATTCGTCAACATATTTACCATTTAAAATTATAAGAAGATTATGTAATATATTCTATAATAAATTGATGGGATATGACGGTGATTGTTGAGGTATTACATTAGATATCGCTATAATACAATTAAAGTGATGCTAGTGAAATTTGTTTAAATGTTCTTTATAATTTGTAATAGGGGCATTTTGTTAGGACTCTATTGTACATATAATAAATATAGTTTAAAATTTAAATTTAATTCCAAATCTCTTTCATGCTTAACGTATCACAATAATACAACTAAGTGATGCTAGTAAAATTTGTATAAATATTCTTTATAACTTGATTTGATTTGATTTGATTTACCATTTTTGATGTACATATGATTGTAAATAGTTTTGATTGTAATATTGTAATGCACATAATTTATAAGTTTGATTTTGTGTGCATGTGTGTGAGGGAATGTATGTATGTGTGATATGGGTGGGGGTGAGTAGAGGTGAGAGAGATGAGAGCGTGGGAGTGTACGTGAGTGGGTTGTGTGTCTTTTATACACTTTACATTATTTTATTATTATTGTTTCCTATGAGTTGTTATTGTTGTTGTTTTAAATATATTTCTTTTGTCTTTTATATGAACGCACCGCCAATTTAGGCGTGTATTGCTGATACAAAAGCGTCCGTTCAAATAAATAAATAAATAAATAAATAAATAAATAAATAAATAAATAAATAAATAAATAAATAATTAAATTAAATTAAATTAAAATTTAGTGTGTCTGTCCGCGCGCTTAACTTTTATATGAACGCACCGCCAATTTAGGCGTGTATTGCTGATACAAAAGCGTCCGTTCAAATAAATAAATAAATAAATAAATAAATAAATAAATAAATAAATAAATAAATAATTTAATTAAATTAAATTAAAATTTAGTGTGTCTGTCCGCGCGCTTAACGCGTGCTCGCGGTGCGATATGCGCTATTGCGTGCTCGTGATGCGCTATCGCGGAGTATCAACGGGTGTGCGAGAGGAGTACCGACGGACGCAGTGCGCGCATCGGAAAGCATTACAATGTGTCTAACAGGTGCATCTCATCGGACCCATAAGCCTATTTCAACACATATTACACGGAACACGGGAACACATGCATAAGCCTATTTCAGCAGAACATGACTATTTCCGGGATCCACTAAACATCGCACTGAATGCTACATTGAGTCAATTGAGCTCAATTTGACCTTGACAATTGTTGCGTTACCTGGATAAGAAAGCACTGCTGGTATTCTTATTCTTATTTCTTGTAACAAGATGAATAATTTGAGATTATTTTCAAAAAAATCAGATCAATTTCCATGTTCACCCCCTGCAGAGCCCAATTTAGACATATGACGTCGCAATGTTACACTATTGCCATAACCATACGTCATAAACTCCTCAACAAAAATCTGTATCTCAAATTATTTGTGACATATTCATATCGTGTTGCATATCAATGGATACTATATACAATACTCCCCTTTACTATGACACCCCATTTGAAACAATAACATTTTTCACGGCTGAGTACACGCTTTGGTGCAATCCCTTATCTTCACAATCTGGGACCTAATGCAATCCTCCAAGATGACACCGCTCGCCCCACAGAGCCACGGTAGTCAACGACTACCTACAGAATATGGGAGAACTGGGCCAGACCAGGGGGCCAGACCTCAACCCGATTGACCACTTGTGGGACCAGCTTGATCGTGCTGTACGTGCCAGAAAAGCCCATACGAACCACATTGAATGACCTGCGACGAATCCTTGTTAAAGAATGGAATGTCATCCCACAGTCATGACAATAACGTGTAACCAGGTCGGTGAGCAGCATGAGGAGAAGGTGCCTGACTATTGTGGCTGCCTGTGGTTTTTCCACCCGCTATTGAGGTTAGTGGCTAGCGTTGTTTGCGCACAGAATAATGGTCAATTTGGCAAATTCTGTTTGAGACCCCACTTCATTCACAAGGCGTGTACTCAGCCGTGAAAAATGTTATGGTTTCAAATGGGATGTCATTGTAAAGGGGAGTATTGTAGCTATCCATTGATATGCAACACGATATGAATATGTCACAAATAATTTGAGATACAGATGCTTGAAAAATCTTTCCAAACTTTTGTTGAGGAGTTTAGATAGGTCAAAGTATACTTTTTCTGAATCCTTGTGGCCGGTGGATGACGATGGTGTGAGTTGTGAGTAAATTTGAATAATCTTTTCCCACTAAATGAGGGGTGTTGTTGAAATGGCTCAATAGCCTAGATTAATCACCGCTGTGTAAGTACTATTACTATGAACTGAAATCTCTTGAACTAAAAAGAGATTTCTTACTGGACATCAAGGTGTTTAACATCACAACGCAGCTGAATGTCAGTAGACCGCAACATTGATTGCTTTAAGGCATGTGAAATAATGTGGTTAACATGAATTAATTCATTCTTTCGTTTACTTCACAGGTTGCTTTCGGTTTTGTCACTTCCAAATCATCGTAGCACACCTCTTTACAAAAATTCAAAATTCTGTTTTTGATGATTTGCTAGTTTCTGATTTAGCGGATCTCTAATAGAAAGAATAATGATTCAATGATGTTGCACCTACTTAATCTTAAGTAAGTTATTCCTCCTCCTCTTTGCCATTGGAAATGTTTCATCGCCGATGTATGTTGACTGATGATAAGTGGATTGATATTGCTTGTCGGATCATTAGAGTCACGTGATTCGAAGTTTGCCTTTTAAATAAAAAGCACCAAGTAGGTCCAAGTAGGTATGAAAGTTCGGTGTGTAAAAAGATGTATTTTCATAGATTACAAACTTAACTACATCATGTAGTAATTCAGATTACCTTTAATTACAATACTGGAAAATTTAGAACAATTATTCCATACTTTAGCTGACGCTTTAGAAATTAATTTGATGGCATGCATCTTGTTAGCCATATTTAATAGCACTTTTCTAATAAAATAAGGATAGCATGTCGTGTGCTATATTTTGTTACGTTTTGAAACGTTTTTTTGGTAGATGTACCATTTACATACAATATAAATAGATTTAATTAAATTCTTACCACAAGTGGTAGGACTTGCCAAATTGAATATAATCATGATTCTCGTATGCCCTCAATATAATGTTATTGAAACAAGGTTATGAACCTTGAGAAGCGCTTTTGTGGGAAAATTGATTTTTGAGGGAAGCTGCATGAAAGAAAATTAACGTTTGTTCAAAAAATGCTGCGATTATTATCCATGGCACTTCTTGAAAAATAGTACCCGACTCGACGAGCTTCGACCTTTTCCCGCCATTTAACCCATAACATCGTACATAACTCATAACAGCGTACTGTTTTCCTACTCCTTTTTAGAGCATTTTATTTGGAAGGTGCTCCATGAATGTGTGCTAAAAATTTCTTGCCCCCCCCCCCATTTTACCTTCCACCCAGGACTCGTAATTATTGCACAGCCCCTTACCAGACCATCTACTCAGACTGATCGCTCAAGAAAGCGACCACCAACCGCGCCGTCTGAGAAAAGGGTGCGATGATTTTAAGAATTATTTGTTTTTCCTGAGTATGGTGGGTGATGTGCAGGTAAACTGGAGCTTCTTATTTTTTAACACGGATGTTTTCTTCCTTTTTGCTAATACCTAATGGGAAATAATATCAATGTTATCGCATGCAATTCTTTTTGTTCAAGTTATGGTGGTAAATCCATGCCTTCGAAAATTTCATGTAGTCCCTGTTCCACCGCCGTCCACGCATCACAGGATTTTCTTGGACGAATATTCATCAATTGTATGTGCATGGGATGTCATTCTTATTCACCAGAGGCAATAATATTAATATTTTAGTAGGTACTCCTCAAGCTTCCTTAGAGGATACCATTATGCTCGACAAAACTGCCCTGCAATCAGTAAAACGCAATTCCAGTTGTAATCCATACACCCCCTGACCTTAATCTCGCACACAGATGGTGTAGATATCAAATGGAATATTCCATCCAGGTAACTCCATTAGGAAGTCACACTACCTGTGTGGAATATTGAGGTCATGTCTTCCATAAAATTTGAACTGGAATAGCCCAATACTGTCTTGCACACTGTTTTGAAATGTTTGCCTCCCACGAACAAGCACAGTATCTCATCTGTCTTTTACTTGCAGATACTAAACATTAACGTTTTCAGCAGACTGATTAAAAATAACCCAAGTGAAAAGGCATTACCCAAATTCGACAGTTGCTAGGTGGACAGATGAGCAAAAGTAACCAAGCCTCTTGGGATGCATGACTCCAAACAGGGAAGAAATAGTTCACCAACTCACAGTTTTGTAGCCACCATATTAAATTTAATTTTTATGAGTATACAAGTATTATTGAGATTAAGGAACTATACTCGTACTGAATTTCATCATAGTGTCAATAGGTATTACGCCTTTTTCATTATTACGTAGGTTTTAACATTTACTTCTGGGGTGCATGTGGAGCTCGTATTGTAATGACGTCATGGAATTTTGATCAAGGGAAATTAAATCATACTATAAAGGCAAAGAATATCTTTGAGAAGGAACAGGTTCGTGTTACATTATTTGTAAGAATGTAGGTCTAGGCTAAATGAACTTTCATAAGTGAATAACATTGCCTTTAACCATGTTAACTGAACTACGTGTTATAATTCAAAACCACTTGTTTGAAGATATGATTGTCTGGCCGTGCTTTTAATCTTGTTCGATTTAATATCACAAAGTTATTATCAACCAGTACACCATTATTATTTTAATGTCTAGATTTGGTTGCTCTTTGATCCTTGTTGGAAATGCCGATTCTGGATTTAACAAATATTAGGAATTATATTGTCGTCTTGGGAAGAGTTTGTGTACGCTGTTATTGGTTATAATGGCGGGAAAAAGGTTGAAGTTCGTCGAGAATGGACGAGAGGAGAAAAGGGGTATTTTTCGAGGAGTGGCGAGGATAATAATCGCAAATTTTCTGAGCAAACATTAATTTCCTTTTATACAGCTTCTTTCATAAATCTATTTTCTCGCAGAAGCGCTTCTCAAGTTTCATAACCTGTTTCAATAACATTATATTGGGGCATACGAGAATCATGAATGTGTTCAATTTGGTAAGTCCTACCTCCTGTGGTGAGAATTTAATTAAATCTATTTATATTGTATGTAAATGGCACATATGAAACGGAAAAAATATAGCACACGAGGTCTGACTTTGTCATGTGTACAATATTCCTAGTGAAGATTGAAAACCTTATTAAGGGATCGGATAGCAACGTTTGGACAGTATTTTTGTAGCTGGGAGGAAAGCAGGCCATCAGTTGAAAATTTGTACCTTTCGTATTGAAGATATACATTTTAAGACCTAAACTTTTTGAAGGATGTAACCGTCAAACTTCATATAAATGAACAAGTACCACCAGTCGCACAGACACATCACAAAATCCCCTTCCAACTCAGTGACAAGATAGAGAAAAAGCTACCAGACCAGGGGGGATAATTGAGGATGCAACGGCCCAACTCCATGGGTATCACTATTGATAGCAGTACCCAAACCCAGGTCACAAGATGACATCAGGCTGTGCGTCGATATGCTGGCTGCGAATGAAGCAATCATTCGTGAACGACATGATATCCAAATTTGGATAAAATTGTAGCCGAGTTGAATGGTTTGAAGTACTTTTCGAAGCTCGACCTACGATCGTGCACATTAAACTTAAAAAGAGATGATTCAAGAGAGAAGAGATGACGATGTGTACATGAGCGAAGATGAAGAAGCCACACAAGACATTGCAGTCCGATCCGGAGACTGACGAGTGGGAGCTGGGAGTGGGTGAACATGGTGAAATACACTGAGTTAGGACTAAAATGGAGCTTCATATTTTCAACACTGCTGTCTTCTTCTTTTTTTGATACCTAATAGTAAACAGTATTGGGGATAGCGTTTGTAATTCCTTCTGTTTACTGTATGGTGGTAAATACACCCCTTCTGAAAGTTCACCGTCGTCCACGCATCATAGGATTTTCTTGACGAATATTCATCAATTGTATGTGCATGGGATGTCATTCTTATTCACTAGAGGCAATAACATTAATATTTTAGTAGGTACGCCTCAGAGGATACCGTTATGCTCGACAAAACTATCCTGCAACCAGTAAAACGCACTATCTACTTTATTAATGGGCGAGTCCAGTTGTAATCCATACACCCTCTATGGAAGACATGACCTTAATCTCGCACACAAGGAGCATAAATTTCAAATGACGTATCCCATTCAGATAACTCCATATGGAAATCACACTCCCTGTGTGGAAGATTGGGGTCAAGTCTCCCATAGGGGGCGTATGCATTTTAGCCGGAATAGCCCAATACTGTCTTGTATATTGCAAGCACACTTTTTCAACATGTTTGCCTCCTACGAACAAGCACAGTATCTTCTCTGCTGTGTACTTGCTGATACAACACTTTGACGTTTTCAGCAGACTGATTAAAAAACAACGATCTCCCAAGGGAAAACGCAGTATCTGTTTCGACAGTTGTTCGCAGATGCTGGGTTTGGACAGACGAGCAAAAGTATACCAGGCCTCTTGGGATACATGCTCCAGGCGTGAAAGCATTTCTTAAAAAGGCTCTTGTACATATTTCATAATAACATGGGTACACAGATCAGTTTACTGGATGTCACAGTGCAGTATTGATGCTTTATTAGATGACGTGCTTTATAAAATATAAAAATGATGTTAAGGGACAGTATTTTTGTGGGACCTGATAGCACATCAGATAACCAAAAGTGCATTATGAATACGAGGAATGTCCATCCGGTGTCAAGTAATTTGATTTTTTTTAAATTCAAGATATAATACAAATTTTATGGCAAATTATTATTGACATTTAACAGTCCTTGAAGTAAACTTTATAAATATAATGATATATATATATAAAAAAGGAAGGTTTTATTTCAAACTCTAATAGTGACCCGCAGGTCAAATTGCTAGAATTGTACATTAAACACACCTAAACAGACACAATGCAATTTGCAGGCAGCAGCTTAATCACTTAATCAGCGCCAATATTGCAACATTGAAACAAACAACTATACAAACATCCAATCCAACCCAACCCCATCCCCCCAGTAGGCAATGAGGATACCCAAGGACACAACACGTTGGCAAGAAGCGGGGCTCGAACTCGCAATGGATTATGAGTCGGGTGCCTTATCCACTCGGCCACACGTGTTCCCTATAATATAATTAAAGTGTATGAAGTCGGGAGGAAAATCCGACCATTATTTTAAAAAAATTGACCTTTCGTATTGAAGATACACATTTTTTTTCTAAAGACCTGAAAATAAAAAAAAAGTTTGATGTGTCTGATGTATCTGATGTGCACTCAGGTCCCACAAAAATACTGTCCAAACGTTCCTATCCTTCAAATAGACCAATGCGAGACTTACAAATTTTATTGCAGACCTGGCATGTGAAGACTGATGCGTCTTGTTGGGTTTCTTTGGATGTCATCAGCAGCTTTCTGGACGAGGTCTTCTCCCCTTTTCAGGCCAACCGAGAGGTGTTGCTTCCAAGTTTTTCTGTCACTAGCAGTAGATTCCCAGGTGACCCAGTTCATGTCAAGTGCTTTCATGTCTCGCTTACAGACATCCTTGAAGCGGAGTGGTGGTCGACCCTTTCTTCTGCATTTTCTGTGTCCTGAAGACAGTTCTCCATAGAAGAGATCCTTGGGAATGCGACCATTTGCCATTCGACTCACATGTCCCAGCCACCGAAGGCGACGTTGACGTAGTAGCGTGTACATTGATGGATAACAGTCCTCGAAGTAAACTTTATAAATATAATGATATATTAAAGTGTATGAAGTCGGGAGGAAAATCCGACCATTATTTAAAAAAATTGACCTTTCGTATTAAAGATACACATTTTTTTCAAAAGACCTAAAAAATAAAATAAAAATTGATGTGTCTGATGTGCACTCAGGTCCCACAAAAATACTGTCCAAACGTTCCTATCCGAAAGGTCGGACTCAAGTTAATGCGCTTCAGTGCTTGCATTATTCGTGCTGCTCTTGGATCTACAGCTTGGTGGTACATATGGTACTTGGAGTTAGTCGAAGTGGCGCACGAAGTGGCGCACAGTAAATTTACTAATTTTTTTCACATACATTTTTGACAAAAAATGGGTGAAAATACCACATCTGAGCCTTTAGAAAGCCCTAAAATCTCAGAGGTTCCGGGGGTGCTGGCCCCTGAACCCCCGCAGCAGGGCCTTTGACACTAGACCCCTTATGGCCATAAGGCCTGGACCCTACCCGCTATGCGTTCGGTTGCGAACGCGCTTCCTCGCAAAATTCTCCCTTAGGCCTAATATGTTGGCACTTCCATGTTCACTAAATTTCCCAATTGGCACTTCAAATAAACTAGTTGAGAAGGCCTGGTTTAGGTTTATGACGTTCCTATATCCACGATTGACCAAAAAGAAACACTAAAAACTTCAACTGAACGAAGAATAACAAACTATCAATTGACCACGACATCCACATTGCTGGTTCAACTTATATTATGGAATTCATTGCAGAAATCAGCACATAAAAACCAAGGGTGTGTCGGGGCCACAGAGCCAGAGGTGTGGGAGTTTCCCGGGGGAGTTTGTAAAATGTTCAAATCATCATCTCGCTGACACTCTCTTAAAATGAATTTACTGTGATAATATTGCGCGGGAAGTGCACGAAACTGGACCAAATTTTTCATGCTGGGGGGAAGGGGGCCTTAGACGCCATGCCCCTGGTCGGTACGACTCCGGTAAAGAACTGCCCATACTGTGAAGCATTTAGCCAAATCTACAAAGCTGACTTTCAAAATATGGTTCATTATTGAGCACCGTATTCTCGTTTGTTTGTTGAGGTATGTTAATATTTGTGCTTAAGTACTTTCTTTTGAAGTAGTTAGCTACTTTTGGCGTCCTTGGCCTTTTGGCCATCTCCTCCATGATTCGTGTGTTTAATACTCAGTAAATGTAGGTGCTAGTATTATTATGCAAGAAGTGGTTCGTTCTCATGTCACGTAGAAGGGTAGTAGCCCACTACGAGGTATTCATATATAATTGTTCAAGTAGACAGTCTGTAGCCTCAAGCCATTATAAGTGGCACTAAGGGGCTCGTCATTTCACATAGAACATAGAGTCAAGTCATGTCAAAGGTATATAAATACACGCAAATCACGCGAAATAATTTCTACCAAAAGTGGTTCACCAACGGGCAGAGTGTTTGAAACTTTGTGTATTCCTGGTGTTTAGGTAGCGCCGTCTGAGGTGGTTGAAGAGCATCGTCTTGTGTGGCTAAATGCGAGACTTACAAATTTTATTGCAGACCTGGCATGTGAAGACTGATGCGTCTTGTTGGGTTTGTTTGGATGTCATCAGCAGCTTTCTGGATGAGATCTTCTCCCCTTTTCAGGCCAACCGAGAGGTGTTGCTTCCAAGTTTTTCTGTCACTAGCAGTAGATTCCCAGGTGACCCAGTTCATGTCAAGTGCTTTCATGTCTCGCTTACAGACATCCTTGAAGCGGAGTTGCCATTCGACTCATATGTCCTAGCCAGCGAAGGCGACGTTGACGTAGTAGCGTGTACATTGATGGATACCCGCCTTGGACATGACTTCATTGTTTGTGACCTTGTCTTTCCAGTAGATTTCAAGAATGCGGCGTAGACATCTTAAGTGAAATACTTGCAGCTTCCGTTCTTGTGGAGAGTAGGTCGTCCATGATTCACTGCCAGAATGCCAGGTAAAGGGGTTGTTGCTGCTCTCTGCATTATTCTTGCAGTTGCCGTAGTGAGAAGATTATGCCTCTACCAATATTTAAAACAAATGGAAATTGATATTTGAAAAAGCAATATTACGTATAATAAATTCCTGTCGAATTGTAAGTACTTGTTACAGGTTGAGTATCAATCCATTTGACAGGCTACATTACCATGATTACCACTCGTTAAGATTCGTTATGACACTCTCGGATCGGATACGCCTCTTTCCTCTAAACACCTACCTATGGCACATAGTAGTGTGTTTAAGAATTAGTAATGATAGAATTCAATAATCCACGTCAATTCAGGGAGACAACACTCATCTATCATTATATTTGGCTCATGACTACGTGAATGTATCCAGACTAATGCGTTACAACATACATATTAAATAGAAGGGTTTGGGAATACAGCAGAAGGTGGTGGCTCATAGTGGGTGTGTGCATGGCAGAGAAGAGTTGCAGGTTGGCGAGTAAAATGATGTGTTGTAAATTTGCATAAAACATGTTTAAAGATGCGACGATTCTTTTCTGAAAATTACTCAAATAGTGTGACAAATGTAAACACCTTTCATTAAGTTATGCATCACGCGGGATTTTGTGCCACCTTTTATATTTACTGAGAAATGCATAAAGCCATTAAAAAGGGGGCAAAATACCCGCTCACTAAATGCATATCTAAGCTTATCTAAGTACCTTTTGGATTCTACTAAAATGCCTTAGAATGGACATACATATTGTGAACGCTGTATGATTGTTATATTGAGTTGTACAGCAGCTCTAAATTGCCTTAAAAGGCAAAAGTGATTTAATTTAAAAACAGAAGAACATATCCAAATTGAGAGGTATAATCATTTGAAAACGATTCTCGGATGCCGTTAACCTTGAATATCAAGAAAGATTCTTTATTTGTTGTAATAACTTCTGAATATTTCCCTGGGCGTAGTAGTGAATGAATTGTTAAACTAAAATAAAGCTGATAATGTGAACGGTATTCCGAAGCTATGCAAAAATAATGGGCTTCAATATAAACAACACACTTGTTCTCAGATTCATCTTATTTTGAAGCCATTGTACCCATAGATTATGTTTCAGAATGAAATTTCATATCATCAGAAAAGCTATCGACCAGAAATACACGGAGAATCTTTCCCACTGTTTGAACTAGTACTATTTTATAGCTTATTAACAAATCTTGGCAGGATTAGACTTTTGAAAGGGTGCTTACCTAGATATTCTGATGTGTAGGGTTTAAATACTTACCTATAATGAGGGTTTTATATTTTTACTTCCTTTTCTGGTCATGTCAAATAATACATTTTCATTGGATAGCCAAATGAAATAAAATAAAATGCAAGTTAAACGACCTCATCTGGTATGAAAACAGATTTGCTGAGATTTCAGCTATTTACGTTCGGCTCTGTGTTTCTTTGATTTAGCTATGCTAAGAGATTCTGTAAATAACGGTGTTATTGGTTACCAGGAGATAACCCTTACCTCATTTCTAACCCCTCTGTGCATGTAAAGAACACCTAAAGGCGATGCACCTTCCTTGGTCACCTAAGCTGTAAGTATGGCGAGAGGCCTTGTAAGATAAAACGATTAATCTTATTGTTAATTAAATCATATTACTATTGGGCTTCCTGCAACTAAATGCTTTAAATACGCGACAAGCGACCAACTTCTTATATACTTCATGGGAAGAGCGTATGAAGATATATTTTGAACAATAACAATAATGCGAAATGTTAGTGCTAAAGAATTAGGGCCTACTATGTGTTAACCGTTGACACTAAATACCAGTCGCTGTATATAGCAAAAGATAAACCTGTTTTTATTTATTATGACTTACTAGTATCAGGAATACACAAACGGTATTAAAGAGTGACATACATGTAAAGGCACTCGATAATAATTATTATCTCAATAACATCGGCAACATTTTGATCGGCAAGAAAGATATTAAGCAAATATGGGATATTGATAAAATTGCTATTGCAGGTTATACTGGGATCATGAAGAACAACATTGATATTAGAATTGCTGAAGGGCTGTGTTTGTCGGTCTCTTTCAAAGCTATTAATGAAATACTATACTGTATGGTTACCATTTCAAGTTGTTGAAAGACAATACAAGTATCAAAATGATGAATTCGGGTGACTGTGTAATATTTTAAAAAAGATAGCTTAAGGGATCCAAAATGAGCGTTTATTGCGTTTCGACAGTATTTTTTGTGGGACATGAGAGCACCTCAGACCTATCGAATTGCATTTTGAATACGAAGCATGTCTTTCTGATATCAAATAATTTTCATTTTTTAAAAATCACAATATAATACAAATTTTATGACAAATTATATAAATTTGATATTTTTCAAATTTTTGATATATAACAGTCCTCGAAGTAAATTATATAAATCTAATGATATATTCTTAAAGTATATTATGTAGCAGGGGAGGAAAAGCCGACGGTCAATTGAAAATTTTGACCTTTCATATTGAAGATATGGATTTTTTCCCAAAAGACCAAAATTTTTTGGTGTTTTGGGAAAAAAATCCATATCTTCAGTACGAAAGGTCAAAATTTTCAATTGATCGTCGGCTTTTCATCCCACCTACATACACTTTAAGTATAAATCATCAGATTTGTAAAGTTTACTTCAAGTACTGTTAAAATATCAAAAATATCAATTTTTAATGATTTGCCATAAAATGTGTATTAAATTGCGAATTTCAAAAAATCAAAATTATATGATATCAGAATGACATTCTTCGTATTCAGAATGCAATTCGATATGTCTGATGTGCTCTAATGTCCCAAAATAAATACTGTCCAAACGTTCATACCCCAGCCCTTAAAGGAATGTCAGAATAATATAAAATTAATACAAACCATACAAGAGGAACCTACTATGATAAAAGCACTCATTGCAATTCGTATCATATTAGTTGTTTAAATTATATAAATCTTTAATTAATTAGTTTATTTATAAATGTTATAATAAATAGTAAATGGTATATATTTGGAAAGATACTAACTAACAGTGATCAAAAGCTAAGATAATTAGTGAAGTACCAAATTCCAGGTGAAGTTTAATTTGCCATAAGAGATCAACACAAACAAAATTTAAACCAGGGGGAAAAGAAAACACAGCGGAGAGGTTTCAGTCAACAACCTCTAACATCTTCCATCATAATCTGAAACATCATAATCTTGAAGCAATAAAAACATGATTGACTAATTAAGGCAAAAGTTACCTAATTTAAAAACAATAGAACATAAACTGGGCTCAAAAAGACACTTCTAATTTTTCACAAGGTCATATCTTATAATCCTATCCATAAAAATGAACCAAAATTGCACAAGGGATTACTTCAATACTCTACTCTAAACACTGGTCACTAACTAATCAGTTGTCCAACTGACACAACAGCAAAATGCACTAACATGGAACAGCTTCATGGACCACATTTACAGCCAAATAATTGGCACCCAACATCAGAAATCTGTGAGTAAGTGGAATAGTGTGGAACAAGACCTGTTTCTTGAAGATATGAAAAGCAGAAGCAGCCCGTTCCACACTATTCCACTTACCCTTTGGAAATTATTACCTGCGTAAGGATCTTATGCGCATTTTCACAGATTTCTTTTGCTGGGTGCAATTATTTGCCTGTAAATGTGGTCCAGGAAGCTCTTCCGTGCCAGTGCATTTTGCTGTTGTGTCAGTTGGACAACTGCTTGGTTACTGACATGTGTTTAGAGTAGAGTATTGAAGTAATCTTGGTTCATTGATGTAAATTTGGTTCATTTTTATGGACAGGATTTTAAGATATGACCTTGTGAAAATTTTTAAGTGTCTTTTTGAGCCCAGTTCATCTTAATTTATGTCTAATCATTAAAAAAACGATTCTCTGATGCCGTTAACCTTGAATATCAAGAAAGATTATTTATTTGTTGGATAACTTCTGAATATTTCCCACGGCGTAGTAGTGAATGTATCGTTAAAATAAAGGTGATAATGCAAACGATATTCCGAAGCTATGCACAAATAATGGGCTTCAATATAAACAACACACTTGTTCTAAGATTCCTCTTATTTTGACGTCATTGTATCCACAGGTTATGTTTCACATTGAAATTTCATATCAGAAGAACTATCGACCAGAAATACATGTACACAGAGAATCTTTCCCACTGTTTGAATTCTACTCTAACATGTTTATAGTGCAAATCTTTTTTAAAAAATCAACCTTCATAAATGTTAAAATAAAATAATTGTCAGAAATTGATACACTAATGCTAATTCTAATCTAGAATTATAATCACTTTAAATATTATATCGTTGAATTGATCGCAAACAACAAAAATCTGTCCAGTTTAAGATGACGTCATAGGTTTTCTAACTTCCTTTGCATAATACTGACATAAGCACGATAAGCATCGACTAACGCCGTGCTCGTGACAAACAATAACATGATCAAAATCAAGATTTAGATGGACAAGACTTGTTTCATAGTATGAATTCGTAAAACTTTATTTTCCAAAAGAGATGATCACACTGGATTTGAATCGTGGACCTTTGGGAGCTTTTGGGTCTCTGGATAAAACGGTTATATCACCGTTACTATTGGGCTTCCTGCAACAAATATGCGGCAAGGCGACCAACTTCTTATATACCTCATCATGTTCGTGGGAAGAGTGTATAAGGATATGTTTCGATCAATAACAATAAGGCGAAATGTTAGTGTAGTTTTATTCAAAATAAACTCGTTAACGAATAAAAACAGCCGTCTCTCACCACGCGATATTAGGGAGTTTTCGATTTCTACGACGGATGGTTCTGCGACGGTAAAACACTAAACGTTGTCGTCGTCGATTTTGTAATGCGTCGTCATCCTCATTCTACAACACGCGAAGAGTCTGATAACCGACGGCAACATTTGGTGTTTTACCGTCGCAGAACCATCCGTTGTAGAAATCGAAAACTCACTATTCAAAATTTTCCTTTGCACCGAAATTGCCTGTGGCAATGACGTCCCAGTAACACAATGAAGGCTGACGACAATTGAGCACAAATAACCATGACGTCATTGGTAAACAAATGTTCTCAAAACAGATCCAAATAAGTAAATTAGGTACTCACTAGAAATATTTCGATCAGGAATCTTGTTCACTCTGGTTTGGTGAGTGGTGCTGTTTCTAGTTGTTATCGGCAATCTTTGTGACTTATCTTGATGACGTCTAGATTCCTGATAGGAATCAAAATATTTTTAGTGAGTACCTAATTTACTTATTTGGATCTGTTTTGAGAACATATGCTTAGCAGTGATTTATGAACGATCCTGATGAATCTGTTCAGAACATGACGTCATTGCCACCGACAATTTCTGTGCGGGAATTTTAAATATCGCGTTTTGAGTGCCGGCGGTGATTACTAATTATTTTTCTAACATATAATATATTGTGATTGCCGGAGTGTTCCTTTAAGAACACCTTACATGTAATTTGAAAACTCACCCGTGATATTGTGCACAAAAACTCTTCACTACTTTATTGATGGATATTCAAGTGCCATCAACTAAATCTATATAAGTAGTAAGCTTATATACACAGAAAACCACACTATAAAAAATAGTGTTTTCTGTAAAATACGTCTATTGCTTTGAGCCGAGCATGTTTTAGTTCCAGGAAACATACAAGCCTGGATAATGGTCTACACGTTCCTGGTAGCGTTCATCTCATACAGCATGTCTTCATATTACTCTAATCGATTAATTTAAGGAAAGCAAGCATCAAACAATTCTCGAGAGAGGGTGAGAGAAGGAAGAGATGCAGGCACAAATAAGGAGTAACTCAAGGTCACACCAGTAATGGCAAAAGTGTTTTTTTTAAAACTTTTCACCAGCATTTATACTCGATTTGTGACACAGTCATAATGATTGATTATAATTTGAGTTTGCTTCTACCTATGTCACTTACCCTTGTGCGTCCGATCATCTCGTTTTAACGATATCAAAATGATATCATATATTTGAGCGTCGTATACTTGTACGAAAGCTGTATTCTGTGACACAAACAAATGATGAGATTACCGGTGCGGCGTCCGGCTGCGCTCTATGTTTTTGTTTAAACAATAGCATAGTTTCAACTCCAGTTTACCCCTACCAATGAGAAGCTGACCCGCAGAGTCGAACGTATTTATTTACTCTTCGTGCACCCAGGGCAGCATTGAGTCGGCAAACGTCTCATTATACCGTAAATGAGATTGTGCAACTATGTTAACACTCAGAATTATAATCCCTACTCCCATGATTGAACGTGATTACTTAAATGTCACAACAGTCTGAGGAAGGAAGACACTGAAAGGATTTCAATTGGTACATAGGACATGGTTTATCCAGAAAAAATACAGGTGGGAACAGCACATCTATATGAACAAGTGTGAGCAAAAGAGATAAAGTTTTTATAATCCGTTCACTGCATATATCAACAAGTGTATTGAGCAGGTTCAGGTTCAGGTTTTATAATCAGATAAGGAGAGAAAAATAACTTTGTAATAAAATCTTTGTTTTCAAAAGTTTTTGGAAATTGGCAAAGTGCCAAAAACCCTTCCTGTAGTAATTTAAAAACACATACTTTTGAAAAAAAGGCAAGTAAGGATTTCTCATGAATTCTTACATCCTATATCATTTTTAAGGATGGCACCGTAGCCGATAAAGCCACCTTAAGGTCAAAAGGGGTGAAAATTTCAAAATGTATCAGATTCTGTTCAAAATACCACCAAAGTGTTCATCTGGTCAAAACGATTCAGAAAAAGTATGGTTTAGTCTACCTGCGACGTTTGATTCTCGTGTTATAAACAAAAAGGTCAAAGGTCGCATTTTTCGCAAGGGGGAGGAGGACCTAAACCATTCTCTGATTATTACCAAAATAAGCCTCAAATTGTTTGTCCCGCAAGAAAGATTTAAAGTAAGAATAGTTTACACCATCTAGGATGTATCGATAACATCGTCAAATAGGTCAACAATCTGACAATAGGTGTTTTGGTAAATTTTTTATTCCTCTGGTAATAACGATTCAGAAAGAGTATAGTTTGGCCTATCTACGGTGTATAGTTCTTGAGTCATATGCAAAAAGGTCAAATATCATATCATACCATTTCAGCGGTTTTATGTAACGAGACATCTTATATATATTAAACAATCTAATCTTTATTTGAATTGGTGTCAAAAATCATACAATTACATACCGTTTTGACCCAAAAAGCAATATTTGACTCCCTTGCTTATGACTTGAGAAAACATATGTCAAACTATACCTTTTCTGAATCAGTATGATCAGGGCAATACTGCCCCAAAGTTTTTCCTACATTTGAGATCAGTTTATGATATTAAAGCTGATCCTAGACCTAAATCACAAAAAATAATAAGAAGTTATACTTTTAAAAAGCCAGCCATTTAAATAAGATTCATAAATGAATGGCCTGTGTGGTGACATCCCCAATATTCGGCAAATACAACGTTGTAGTGAATAAAATGTTTTGTAACGAGATATATATTTTGTAAGTAAGCCAACATATCACTTTCATCATTTACTTTTGTTGAGTAATTTGTTCTAACCACAATGGATGAAATACAACGCGGAGTGACAATAGATTAAAAGATTATCAAAAATGCCTCGTTTTAAATTACGCTTTGATGGAATTGATTGAGCAGCGTTAAACTGTATAATAAATGAAGCAAAAACTATGTTAATTCGACCTGTGAAATGGAAGGGCTACAATTCCTATTTATCACTGTTGATATCACATTCTTAGATCTTTTGGTATTTAGTCTGGAAATTGGTTAAGGTACTTGTTATATATTTTATATTCTGATTGAATTTGACAATTAGTTTTCAGTATCTGTAATAACATACTTTTTACAAGTTCTTTCAAACGATATTCAAAACAACAAATAAAGTAATACAAAATTTAATAATTTAAATGCAATAAAAATACCAGAAATATATTTAAGCTCTGTTAACGTACAATGTATTCCATATCACGCAACTAATTTCCATGCATTTTACCGGAAAATTTTAAGTTGCATGTTACAAGCACGTTGTACTTATTAATGTTGGTCATTCTCTGGTTTGTCTTCCAGTGAAAGGTACCTGAATAGTGCATGACGGGAAGAACAAAATAATTGCAAATGGAAATCGAAAGGATGATGAAAGTTTCCACCCAGTACCTCGGTAGCGATCCATAAATTCAGCCATTTTATCTGCAATGAAATGGCACTAGAGCAACTATGCAATTGCACGTAACCCTTGCGGCTTATCCGGATTTGCCTTTTCTCCTATTTCGACTGCAAGGATTGCTATCAAATTCACCTTATTCAGGTCAAAAGCACGGCCTGTTACGGTTGGCGTGTTCATTTGTAGTTTGTCCCCATTCTCTGGCTATAGGACCTCTATCCTGATTACCAACTTGAATAAAACCCCGGGATATTTCATGCATTCATAGGGGCCCATGCGATTGTTATAAGGTATAAAAAATATGGCTAAAACTAATGTAATTCTATTCTCAAAAACCGCGTGTTTTAAAGCCAATAATAATACTTATATAAGATCTAGCTGATAATTCAAAAAGATCTTTTAAGATAAAACCAATCAAACACAACATTTTCAAGCAATTATCATGATTATCAAGGGGTTAGTTACCGTCCGCAAAAATGAAACGGTTTTTGCATTCATCTTAATTCATTCAAACCAGTACTTTACATAGGGCATGTTAATAAATGTATCTAACTTTAAGTTGAATAAAGGTATCTTGTCCCTTCAAATGAATAACGATATAAACATACCGATACAAATTTATATTAATATTTGAGCAACTGATAGTGATTTAATGCCTGATAGTGATTTATATGGCTGCGACGACATTTTGAAAATTAGATCTTTGGAATTAGATCAGAAAGAGAAAGAGAAAGAGAAAGAGAAAGAGAAAGAAAGAGAAAGAGAAAGAGAAAGAGAAAGAGAAAGAGAAAGAGAAAGAGAAAGAGAAAGCGCATGGTATAAATAAAAGGAACAAGATCATGTTCAATGTTTAAAAGCTCAGACATTATGTTGAAGAGGATTTTTAAATAACCTATATGCTTTTAGTAATACCATTCGAACTTAATGAAATCCAAATCTACAGGAAATCACTTATAAAACTCTGGGGGGTATACTCGTCTATCTCATTCCCGTAATAAGATTTTCCCCATTTTTCAGCGCATTTACAACTTATACAAGTTGAATATCAGCTAGAAAACCAACCACATGACACTAGATCTCTCATCAGAAAGATGAAAATGTCAAAAAGGGCGACAAATATCATCTTGCCCTCTCCTGTCAGGAAAAACACAGTTTATGAAGAATGTATGAATTGAAGGGCCAAATAGAAAAGCATAAAATGAGGTGAGCCAATAATATTTGTGAAGACGGTTATAGCATTCAATGACGTTGTCAATGTGGTTTTACCACTGTCAGCGTTACCTTGTTCTCTATACTTCGGTCTACTACCTAAGAAAACCTACTAAGAAAATCTCTAAATTTAAATGCAAATTTCAATCTTTAACATTTAACTTTTCAATCTTATTTTGTCTCAATATAATAGTTGTCTTGTTGTCTCTTTAAAGAGAAGAGCGAGGGCGAGAGATATTTTATGTGTATATTTTATATTGTTTTCACAAAATTAATATATATTTTTTTATTGCCAGACCGACGATTTCGTGAGGAGACATTTAAATAAATCTATACGCGAGTGATGCATTGAGACAACCTGGTAGATAAACAATAGAAGGAATATGGATGAATATTCAATTCCTTTTGTACATACGTTCTCTAATATTTGAGATTTATAGCATTAGACAGTATTGATACTAGTACCTGTCTCCGTATATATCATCACCTACGTTTCATCTTGTCAGGTCCCATGGTTACCAGACTGTAAATGCTAAGAATAAAAAACCTGTTTCTGATAATGTTCTTGTTTTCTCATTAACTAACAAATATAATCTTCATTATTGACCAAGTAAAAAGTGTTTTAATTGAACCAAATAAATTTGCCTTGAACGGTTGGCAAGCGAACCTTTAAACTAGTATCTAAAAAGTGATATGACCAAAGATGAAGAGAAACTGTTTACAATAGCCCTAAAGCCCCTCCCTTGAGACCTATTGTTTCTAACATAGGATCGGTGACAAATGAATTGGCACGATTTGTCGCTGACATAATTTTCACATCTTATCGGCAATACAGTGCATCATATAAAGAACACTCAGACTTTTGTTGATCAGGTTAGGGATCTTGTTGTACGTGCGGATGAGTCCCTGATATCATTTGATGTCACTGCGCTGTTTACATCCATCCCGGTCAAAGATACCCTGAATGTGATCGAACAATTGCTTGAAAGTGATACAAGCTGGAGAGTGGACAGTGCTGAAAACCTTAGTGTTGATCAAATTATCCAACTATTAAGCTTCTGTCTTAATACTACGTACTTTGTGTTTAGAGGCCAAAATTACCAGCAAAAAGATGGATGTGCTATGGGCAACCCTTGTAACCCGTTGGCAGCGAATGCGTACATGGAGCATTTTGAACGTATTGCTCTAGCGTCTGCTCCTCACCCACCGCATACGTGGTATCGTTATGTGGATGACACTTTCTGCGTAATTAAATCAGCGCATGTGGAAGAATTCACAAATCACATAAACAATCAGGACCCTAATATCAAATTCACGCGCGAGGAAGAGAGAGAGACGGGCAACTCCCTTTCCTCGATACGCTAATCTCTCGAACACAGTACAGGACGGATCGGTGAAAATCCCAAGTATACCGTAAGCCTACTCACACAGATCAGTATTAATTGAACTTAAGCTCGCAGCATCTGCTGGAACACAAACTGAGTGTTGTGAGAACCCTGTTATAAAGAGCGGAGACGGTTGTTACTGATCCTGACGACAGATCTAAGGAGGTAAGGCATGTGAAGGAGGTGCTACACGAGAGCGGCTATCAAGACTGGACATTGTCCAGGGCTCGTCCAAAACAGAAAGAACAAAATAAGGACAGCGACAAAGATAGCAGCAAGAAGGGCATTTGTGTCACCTTGCCTTACGTGGAAGGACTTTTGGAACGACTGAGCAGGGCTTTCAACTCTGCAGGTGTTAGCACCGCTTTCACGCCTCAGAATACCCTACGCAGATCTCTTGTCTCTCCCAAAGGACAAAACTGAACAAGAACTATGTGGAATAATTTGTCATCTTCAGCACAGTCCTCTGTAAGTCTTGCTTCGTTCAAAAGACTTTTATCCAGTGATTATGATTTAAACTTTACCTATTTATTTTGCATTATTTATTTTTTCCTACTGATTATGTATATGTTTTTAATTTCACACTGTATATGTTTTTAATTTGTTATTATATCTTTTTTTATACAGGGTGTCCCAGAAAAAATTACCGGGCGAATGAATTTGGACGTAAGTCGAGAAATAGACATCAGAATCTAAAAATATAAATATCAGCGTGTAGCCCATTTTATTCTGCATCTTATACGCTAATTTTACTGGAATCGGTCGACTGATTGCGAAGAAATGAACGATTACATAACGCATGCATCAATGCACTTCATTCTAAGTTTGAAAGAAAGATCATTCAACACAATGCGCAATAGGTTAAGTGGTTAACTGTCGATGGGTTTCATATTTTGTACCGTGAAATCCTTTTCGTTCTTTGTAAATCATCTGTTTCTTGCAAAACATTAGATTAGGTTTTGTTCAAATTTGAAAACCTACACGACATTGAAAATGAAAGCTTGCATGTAAGATGATGCTCGGTACTTGTAAATATCTTTTTTCGTTAATGTTGATATAAATGTTGCATAACTGGTTAAACAATTCTCACACACATTATAATGTTTTTGGAATATATTCAAGAAACTGTAATGCAAAGTTTGAATCTTTTAAAACTTCAACATTAATGTTACATGGTATCAAAAATCACACGTAAACTGTAAGCACTTGTTCATTGTCATTCTTGGCTCAAATGTTCTTTGGAAAGTTAAAATATAACATATTTGCACAAGCTATAGAATTAAAGTTAAAAAGCATCCAATTGCAGAAATCAAAGTTTTCTCGGACATCATTATTCATCTTCAGTGAATACATGAATAACATAACACCGTCGGATTATAAAATAGATAATGTGGTCTAATTGAATGAGATACACAACCTTTAGGAAGCGGTGAGCGAGTATGAAAAAAGCGCCTGTTGATCAAACTTGGAATGAATTGCATTGATGCGCGCATTATGTAATTGTTAATATCTTCGCAACCATTCAACCGAATCAAACAAAATTTTCGTATGTGATGCACAATAAAATAGGCTTGAATTATTTGATTTTGTTGTCTAGTTCTTGACTTATACTGAGATCATGAAGAACAACATTGATATTAGAATTGCTGAAGGGCTGTGTTTGTCGGTCTCTTTCAAAGCTATTAATGAAATACTATACTGTATGGTTACCATTTCAAGTTGTTGAAAGACAAAACAAGTATCAAAATGATGAATTCTGGTGACTGTGTAATATTTCAAAAAAGATAGCTTAAAGGAATGTCAGAATAATATAAAATTAATACAAACCATACAAGAGGAACCTACTATGATAAAAGCACTCATTGCAATTAGTATCATATTAGTTGTTTAAATTATATAAATATTTAATTAATTAGTTTATTTATAAATGGTATAATAAATAGTAAATGGTATATATTTGGAAAGATACTAACTAACAGTGATCAAAAGCTAAGATAATTAGTGAAGTACCAAATTCCAGGTGAAGTTTAATTTGCCATAAGAGATCAACACAACAAAATTTAAACCAGGGAAAAATAAAACACAGCGGAGAGGTTTCAGTCAACAACCTCTAACATCTTCTATCATAATCTGAAACATCATAATCTTGAAGCAATAAAAACATGATTGACTAATTAAGGCAAAAGTGACCTACTTTAAAAACAATAGAACATAAACTGGGCTCAAAAAGACACTTATAATTTTTCACAAGGTCATATCTTAAAATCCTGTCCATAAAAATGAACCAAAATTGCACAAGGGATTACTTCAATACTCTACTCTAAACACTGGTCACTAACTAATCAGTTGTCCAACTGACACAACAGCAAAATGCACTGATATGGAACAGCTTCCTGGACCACATTTACAGCCCAATAATTGGCACCCAACATCAGAAATCTGTGAGTAAGTGGAATAGTGTGGAACAAGACCTGTTTCTTGAAGATAGTGTGTGAAAAGCAGAAGCATCCCGTTCCACACTATTCCACTTACCCTTTGGAAATTATCACCTGCGTAAGGATCTTGTACGCATTCTCACAGATTTCGTTTGCTGGGTGCCAATTATTTGCCTGTAAATGTGGTCAAGGAAGCTCTTCCGTGCCAGTGCATTTTGCTGTTGTGTCAGTTGGACAACTGCTTGGTTACTGACATGTATTTAGAGTAGAGTATGGAAGTAATCCTGTGGACAGGATTTTAAGATATGACCTTGTGAAAAATTATAAGTGTCTTTTTGAGCCCAGTTCATCTTAATTTATGTCTAATCATTTAAAGAAAAACACCCGATTCTCTGATGCCGTTAACCTTGAATATCAAGAAAGATTCTTTATTTGTTGTAATAACTTCTGAATATTTCCCTTGGCGTAGTAGTGAATGAATTGTTAAACTAAAATAAAACTGATAATGTGAACGGTATTCCGAAACTATGCATAAATAATGGGCTTCAATATAAACAACACACTTGTTGTAAGATTCCTCTTATTTTGAACGTCATTGTACCCATAGATTATGTTTCAGATTGAAATGTCATATCATCAGAAGAGCTATCGACCAGAAATACATGTACACGGAGAATCTTTCCCACTGTTTGAATCCTACTCTAACATGTTTATAGTGCAAATCTTTTTTTAAAAATCAACCTTCATAAATGTTAAAATAAAATAATTGTCAGAAATTGGTACACTAATGTTAATTCTAATCTAGGATTATCATCACTTTAAATATTATATTGTTGAATTGATCGCAAGCAACAAAAATCTGTCCAGTTTAAGATGACGTCATAGGTTTTCTAACTTTCTTTGCATAATACTGACATAAGCACGATAAGCATAGATTTAGATGGACAAGACTTGTTTCATAGTATGAATTCGTAAAACTTTATTTTCCAAAAGAGATGATCACACTGGATTTGAATCGTGGACCTTTGGGAGCTTTTGGGTCTCTGGATAAAACGGTTAAATCACCGTTACTATTGGGCTTCCTGCAACAAATATGCGGCAAGGCGGGCGACCAACTTCTTATATACCTCATCATGTTCATGGGAAGAGTGTATAAGGATATGTTTCGATCAATAACAATAAGGCGAAATGTTAGTGTAGTTTTATTCAAAATAAACTCGTTAACGAATAAAAACAGCCGTCTCTCACCACGCGATATTAGGGAGTTTTCGATTTCTACGACGGATGGTTCTGCGACGGTAAAACACCAAACGTTGTCGTCGTCGATTTTGTAATGCGTCGTCGTCCTCATTCTACAACACGCGAAGAGTCTGATAACCGTCGTGGTGTCGACGGCAACATTTGGTGTTTTACCGTCGCAGAACCATCCGTTGTAGAAAACGAAAATTCACTATTCCAAATTTGGGAAAATTTTCCCTGGCACCGAAATTGCCTGTGGCAATGACGTCCCAGTAACACAATGAAGGCTGACGATAGGCTGACGGCTGAGCACAAATACCCATGACGTCATTGGTAAACAAATGTTCTCAAAACAGATCCAAATAAGTAAATTAGGTACTCACTAGAAATATTTCGATCAGGAATCTTGTTCACTCTGGTTTGGTGAGTGGTGCTGTTTCTACTGAGCTGTTATCGGCAATCTTTGTGACTGATCTTGATGACGTCTAGATTCCTGATAGGAATCGAAATATTTCTAGTGAGTACCTAATTTACTTATTTGGATCTGTTTTGAGAACATTTGCTTATCAGTGATTTCTGAACGATCCTGATGAATCTGTTCAGAACATGACCATGATGACGTCATTGCCACCGACAATTTCGGCGCGGGAATTTTGAACATCGCGTTTTGAGAGCCGGCTGTTTTTATTCGTTTTATGGTCAAATAAAACCACGTAATTCGTGCTTGATAATTGTTTTTCTAAGGCATAATGTTGTGATTGCCGGAGTGTTCCTTTAAGAACACCTTACATGTAATTTGAAAACTCACCCGTGATATTGTGCACATAAACTCTATTAAATCTTCACTACTTTACTGATGGATCTACAAGTGCCATAAACTAAATCTATATAAGTAAGCTTATATACACAGAAAACCACACTATAAAAAATAGTGTTTTCTGTAAAATACGTCTATTATTTGGAGCCGAGCATGTTTTAGTTCCAGGAAACATACAAGCCTGGATAATGGTCTACACGTTCCTGGTAGCTTTCATCTCATACAGCATGTCTTCATATTACTCTAATCGATTAATTTAAGCAAAGCAAGCATCAAGCAATTCTCGAGAGAGGGTGAGAGAAGGAAGAGATGCAGGCACAAATAAGGAGTAACTCAAGGTCACACCAGTAATGGCAAAAGTGTTTTTTTCTCACTTTTCACCAGCATTTATACTCGACTTGTGACACAGTCATATGATTGATTATAATTTGAGTTTGCTTCTTACCTATGTCACTTACCCTTGTGCGTCCGATCATCTCGTTTTAACGATATCAAAATGATATCATATATTTGAGCGTCGTATACTTGTACGAAAGCTGTATTCTGTGACACAAACAAATGATGAGATTACCGGTGCGGCGTCCGTCTGCGCTCTATGTTTTTGTTTAAACAATAGCATAGTTTCAACTCCAGTTTACCCCTACCAATGAGAAGCTGACCCGCAGAGTCGAGCGTATTTATTTACTCTTCGTGCACCCAGGGCAGCATTGAGTCGGTAAACGTCTCATTATACCGTAAATGAGATTGTGCAACTATGTTAACACTCAGAATTATAATCCCTACTCCCATGATTGAACGTGATTACTTAAATGTCACAACAGTCTGAGGAAGGAAGACATTGAAAGGATTTCAATTGGTACATAGGACATGGTTTATCAAATAAAAATCCATGTGGGAACAGCACATCTATATGAATAAGTGTGAGCAAAAGAGATAAGATGGAGAGAGTTTTTATTAATCCGTTCACTGCATATATCAACAAGTGTATTGAGCAGGTTCAGCTTCAGGTTTTATAATCAGATAAGGAGAGAAAATAACTTTGTAATAAAATCTTTGTTTTCAAAAGTTTTTTGGAAATTGGCAAAGTGCCAAAAACCCTTCCCTGTAGTAATTTAAAAAACACATACTTTTGAAAAAAAAGGCAAGTAAGGATTTCTCATGAATTCTTACATCCTATATCATTTTTAAGGATGGCACCGTAGCCGATAACGCCACCTTAAGGTCAAAAGGGGGTGAAAATTTCAAAATGTATCAGATTCTGTTCAAAGTGTTCATCTGGTCAAAACGATTCAGAAAAAGTATGGTTTAGTCTACCTGCGACGTTTTCGCAAGGGGGAGGAGGACCTAAATCATTATCTGATTATTTCCAAAATAGCCTCAAATTGTTTGTCCCGCAAGAAAGATTTAAAGTAAGAATAGTTTACACCATCTAGGATGTATCGAAAACATCGTCAAATAGGTCAAGAATAGGTGTTTTGGTAAATTTTGTATTCCTCTGGTAATAACGATTCAGAAAGAGTATAGTTTGGCCTATCTGCGGTGTATAGTTTTTGAGTCATATGCAAGAAGGTCAAATATCATTTCATACCATTTCACCGGTTTTATGTAACGAGACATCTTATATATATTATAAAATCTAATCTTTATTTGAATTGGTGTCAAAATCATACAATTACATACCGTTTTGACCCAAAAAGCAATATTTGACTCCCTTGCTTATGACTCGAGAACCATATGTGATGCGATCAAGCAAAATCAGTCGGAACTCGGTAATATTGATTTTGAGATACAGCCATACAAAGGAAATATTTCCTTTTGTTCCTATTGTTTTGGAAATTCTTAATTGCACATATCTTTGGAACTGGTTGTTTAATTTCAACGGGGTTTCCTGCCAAATCCAGATGTGTAAATGCTTTTAACTATCCTATAAGAAACTGAAAATTTAATATTTCCGAGTTCCGACTGATTTTGCTTGATCGCATCACATATGTCAAACTATACCTTTTCTGAATCAGTATGATCAGGGCAGTACTCTGACACGGTTTATTACTGGGAGCCGAGCATGTTTTATTATTTCAAAGCAAGGTACATTTTTGCCCAAAAGTTTTTCTTATATTTGAGATCAGTTTATGATATTAAAGCTGATCCTAGACCTAAATCACAAAGTATAATAAGAAGTAATACCTTTAAAAAGCCAACAATTTAAACAAGATTCATAAATGAATGGCCTGTGTGGTGACATCCCCAATATTCGGCAAATATAACGTTGTAATGAATAAAGTGTTTTTGTAACGAGATATATTTGTAAGTAAGCCAACATATCACTTTCATCATTTATACTTTTGTTGAGTAATTTGTTCTAACCACAATGGATGAAATACAACGCGGAGTGACAATAGATTAAAAGATTATCAAAAATGCCTCGTTTTAAATTACGCTTTGATGGAATTTATTTAGCAGCGTTAAACTGTATAATAAATGAAGCAAAAACTATGTTAATTCGACCTGTGAAAAGGAAGGGCTACAATTCCTATTTATCACTGTTAATATCACATTCTTAGATATTTTTGTATTTAGTCTGGAAATTGGTTAAGGTACTTGTTATATATTTTATATTCTGATTGAATTTGACAATTAGTTTTCAGTATCTGCAATACCATACTTTTTACAAGTTCTTTCAAACGATATTCAAAACAACAAATAAAGTAATACAAAATTGAAGTAATTTAAATGCAATAAAAATACCAGAAATATATTTAAGCTCTGTTAACATACAATGTATTCCACATCACGCAACTAATTTCCATGCATTTTACCGGAAAATTTCAAGTTGCATGTTACAAGCACGTTGTACTTATTAATGTTGGTCATTCTCTGGTTTGTCTTCCAGTGAAAGCTACCTGAATAGTGCATGACGGGAAGAACAAAATAATTGCAAATGGAAATCGAAAGGATGATGAAAGTTTCCACCCAGTACCTCGGTAGCGATCCATAAATTGAGCCATTTTATCTGCAATGAAATGGCACTAGAGCAACTATGCAATTGCACGTAACCCTTGCGGCTTATCCGGATTTGCCTTTTCTCCTATTTCGACTACAAGTATTGCTATCAAATTCACCTTATTCAGGTCAAAAGCACGGCCTGTTACGGTTGGCGTGTTCATTTGTAGTTTGTCCCCATTCTCTGGCTATAGGACCTCTATCCTGATTACCAACTTGAATAAAACCCCGGGATATTTCATGCAGTCATAGGGGCCCATGCGATTGTTATAAGGTATAAAAAATATGGCTAAAACTAATGTAATTCTATTCTCAAAAACCGCGTGTTTTGAAGCCAATAATAATACTTATATAAGATCTAGCTGATAATTCAAAAAGATCTTTTAAGATAAAACCAATCAAACACAACATTTTCAAGCAATTATCATGATTATCAAGGGGTTAGTTACCGTCCGCAAAATGAAACGGTTTTTGCATTCATCTTAATTCATTCAAACCAGTACTTTACATAGGGCATGTTAATAAATGTATCTAACTTTAAGTTGAATAAAGGTATCTTGTCCCTTCAAATGAATAACGATATAAACATACCGATACAAATTTATATTAATATTTGAGCAACTGATAGTGATTTAATGCCATTAAGGAATAAAACGAATTTATATGGCTGCGACGACATTTTGAAAATTAGATCTTTGGAATTAGATCAGAAAGAGAAAGAGAAAGAGAAAGAGAAAGAGAAAGAGAAAGAGAAAGAGAAAGAGAAAGAGAAAGAGAAAGAGAAAGAGAAAGAGAAAGAGAAAGAGAAAGCGCATGGTAAAATAAAAGGAACAAGATCATGTTCAATGTTTAAAAGCTCAGACATTATGTTGAAGAGGATTTTAAATAACCTATATGCTTTTAGTAATACCATTCGAACTTAATGAAATCCAAATCTACAGGAAATCACTTATAAAACTCTGGGGGGTATTCTCGTCTATCTCATTCCTGTAATAAGATTTTCCCCATTTTCAGCGCATTTACAACTTATATAAATTGAATATCAGCTAGAAAACCAATCACGTGACACTAGATCTCTCATCAGAAAGATGCAAATGTCAAAAAGGGCGACAAAACATCATCTTGCCCTCTCCTGCCAGGAAAAACACAGTTTATGAAGAATGTATGAATAAAATGAGGTGAGCCAATAATATTTGTGAAGACGGTTATAGCATTCAATGACGTTGTCAGTGTGGTTTTACCACTGTCAGCGTGCCCTTGTTCTCTATAGATGAGGTGACCTATGATGTCACATGTTTACATTCAGACCGCCCTCTGTTGATTTCAACCAGGCAAAATAACACAGAAGTGTCTAAGACAGACCACATAAATCTCTTTAAAACTCAACTTTTAAAAACCTTTGAAGTTTTGTGTGATATTATGTATATAGCTTGATGCATTTATAAACAAGATTGATACCATTTTTTGTATTATTTGCTTTGAAACCAAAGTTAATGAATAAAAATCAACTTCTTCCATGTAAACTATAGTGTTTTTTGCCTGACAGTTTTGATCACAGACCAACAGATGGCGTATCAAATGTAAACACATGTCACCTCATCTATACTTCGGTCTACTACCTATGAAAACCTACTAAGAAAATCTCTAAATTTAAATGCAAATTTCAATATTTAACATTTAACTTTTCAATCTTATTTTGTCTTAATATAATAGTTGTCTTGTTGTCTCTTTAAAGAGAAGAGCGAGGGCGGGAGATATTTTATGTGTATATTTTATATTGTTTTCACAAAATTAATATAATGTTTTTATTGCCAGACCGACGATTTCGTGAGGAGACATTTAAATAAATCTATACGCGAGTGATGCATTGAGACAACCTGGTAGATAAACAATAGAAGGAATTGGATGAATATTCAATTCCTTTTGTACATACGTTCTCTAATATTTGAGATTTATAGCATTAGACAGTATTGATACTAGTACCTGTCTCCGTATATATCATCACCTACGTTTCATCTTGTCAGGTCCCATGGTTAACAGACTGTAAATGCTAAGAATAAAAAACCTGTTTCTGATAATGTTCTTGTTTTCTCATTAACAAATATAATCTTCATTATTGACCAAAGTAAAAAGTGTTTTAATTGAACCAAATAAATTTGGCTTGAACGGTTTGCAAGCGATCCTTTACTAGTATCTAGAAAGTGATATGACCAAAGATGAAGAGAAACTGTTTACAATAGCCCTAAAGCCCCTCCCTTGAGACCTATTGTTTCTAGCATGGGCTCAGTGACATATGAATTGGCACGATTTGTCGCTGACATAATTTTCACCTTTTATCGGCCAAACAGTGCATCATATAAAGAACACTCAGACTTTTGTTGATCATATTAGGGATCTTGTTGTACGTGCGGATGAGTCCCTGATATCCTTTGATGTCACTCACGCTGTTTACATCCATCCCGGTCAAGCATACCCTGAGTGTGATCGAACAATTGCTTGAAAGTGATACAAGCTGGAGAGTGGACAGTGCTGAAAACCTTAGTGTTGATCAAGTTATCCAACTATTAAGCTTCTGTCTTTGTACTTTGTGTTTAGAGGCCAAAATTACAGGACCCTAATATCAAACTCACGCGCGAGGAAGAGGGAGACGGGCAACTCCCTTTCCTCGATACGCTAATCTCTCGAACATAAGACGGATCGGTGAAAATCCCAAGTATACCGTAAGCCTACTCACATGCATATATGTCCACAGTATAATTGCAAACCCACAGCTACGTGACGAATAAGATTAAAATTTACTGCGGAGGATCCTTAGGAAGTTATATCCTCTGTAATAATGACATTTTTAGGTTATAATTGGGGTAAAAATCACATAAAAAGTATGTTTTTCAACCTAAATATCTGATGTCATATTGAAATGTTTCTGGGACACCTTGTATCATATTGTTAGAACTTTTTACAAATTATCCATTGAATTTCATTAAATAATTTTGAATTTATTAGAGTTCGTTTGAAATTTACAACACTATTTTGATGGATGTCTCATTATCTATTGTTTGTTGATTTACCATGTGAGTATCTTTGTCATTAGAAAGTATCAAAAATAAACAATAAAAGACCAAAATAACAAATATCATTTAAAAAAAAATATCTTTCCGCACCCCCTCACAGTGTAATTTACCCATTACCAACTTCAAAGTAATGCGCCATATTGCCTTAGCTCCAAAGCTGCAGCACCCATATTCATCCAACAGTCAAATATGTTGTAAAATCACTCATTAACTTTCATGTTCATTTATTTTTCAGATTCAAATTGTTGTTAAATTATTCAAATGCTTATATTTACCCAATAACGTATTTGAGATTAAACATTGACTTTGTTGTATATTTTACACCCTGCTACGATTGGAACACGCAGTCAGCAGTACTAGTGTTTATGCATGCAGCGCGTGCATAGCTGAACCCCGTTCCCACCCACACACCCCCACACACAGCGGCCATGCGAAAGATGGATTTTTAATGTCACAAAAAACAAAAGATCCGCCAAATTTGCAACGGATCCGCCTCACAAGCTTCAGCGCATTTAACGCTACGATAATACACAATGTTAATTTTAGATAGACAGTGACATTCATAATTACAAAAATTAAATATTTGCAATTAAAAACTCGTGTTTTTGAATTTTATCAATGAAAATGCAGCGATGACGTCATTGGGTTAACGATTTTCCAACTGCTGATTGGTTGATTGCGTCACTGTCTGTGATCTGTGCATGCACGGTACGGTCCGTACGGAATGATTTTTCGTATGGGTAAAATACACTGTGCCCCTATAACCGCAAAAAATGTTAAATTGTAATGATACTACAAATGGAAAACGTATCAAACATAACTGTCACTAAAATATAAACCCTTTAATCAATAATAGTCGTAATTGCAGGAACCTGGAACCATCATTTATTACAAAAAATAAAGAAAGAACAAATATCCTTATTTTTCGGTAAATTGCACAGTAAAATTCATTGAAAAAATTGGCGGCGCTGTTTAATGAGGCTCATTATGACGTCAATACCCTGTTGCTCTCAAAAGTTATCATGATCGACTTACAGTTATCCAGACTGCACTGCTGGTCATCATCAACAATGTTTGATACAAACGCTATTTGGGTTCGGTTGTTAATATTATCTTGGTGTTGTTATTTTCGGCCGTCCAGATTTCGGGCGATTGTCCATTGAGCCATGAATCTCCTTTTTTTCTCAAATTATATCGAAAAGATCCCTCGTCAATATTCAATAATCTTGCAATTTCACGGTTAGATTTTCCTTCACTATGATATGCTTCTATCATTCCCTTCTGGTGATAGGTAATTTTTGGCATTTTGAGCCTGATCTGATGTTAAAACTGAACAATTTTGGAAGTCGAAATTAAACTATAATGCGCTGTTAGATAGGAAATCCCTGTAGTGAGGCTGCATGATATCAACTGTGTGGAACTTTATCTCTCTTGGATCGTGAAAAATAACATAATCGCATTAGTAATCCGTTGTAATCGGGGGATACCTTTATTCCTCTAGTATCACAATTCATAACCTTGATCATTTGTTATGCATCACATGTTTTAAAAAAGAGTTCAAATACCCTGGGCGTCATCTGTTGTCATGGTTGTCGTCAAGGACTGACGTCATAATTAGCTAATTAAGCACAGCGCCGCCACTTTTCCTATTGGGATTTTGTACAAGTTTTTCATGAGATCATAACAAAGTTTGTTTCGTTATTTTCCAGTAGTGTTTTGATGTTGAAAAGTTGATTAATTGGGATTCCAGGTAAAAACCACATGTGCCTGCTCACGGTCAAAATTTTTTTATTGCATGAGGCGAAGGGGCTTTGGTAGTAGGTTACAAAAAGTCACATCAAAAATTCCTCTGGAGCTTGTTGCCATAGCAACGGCAGATTTTATGATTTTAGCGGTTTTTGCTTATTTTGGGGTGAAAATAAGAGAAAATATACACTTTTCTGAATTGCTCTTGACTTAAAATTTGAGGTCAAATTAAAAACGCAACCTTATCACCATAAAGTACCATCTTTGCACTTTTCACAGGTGTAAAAAATATTTCAATAATATTTCCCCATGTGCAATTTTAGGGATGGGCAACATTGACATTTTAGCACTTTTGAAAAAATAACATTTTTACCCTATCTTTGAAGTCAAAAAACTAATTTTGCTTGAGTACCCAGAATTATTTCCTCTTTGGTGGTACTTGAGCAGACATTGCCCCTTCCAAATCTGGTAAAAAAACTCTGGGGCTATTTGTCCTGTAAAGCCAGTGTTGCCAGAAAGTTTGCCAATTTTCAAAAAAATGCATTTTTCGAAATAATGCATTTTCTACATATTTTCTCATATAACTTTTTATACGACCAACTTAATTGAAATATTGACCCTTTGCGTACAAGATTTGACACACAACTGCTTCCGGAAGCAACACTTCAGAAGAGTCGTGTTCTGCAAAAACCGGTATTGCCAGAAAATCCGACTTTTTAAATCTATAGATATTTTAAATAAGCGCATTTACTACAGGCTCTAGGGAGGAGTTCGTGTACATAACTCTTTCAGAAATTTACCTTGGATTTTTATGTTATATAAATTATTCAAAGACCTTCAAAAATTTTGAGTAAGAAAATCAGATGAAGTGCAATCAAAAAATGGCGTCCAAAATGGCCGCCAAATAGGGATTTTCCATTAAAACACACTATAGCAACATACAAATGATCTAATGATGAAAAAATATTGATACAATATGTTTCTAATCAAAGGAAATACATATATGCCCATTTTGTTTCATTCGGATTTTTAAAATTCAAAATGGCGTACAAAATGGCCGCCGGAATAGCCTATTTCCATTGAAATACACTAGAGCAACATGTAAAGTATTCTCAGTGGAATTAATTTTTATAACCAAAGGAAATAAATATGCACACAATTTGTTTCATTGGTATCTCTCAAATTCCAGTGTTGCCAGAGAGTTTCCCAATTTTTTAAACTGCATTTTTCAAAATAATGCATTTTCTACATATTTACTCATATAACTTTTTACACGACCAATTTAATTGGAATATTTACCCTTTGCATACAAGATTTGACACACAACTGCATCCGGAAGCAACACTTAAAGGCTGCAGAAGAGTCGTATTCTGCAAAATCCGGTATTGCCAGAAAAGCTGACTTTTTAAATCTATATTTCCAATAAGTGCATTTTACACAATTAAATTTATTTAATTATTTTAACTGTTACCGTTATTTTATCTAGCTTTATCTGTACATATGCTAGCACGAGCTCATACAGGTTTTGAAACTTGGGCTTGGTGTTGCCAGATAGTATGAAAAACTGCTGTCACCCAAAGACCCCTTAATTTTCCTTTCAATCTGTCACCCAAATACCCTTATATATATCCATTTGAACAGCTAGCAACCAGTCACCTATCACTGATTTTGTTACTTCTTTTGCAATAACAAAGCCGTCAAACCCATTTGAAGCCATTTAGAACTAGGTTTTTACATTTAATTTGACTTTTTCTTTTGTCTTTTCAGTTCTGTGAAAAGTATGGAGAGTGCATAGTATAAAGTTCCTATATAGCTTTTCCCTAGTTAACTTTCGAAAAAAACAAACAAACGATAGCCTAGTTAACATTTTCACCATAGCTGTAGCCTATGAAACTTTTGTAACGTAACTGTAGCCGATTCCACTTTCCTAACATATTAATACTAGTAGTACTTACAATCGTTTTGTAAGGATGGATTATGTATTACTAATAAAGCCATGACCATGCATGTTACCAAGAAGCTGGTTGATGAAGATACATTAATCATGTGACTAATCAATGTCATAAGAAGTATACCATGAAATCCATTCTAGAAATAATATCAAAAAGGAATCCTAAGACTCAAGACCAAAAAGAATCTCAGTAGAACAACATAGATGTTACAAAAGTTACAGTTATCCGACATCCGCCTAGAACAGTTTCATTGTCTCTAGACATTGCTAGAATGGATTTTAGGTTATTATTTCTGATAACATTGATTAGTCACATGATAAAATAAATGTGTCTCAATCAACTAGCCTTGGCCTCTTGGTAACATGGTCATTATATATTTCGCCGACTCTCGCATTCTTTTACCATTGCTGGTACTTGTACCATTGCTGGTACTTAGTGTTATCACCAGTTACCCGAAAAAAAAAACACCCTGTATTTGGACATAGACCCTATAAACTCATATCTAGGGTCTATGATGTGGACAGCGCAGCTCCAAAAAACACATGCATTTTACGAAAGTAGAGTTCTGAGAGACTCCTGATTTTTATAATTTCAGCTGTAAAAGATTCTAAATTGGTCATTCCTTACATTATCTAGGTTATTCCAGACGATTTTCAACCAGACAGTTAAGAAAGACCATTGATTCTAACCGTTTGCAGGTCCGAAAGGACCCCTTTTACCGGTTCGCCGTCAGCTCCCAAAGACCCACCATCTCCAAATTCCGGTTCAGTGGAGCATACCGACCCCGTGAGGGGGGCACTTTATCTCATCAAGCGAAACATCGTTGGAAGTGGGATAGCTTTATTAGCCAGAATCCATCCTTGCAACCAGATTTTAGGTACTAGCACTCAGAAGTTAGGAAAATTGACTCTGCTACATACTAGCTACGTTACGACAGTTGAATAGGCTACAGTTATGTTGAGAAAAGTTAACTATATTAAGATAGTTAACTATATGCTACAGCTATAAATAGGAACGTTGTATAGACTACAACTACTAAAGTTCACTATGCTATGCTTTGTACTCTCAAAATAAGTAATCATGGCATCACACTGCTTATTCCATTTGGCTCACGGATCGGAAATATGAATTCTATTTGTATTTAATTATTACTAGGACATTAACTGGAAATATCCTAATTTGGCGGCCATTTTGGATTCCATCTTGAATTGCAGAGATTGAAATGAAACAAATTGTGTGCATATTTTATTTCTTTTAGTTATAAAAATTAACTCCATTGAAAACACTTTATTATTATATCAATTTTATGTTGCTCTAGCGTATTTCAATGGAAATATGCTATTCTGGCGGCCATTTTGGACGCCATTTGAATTTTGGACGCCGAATGAAACAAAATGGGCACATATTTATTTCCGTTGATTAGAAACATCAATTGCATCGATAATTTTTCATCATTAGATCATTTGCATGTTGCTATAGTGTGTTTTAATGGAAACCCCTATTTGGCGGCCATTTTGGACGCCATCTTTAATTGCACTTGATCTGATCTTCTTACCCAAACTTTTTTTGAAGGTCTTTGCATATATAACATGAAAATTCAAGGTAAATTTCTGAAAGAGTCATGTACACAAACTCCCCCCTAGAGCCTGTAGTAAATGCGCTTATTGGAAATATAGCCTAGATTTAAAAAGTCAGATTTTCTGGCAATACCGGTTTTTACAGAACACGACTCTTCTGCAGCCTTTCAGTGTTGCTTCCGGAAGCAGTTGTGTGTCAAATCTTGTACGCAAAGGGTCAATATTTCAATTAAGTTGGCTGTATAAAAAGTTATATGAGTAAATATGTAGAAAATGCATTATTTCGAAAAATGCATTTTTTGAAAATTGGTAAACTTTCTGGCAACACTGGCTTTACAGGACAAATAGCCCCAGAGTTTTTCACCAGATTTGGAAGGGGCAATGTCTGCTCAAGTACCACCAAAGAGAAAATAATTCTGAGTGCTCAAGCAAAATTGGTTTTTGACTTCAAAGATAGGGTAAAAATGTCATTTTTTCAAAAGTGCTAAATTGTCAATGTTGCCCATCCCTAAAATTGCACATGGGGAAATATTATTGAAATATTTTCTACCTCTGGGAAAAGTGCAAAGATGATACTTTATGGTGATAAGGTTGCTTTTTTGATGTGACCTCAAATTTTAAGTCAAGAGCAATTCAGAAAGGTGTATATTTTCTATTATTTTCACCCCAAAATAATCTAATAAAGAACTTTGGGAATAGGACTCGCTAAATATTTTAACCGGCGAGGTAGGTACCAGGGAATAATCACACGGCTTGGTAGATGCGTCTTGGTTCACTCGTCTCGACTAGTCCCTCAGATTGGTATTCGGTTCATCGTCTCTTCATCATAGGCCTGAGTAGGGGCGCTAAATAAAGTTCTTCATAGAACCAGAGGTTCAACCAGGGACTTATTTAGGCTTTTAGAATCAGCCAAGCACGAGTATTATCACACAAACATGAAGACAATCAAAACCCAATTTACTGTTAATTAAATTATATTTATTACTTACTACATCTTCTTCATTCGGTATGAAACTTTATATTAAAACTAACAAGAGAACTAGGAGTAGAACAAACTCCATTATCCAGTAATAATTAGCGAGAATTGTACTCGCTCTAAACTAAAGTTGTGTTCAAATCTTGACGCACACGGAGAGTTTATGGAGAGATGTTACCCATCTGAGTGAATGCCACAGACTACCATTAAACCTCCGTTTGCATCGTCCACAAAACCTCTCTTTACAAAAAGACCATTGTGACGTTTAACGATAGTCTAATCGAAATGATACGAGAGAGTGATCTCACTCGAGGTGAATGACACCATAGTTTTGAATAAATAAATAAATTAAAATAGAAGGCACGGGCTATAAAATAATATATCGCCACAACATACGCCCTCCCTAAAAGTTTTGGCACCTGACAAAAGTAAATTTATTGAACACCAAATTTGTTCTACTTTCCAGTTCATAATTGAATTGCAAATTTCATTTATGTTTATACAATCATTGACTGTCCCTGATAACAATTCAGGACATTTTTATAATTTATTGATTATTAAACAAAATTTTATGAAGGTATATCCATGCGATATAAATCCTCTTATCCTCGTCAGTGTATCCTCGTTGTGTGATGATTTCAATATGCGAAGATAATATAAAGTTCTTTATAAAAAGCAGCGTACAGCTTTGTTTTGCTGTTTGAAATACAGTGTTTAAATGTTCAACATAATAATAGTTATCGTAGATCAAATTAGCGTAGAAAATCGTTCTTCATCATAATTGTAAGTTCTTCTTCGCTTAAATTGTTTCCTTGTTGCGAAATGTAATTCTTCAATGCCTTGTCGTATCTGCATCTGTGGAACTCCTGATACCGAATTGACCCGAAAATTTACATGTCTAATTTTCAGGTAATTTCGGTTTCACGGAAAAAGTCAATGACTACATTGTATTTACATTACACAAACATTCCCTTACATACCCTTTCACGTACTTAGGCAAAACTCTTCTCCGGGGTTCCAAAATGATTACATCGAGATGGGAATGTTTCTTTTGAGGATTTTCTCTGACTGATTTCCTTCAATATCACAATACATTGTAACACGCACAAGTACATATCGCGAAATACAATAATATACCTTACTTTAATTGAATCAAAATAAAATGATGGTGGCATCAACATTACAATTCTACATTTCTTAATTTCTTAAATGTTTCATTACTTAATTACCTACAAACAATTTGTTCCAATAGTGTACAAATCCACAACATACGCGCCAACCAAATATACATTCGGGTTCATTGTCATTATAAATCAAAATGCATTATTTTGTGATAATCTAATTCCACACAATTACAAATAGTACAATTGTGACAAACTTTCAAATTACAATTCAAAATCAATTCAACATAACTTTCTACATTTATCAAATGCCAAATATATTTGTTTTCATTTTGACGTCCTTGACTTTTATATTAGTCATTCATAAATTTGTAAATGCACAAAAATCTTTATAAGTATTCTTTGATAATTACAAATCACATAATAATTATTATGCCTCATTTCACATTTATCAAGACATCATTTTTCATACAGCCTTTTGATCGAGTTGCTTACAACTGATCTAACAATGATACTGATTCCATAGTCTGGCCTTTACAGTTTACCAGTAATTTTGACAGGGTTGGTCTTCAGAGACTCAAGAGCAGCTGCGTTCAAGTTTGTCTCTGGTTCCCAAGTGTTTCTTGATTTTGGAAAATCCCGCCACTTTATGAGATATTCAAGACGCCCATTTCTATAGCGTCCTCTGATAATATGCTCAATCACATATTCAGGAGTTTTATCCTGAACTGGTGGCAGACCTGGAATGATTGGAACCTTTGTTTTCTCAGATTCTTGTGTGGCCAAAGAGGAAGAAAAGAGTCCTCAGGACAATCGTCCGGAACAAGTCCTGGAATTGGATCTCTTTGTTCTAAATCTGTTGGTTCAGTATCATTGTTTGGTCGGACATACCTATCATATGCAAATTTCATACGATTGACGTGGATTGGTGTAGTAATCAATTTGTTGTTTTCTAGATTACGTACACGGAAATTGACTGGACCTGTTTGTTCAACAAGCAGGTATGGACCCGACCAGAATTTCTGAAGTTTGCGTGAAAGTCCTTGCTGCAATGCAGGAATATATACCCATACTGAGTCTCCAACTTGATAAGGAACTTCCGTTGCACTCTCATCGAAACGTTCTTTCATCTTGTTTTTGATTTTGCTCTGCGTGACGTTGTGAGATCTTCCTCGCAATTTCTAATTGAGAGATTAGATGATGAATGTGCTCTCTGAGATTCTGTTCTGCATAATTGCAGTCTGACGTGAGCGTTACATCTAAAGGAAGTCTCGCTTCTCTACCATACAAAAGAAAGAACGGACTGAATCCAACGGAGTTTTCAGCAGGAGTTGTACGGTACGCAAACTGTATGGCTGTGATATATTGATCCCAATCAGTATGGAATTCATTTACATAGTGTGAAATGGTGTCTAAAATTACAGCATTGTACCGCTCTTGTATCGCGTTGCATTGTGGGTGATAACTTGAGGTATTCAATTTCTGTGTTCGCATGATTCGACACACTTCCAAAACGATCTTGCTTAGAAAATTTGTTCCTCTATCGCTTAATAACGTTTCTGGACAACCGTGGACACATATGACATTATCGAAAAATGCTCTTGCTATTGTTGAAGCATTTGTTACTTTCAAAGGTACCAAAATGGGCCACCTGGTGCAGTGATCCGTAAAGCAAAGAACATAACGGTTGCCAGAGGTTGTAATTGGTAACGGTCCTAAAATATCAACACTAACGCGTTGGAAAGCACCTGGTACTTTCATGATTTGCATTGGGGCGATAACTTTGTGCCTATGCGTTTTGCGTTGAGAACAGGATATGCAAGATCTAACCCAGTTATCTACATCACGATACATCCCTTTCCAGAAGTACCGCTGACGAATTTTGCTGTAAGTTCTTTGAAATCCAAAATGTGCAGCTAACACGTGATCATGGCAGTTGTTCAGAACTGTATCAACAAAAGTGATTGGAACATACAACTTATAAGTATTCCTTTCTGGCATGTGCCTCTTTGCTGGAGTATGCCAAATGTGATATAATAATCCTTCATGGACATAATATTGATCAGCCTGCAACAACAGATTTCTAGCTTTAAGAGCATCATCTGGCAATTTGTCGTGCTCTAGAAAATTCAACATAGAACTAGCAAAAGTATCGGTCAGCAGTGCATCTTTAAACCCTTGTAAATTGATTTCAGCTGGAAGAGTCGGTACATCTTTGTTTTCCACCTTTTGTCATCCCCAACACGTTTACCATATTGATAACGTATATTTTTGACAACATTCACTTCAGGTTTTGTGTCACTTCTAACTTCACTATCTACATTGTCATCAGGCAGCTCAGACAAGACGTCCTCCGAAATCTTGTCTAAGTCTGAACCTATCCATACATTGTTTAATTCTTCACTTGAATCAGACTTACAATGGTTACAATCGACACAAGTGTTTAGTCATAGTTTAACCTACTAAGTGCATCAGCGTTACCATTATTGCGTCCCCTGACATGTACTACATCAAATGTATATGCTTGAAGTTTAATTGCCCACCTAGCTAAATGACCAATTGTTTGTTTCTTGCTGAAAAGCCATTTCAGTGCACAATGATCTGTGACTACTGTAAATTTTACACCATGTTGTAGATATGGGGGCATATTTTTGACTCCTTCAACAACTGCCAAGGCCTCTAATTCTGTGGTCGTGTAATTCTTCTCACCTTTGTGCAAAGCTCTACCACCATAAGATATGACTCTTTCTTTTCCATCTTGATTCTGAGCCAAAATGAATCCTAAGCCTACGCCACTGGCATCGGTTTGTAAAATGAATTCCGTGCCATCAAATCTAGGATAGGCCAAAATTGGTGGTTCTTGCAACTTTTGTTTGAGTGTTTCAAAAGCAGTTTTGCACTTCTCATCCCAAACGAAGTGCACTTCTTTTCTCGTTAAATTGGTGAGAGGTTCTGCAATCTTACAAAAATCTTTGATGTATTTTCTGTAGTACCTACAAAACCCAAAAATGACCTGACCTCAGAGACCTTGGTAGGTGGGGATACTCCTTTACAATTTTGACTTTGTCAGGATCTGTCGCAACACCATTTTCACTCACTATATGACCTAAGTATTTCACTTCTTTCTGACCAAATGAACATTTCTTTGGCTGTAGTTTCAGACCAGCTTGACGAAAACGGTCAAACACTTGTTTTAGATGACATAAATGCTCAGAAAATGAATTACTGAAAATGATGATGTCATCCAGATAACATAGAACAAACTGCCAGTTAAGACCTCTCAAAACTTCTTGCATAGCGCGTTGAAATGTCGCAGGAGCATTATGAAGGCCAAATGGCATTCTTTGGAATTCAAATAGACCATCTTGTGTCACAAAAGCGGTGAGAGGTTTTGAACTCTCTTCTAAGCCTATTTGCCAATAACCTGAAGCAAGGTCTAAAGTTGAGAAGTATTTGGGTTTGGCAGCGCCTAAGCTATCTAGTGCGTCGTTAATGTTTGGCAAAGGAAAATTGTCACGTGGACAAATATCATTCAATTTCTTGAAATTTATCGCAAATCTATAAGAACCTGGAGAACCAGCCTTGGGTACCATACATACAGGAAAACACCATGGACTAGTTGACTCTTTAATAATTCCTTGATCTAACATTTCCTTGACCTCCTTCCACTTTAAATATATCAATGTATTCATTGAACAAATTAGTAATTTCTGACATTTCTGAAGACGACAAATGATCAGTGTTTACAGATACTTTAGAGAGTACTTCTTGAAGTCTAGGATCCTCATCCTTACTATCAATTGGCGATGAGTGAATTTCATTGACAAATTCTTCCTTCAAGTTAGGAAATGGAACTATTTTCTCAGATTCAATCAGTGTAAAAGTGCCTAATTTAGTCCTAGGATACAAAATGATTGGTTCATCAGTTGTATTCATTACAACTAAATGAGCACATTGATCAATTACACTTGACACCGTATTGGCAACTAAAATTCCCAGGGCAGTAACACGCCTACCACCTTGACAGAGACCAATGGTTTGTACTGGTAGCCTATTGTTTATCTTTGCACAAACTACAGACTGAGTGTGAGGAGGAATTTCTTGTTTCTCTAGCACTCTAATCTGACTACGCTTTTTGAGCTTCAACTTACTATCACCACAATCAATAATGGCACAATGTTTCTTCAAAAACTTCTTGCCTAAAATGATGCAAGAACTAAGATTGCGTGCAATATTCAAAGGCACCGGAAAAAGTACACCATTGACAGATATGACCAAAACAATAAATCCTGTTACCTCTAAATCACTACCATTTGCTACTCGAGCAGATTTAATACGAGGTTTTTGTATCATATGATGAACAGAATGCAGGTTTGAATACAACCAATCATGGTTTATTAAATTAATTGAAGCACCTGTGTCAACCAAACATTCAACTGGATTACAATTTATGGAAGCCGAAATGGTATTTGAATCAGACAAATTAATTTCAACAAATAAATCGGAATTGTTCATATCACTCTGTCCATAAGGTGGTAAAGGGCTATGTCCTCCCTTTTTGTCACAATTGGCAAATACATGTTCATTCTTACGACTATACTCACTCCCACCTGCATGTTTTTGAACATGTTTGTTTCTCTTACGATCCCTCGCAGATGGGTACATTAGTTTAAAGGTTTACCGTCAATTCCCTGTTTTGCATAACATTTTCTCCACCCATGGCCTATACGTCCACATCTATAACATGTTATGTTTCGTTTGGTAGACCTATTGATGGGCACATGATCTTGATATGAGTTTGCAAAGGAAACCTTTTTACTATCTTTGTCACTTTCTAACTTTTCCAGTCTAGTACTTATATTAGAAACCATGTTTGCTACAGAATCCAATGTTACATTTACTTCATCCACTGAATTACTAGAGTTTTCTACAGTTTTAGTACTAGATGTGTCACTTTCAGCGGTTTGCTGCACTGCGATACCTAATCGTGCCGCGTCTAAGGCATTACGGAATGTCTTAGGTTCTTTGGAAAACACAAATCCACGCAAAGGAGGCAATAGACCTCTGACAAAAATTGACATTTGCTCGGAATCTGTTTTACCAACTTGTCTGCACCAGCGCATAACATCTGACGCGTACACGTCCAAAGTTTCATTGGTGAGTTGTTTACGCGACAGCAATTTTGATTCAATTCCCCAACGCCACGAATCACCCTCAAAATTCTCCTTAAGAAGAGCCTTAATCTTATCAACCGTATCCTTGTCGCTTTCGGGTATTGACTCAAGAAAGACGCTAGCATTGCCCTCAATTTTGATTGTCAGAGCCAATGCTGCTTTTGGCGCAGTATAATCTCGAAGTGCAGCATAATTTGAAAATTTGGTAATGAAAGAATCTAAATCATCTTCAGGATTTCCTGAATATTTGATTTTTAAATCGTACATGTCGTACTTAGTAGCCATGTTTAATTCAAAATCTAATATTTCATCACCAGAACTACTATCAGATGTATTAGAAATTTCTTCAGAGCTATCATTCAACTTTTCTTCTAATTTAATTTCATCATCGCCAGAAGCCATGGATGTACAATATTGGCAATCCAAATAAGTTTATAAATTGACTCGCTTTAATAAAGCAAAATAATTTCGAATATTTTCAAAGTCAACTTACTAATTTACATCAACGTTTTTCAAATAACCTATATACAAATTTCCACTATCTATTTACATACCATTAATTCATTGATCAAATAATTCATATTAGCAATCATAGTAAACCACAAACATGATGACCATCAATGAACCCGGTTGACTGACAAAGAAAGCAAATTCAATTGAATGAGTCAACGCCCGCGAATTTTAAATACATGCTACGCCACAGTTTATGACGGCTGAATGAACAATCAGACACAATACAAAGCCAAGCTTATAACTGACTAAAGAAAGCAAGCTTCAATTCAATGAATACAATTGTACACTCCATTGATTACACATTAAAGCAAACCCGTCACATACACAGCTGGTATCGATTGGCAGCCAACGCCCATTTCTAGCGCAAAATTACTCAACTCGCGAAATTTTGAAATGAAATAGGCCTACCTACTACGTGCCTAGACTATAGATTTACACACAATATATGTTGATGCCACCAAAATAAAACTTACCACCATCATTTTAACTTACCAAAATAAAATTTGAAACAAAAATGGTAAGGGTAGCCCGTAGCATCACTCAGAAACTCCGCTGACGTCTTCGGCCGTCGATGAACAAGATGTATTAATATATTGGGTAAAAATTGTCTCTTGTAAGTGTGATCTTTAAAATAACATTGATATAAAAATATCAAAACGCCTTGGCTTTCTCCACCATTTCTAATAAAGAACTTTGGGAATAGGACTCGCTAAATATTTTAACCGGCGAGGTAGGTACCAGGGAATAATCACACGGCTTGGTAGATGCGTCTTGGTTCACTCGTCTCGACTAGTCCCTCAGATTGGTATTCGGTTCATCGTCTCTTCATCATAGGCCTGAGTAGGGGCGCTAAATAAAGTTCTTCATAGAACCAGAGGTTCAACCAGGGACTTATTTAGGCTTTTAGAATCAGCCAAGCACGAGTATTATCACACAAACATGAAGACAATCAAAACCCAATTTACTGTTAATTAAATTATATTTATTACTTACTACATCTTCTTCATTCGGTATGAAACTTTATATTAAAACTAACAAGAGAACTAGGAGTAGAACAAACTCCATTATCCAGTAATAATTAGCGAGAATTGTACTCGCTCTAAACTAAGAAGTTGTGTTCAAATCTTGACGCACACGGAGAGTTTATGGAGAGATGTTAACCATCTGAGTGAATGCCACAGACTACCATTCATTCTCAGTTTGCGTCGTCCACAAAACCTCTCTTTACAAAAGACCATTGTGACGTTTAACGATAGTCTAATCGAAATGATACGAGAGAGTGATCTCACTCGAGGTGAATGACACCATAGTTTTGAATAAATAAATAAATTAAAATAGAAGGCACGGGCTATAAAATAATATATCGCCACAACAATAAGCAAAAACCGCTAAAATCATAAAATCTGCCGTTGCTATGGCAACAAGCTCCGGAGGAATTTTTGATGTGACTTTTTGTAACCTACTACCAAAGCCCTTTTGCCTCATGCAATAAAAAAATTTTGACCGTGAGCAGACACATGTGGTTTTTACCTGGAATCCCAATTAAAACAGATTAAAGGTATTATAGATGATATTGAAGTAAATAAATAGGTTTCAAGTTAGTATTATATACTAAAAATTCAACAATTGTTACTGCGGAAAGACATTTCACCGCAGGGAGTACTTTGAGCTTCCTGCAAGGCAATAGATGCGACCAAAGGAATCGTGAAAGATTTTCTTTTGGTTTAAAAACATAATTGTAGAATATAGTAGTGCTTAGAAAGTGTGAAAATTAATTTGAATAGAAATATTCAATTTGAATAAGGTCGACATCCGAATGTTTTTTATATTTTATAATATCTTATTTATTCCTATATTGGTACAGCTTGTCAGATCGGAATGGAAGTGTATCAGAAGCAGGTTAACACGACTTTCTATATACGTGCCTTGCGAGAACACACACGCCTTAAGAACACCTTACATGTAATCTGAAAACTCAGCCGTGATATTGTGCATGTAAACTCAGTTAAATCTTCACTACTTAGGTTGATGGGATCTACAAGTGCTATCAACTAAATCTATATAAGTAGAAAGCTTACAGAGCGGAGATAAAATTATCAGATAACTACACTACAAGAATGGTGATTAGTTCTGTAAAATACTTCTATTTTGCTTGGAGCCGAGCATAGTTTTAGTTCCAGGAAACATTGAAGCCTGGCTAATGGTTTACACGTTGCTGGTAGCGTTCGTCTCATACAGCAGGGTTTCATTATTATTCTACTCGATTCATTCTAGAAAAGCTAGTATTAAACAATCAATTGTCGACAGAAGGGGAAGATAGGAGAGAGGCAGACACAAATAAGGAATTAATCATGGTCATACCAGTTATGGTAAAAGTGTTTCTAAAGTTTTAATTTTTCACCAGCATTGCCTGTGTTTCTGACTCAGTCATATGCGTCCGATCATCTCATTTTATCTATATCAAATGACATCATACATGTATATTTGAGCGTCGTATGCTTCGCGAAAGCTAAATGTCAGTTGCGACACAAACAAATTAAAATAATGAAACATGTAGTCTTTTCGCTATCCCCTTGATTGCCGGTACGGCGTCCGCTTGTGCTCTCTGTTTTTAAACAGTAGTATAGTTCAACCAGAGTTTCTCCCCTACCAATGAGAAGCTAACCCACGTCTTCAGCAGAGTCGAACATATTTATTTGCTCTCCGTGCACCCAGGGCATTATTGAGCCGACAAACGTCTCGTTATACCGTGAATGAGATTGTGAAACTATGTTAACACTCAGCATTATAACTCTTACTCCCATGCTTGAACGTGATTACTTAAATGTCACAACAGTCTGAAGAAGGACGAGGCTGAAGGATTTCAATTGATACATAGGACATGGTGTGTCCAGAAAAAGACCACATTGGGTATAAGCTAACTGTGTCTAATTCCTCACATTTCTTTATTCCAGGCGATTTTCAACCAGAAAGCCAAGAAAGACCCTTGAGTTCGCAGCTCCAAAATACCTCTTTTTCCGGTACGCCGTCAGCTTCCAAAGACTCGCACCTCAAAATTCAGGGGCAAAATTGTTGATGCCCCCGGACTAATTGACGCGACAGAAAACAAATGAAATGGCACCTAACATAGAATTATTCATAATTGGAACATGAAAGGTGGCAAATATGTATCGAGGACGTATCGATAATATTATCATGCAAGACGTGCTACGAAGTTTAATTAGCGTGTCTAGCATTAGTAATGCTTCGTAAAACAGGCCATACAAACAAGATTCATTAAAGCCATACTGTTCGATTTCCGTAATTTTTTTATTCTTCACCCAAAATACTGCAATAATATTAGAAATAACTGCTGGGAGAAGTGAAAGAACGTCCACTGGCTATTTTGGCTGTATAACATGGAGCTCTCTAAGAGGTATTTAAATTCACAATATGACTTTGTGTTGAATTTTGCACTGTACATACATATAAACACAACGAAAGTTTCCATCCAGCACCTCGGTAGCGAGGGTAAATTGTATGGCAAAGCAACAGCACCAGAGTAACTATGCCATTGCACGTAACCCTTGCAGCTTATCCGGATGGCTTGTTCTTACAATTCCAACTGCAAGAATTGTTATTAAATTCACTTTATTCAGGTCAAAAGCACGGCCTGCTAATAACAGTTGAAATGCTCATTTTTTGCCCCCATTGTATGGCTATAGGACCTCTCTCCAGATTTCAAAATTGAATTGAACCTTTGGAGATTTTACGCCAATAATACTACTATTATATTATAATATTTGTACTCGGCCTTGGTTCGTAGTGATTTGGAATATTGCAGTCTCCTCTGGAGTGGTACCTCAAAGCGCAACATCCAGAAAGTTGATGGGGTCCAGATTTTCCTCTGATCCTTTGTTGCTGGTAAATCAGCTTTCTAAAACTGAGTGTCACAAGATGGGCTTTTTTTCAGCGTATGGTCCCCTTTTGGAACCAGCTCCCTAGTATTATCAGGTCCACAAATTCTGTTGCTTCATTTAAGCAACAAGTTTTGGAGTTCTATTAGTCCAAATTTGCTCGCACCGTTGATGAAACTTGTGTTTGCACTAGGACCTCTTTTTGTAATTGTCCAAATTGCAGGCAAATGTAACCCAACCTGCATTTTCCTCCTCTAAATTATTTTTCCCTTCCCTTCTTCTTGATTTGGTGGGACGGTCTTAGAGGTGCCTGGCACCTGTTCGCTCCAGTCATTCACTGGACTTTAAAAAAAATATGTTCATTTTATGACATTGTGTAATTTTTGATGTAACTTATGTGCAATATTATATTTTTGTAGCTCTGTGCCAGTGTAATAAATAAATAAATAAATAAATAAATAAATAAATAAATAAATAAATAAATAAATAAATAAATAAATAAATAAATAAATAAATAAATAAATAAATAAATAAATAAATAAATAAATAAATAAATAAATAAATAAATAAATAAATAAATAAATAAATAAAATAAGATCTAGCAGATGATTCAAAAGAGCTTTTAAGATAATACTAATTAAACATACAATTTTCAGGCAATTATCATAATTAACAAAGGGACTGGTTACCGTCGCCAATGTGAGACGGTTTTTACATTGAGTCTTATAAGCTATATATTTATGTATAACAAATTGATTTATATATTTGAATCCATTCAAACCAGAACATTGTGCAGGACATGTTGAAAAAAATATAAGTTGATCGTAACTTGCATAAATCTCGCTGCTCATGATAAGTTAGCAAATAACGGGATAAACAGATTCAAAATTTACATTAATAGTGACTTATAGTTGATTCAGTGCTAGTGCCAAAAAGAGTAAAACAAATATATGTGGTTGCGAGGAGCTTATTTGTAGACATTTTCAATTAGATCAGAGAGAGATGGTGTGAGAGAGAGAGAGAGAGAGAGAGAGAGAGAGGGGGATAGAGAGATAAAGAGTGAGAGTGAGAACTGTACATAATGTTGTATTATTCTCATAAATATTTTGTTTATGTCAGACCGACGATTTCGTGCGAAAGACAATAAAGTAAATTTTATGACAGTGATACATTGAGACAACCTGGTAGATAAACAATAGAAGAAATATGGATGAATATTTGAATCGGTGGTTTTTTTTTAAATATACGTTTTCTCTGCCTTGGTATAAAAACTATAGCATTAGACAGTTCAACAGACCTATCGAAGAAAAAAACATGTTATTGTTTTCTCATTAAACAAACAAATAATATAAAATATTGTCTAAAGTAAAAATTGTTTTAGTTAAAAGCAAATAAATCAGGAATAAATGTTGTTTGGCAAGATTAACAGATTCATATTGCTGCCGCTCAGAGGTACACTGCTGCCCAGCAACTTCATTGATACTCTAGAGTACTTTTGTGGGTACTCTAGAGTATCCACATCGGACGGACACGTACAATACACACACACTTGATTGGTACTGCACTGGTACTCTAAGAGTAGCCACAAAGTAGCTGTGCAGCAGTGTACTTCTGGTGTCGGCAGCAATAGGAATCTGGTGATGTAATAGCCAGCAAAGATCATTAGTTAAGATAATTAATCATGTTCAACAAAGTACCAAATTACAGGTAAAGTTTAATTTGCCATGGGAGATCAACACAAACAAAATGCAAATCAGGGAAAAAAGGAAAGAATCAAACCCGGGATCAAAACACAACGGAGAGGATTCAGTTTTCAACCTGCAACATCTTCCAGCATAAATCCAAAACATCATAAGACAATTGAATCAATGAAAACCTGATTGACTAATTAACAAATTGAACAAAAAGAACATAACCAATTTTAGAGGTATAATCAGTTTATTTCTCTGAGGTTCTTTACCTTGAATAACACGAAGTATTTTTTATTTTTGCAATAACATCTGAATATTTCCCGTGGGGTAATGGTGAATGTAACTAATATAAGGCTGATAATGTGAACGGTGTTCCGAAGCTATGCAAAAATAATGGGCTTCAAATAAATTTATTCTTAGATTCCCTGAAAAGAATTGCTTATTTTGGAGCCATTGTACCCATAGACCAGTACACAGAGAATCTTTCCGACTGTTTGTATTGGTATTTGTTTTTTTATAGTTCATTAAAACTTTTTTTTTTGTATATAAAACGACAACCTTCAAAACGTTAAAAATAGAAGAATTGTCAGAAATTGCTAATATCAATAGGTTATTTATCACTTTAAATATAAAATCGTGAAAACACAATAAATGCAAGCAATAAATGTGTGCAGCTCAAGATGACTTTCAGCCGCGACACTGGCTTTCTAATTTCCTTTATAATACTGACATAAGCATCGAGTTACAGCAGGCTCGTGACAAAGAATAACATGATCCAAACTTGGGCTTAAGGGACAAGACAGTAGTTTTATAGGATTATTTCGTACAACCTTCTTAATGTTAATTCATTATCAGACTGGATTTCAATCGTGGACCTTTAGGAGACAATGTATCACCAAGGAGTGAGATATACCGATATAGCCATATGGATGCGTAAGATTTCACACACTATGACCAAGTTTTTTGGCCTTGAAAAGTGTACTTTATTTAAGAAGTGATATGACCAAATACAGATACTCCTAATGGAATGATCATAAATATAAAGGTCTTCCTTCAAAATGAAGAGAAAATAATAACAATAGACATTAACCTTTTTGTCCCAAGCCATAAAAATTATGCTATATCTTAATGGCAAGATTAGACTTTTGAAAGCGCGCTGAGCTAGATATTTTCCCTTCATTTTCTGGTCCTATCAATTTTCCTTTGATGACTAGATGGAATGAAATAAAAATGTAAAATAACATATTTAAACGACCGTATCTGGTATGAAAACCGATTTGTTGAGATTTCAGCCGTTTGCGTTCGGCTCTGTGTTTCTTTGATTTAGCTATGCTAAGAGAATCTGTAAACAACGGTGCTATTGGTTTCAAGGAAATAACCCTTACCTCATTTCTAACCCCTCTGTGATAATATCTATGCATGTAAAGAACACCTAAAGGCGATGCATCTTCCTTGGTCACCTAAGCTGTAAGTATGGTGCGAGGTCTTGTAAGGTAAAACGGTTACCCATATTGTATAATCCTATTACTATTGGGCTTTCTGCAATTACATGTTATAAATATGCGGCAAGGCAACCAACGTCTTGTAAACTTCATAGGTATGAAGATATATTTTGATCAATACCAAGTATGCGAAATGTTAGCGCCAGAAAAGTACTCAGGTTAGCCATGTGAATCGTTGACCCAGTTGTGAAGATATCGCGAAAGGTAAACCTGTTTTCATTATTATTATAACTTTATACATAATAGTTGTATTAAAGAGTGACATATATGTAAATGCATTTGAAATCATCCATTCTTCAATTACAAATTTGTTATCGGCTAGAAATATATAGATAAAATTACCTTTGTAGGTTAAACGGGGACCATGTTAACCTGCTTCGCTATTGAAATTGCTGACGGGTTGAGTTCGTCTTGTCGGTTACCTTCAAAGTACCTAACGAAATACTATACCATTCCAAGTTATTGAAAAACATTACAACTAATGAAATTAAAGATTCGGATAACTCTGTAATATTTCAAAAAGATGGTTTTGCTTAAAGCCATAATATTTAAATACGATCTTACAATTGGAAATTGGTTAATTTTTTTTTCAAACCTGACTTTTTGTGTGCATATTTGTAATGTTTTCACATGTCCGAACTGACCTAAATGGAATCGGCCAAATTTGTTGTCTTTGTAGGTCAACAGAGAGTAAGGTTCGACATAAAGTCAATTATGACTTTATGTCCTAGAACTGCATGTTTAATGGCCAAAATAAACAGCAACCATTCCAGGCAGTTATTACTAATATTATTTCAACATTTTGAATAAAGAATAACAAAATAAGAATTTGACGGAAATCGTACATTAAGGCTTTTAAAAAAGGTCACAAAATGTCACAATTAATATAAAACTAAGTCAAATCTTAAAAACGAAACTACGACGATAAAAGTACTCTTTGGAAATCGTATCCTATCTTTAGAACTTGTGCTTTGATTAATGATTACATTAAATCATATTGAATTCATTTATTTATTGGGACTCGTTTGAATTTTAAAAAATTAGTTTGATGAACGGTTGATTCATTATCATCTGTTCTCTAAAATTATTAACAGCTAACTGCTACACGGCCCAATAAATTTCGTTTTCGGCAGAGTGTAACTTATTAGTTTTAATATTCTGTATACACCCAGAGCAGCAATGAATCGGCAAACGTCTCATCCAGAGCTGCGTCTCATCATACTGTAATACAACCATGTTAACAGTCATGATTAAGTCATTTCTCCTCCCATGATTGAACGTGAAATGTCACAACAGTCTCTGGAAGGAAGACAGCGGAGGATTTCAATTGCTACATAGGATATGATGTGTTCAGAAAAAAATACAAGTGTTGACAGCACAACTATATGAACAAGTATGAGCAAACGAGATAAGATAGAAAGAGTTGTCGTTAATCCATTCACTGCAGATATCAAGTGTATTCAACAGGTTCATGTAGCAGCGTATCCAGCGGAGGCAAATTTTCGTCCTATTTTACTCTTTGTCGTCACCATTCCCCATCCCCGAACATGGGGGGAGGGGCAATTTTTTAAACCCGGCTAAGCCACTGGGTCATGTTTATCCAAAATTTAGAATTTTACATTTACTTAACCATATTTGAAATCAGCATGAAAAATACATTTAAATAAGTACAAACATCCCTAGATTTAGTCAAATGATTCTTTAATATAAACAGTAATACGCAGTGCATAACCTATGATTAATCTGGCTTTGACGCCTAGCCTGTCTAATGTTGTTGGACGACGTGGTATTTACAGAATGGTTGTATGAAATGTTATAGGTTTTCATTTGAATCAAATAAGCGATTTGCCTGTCCGAAACCGATCGCTTTGTGAATAAATTGTCTCAGTCTGGAGTTATATGCACAGGAATAGGAAAAAAGGATGCTGGGAGAACGTTGAAAGAATGATTGAATATCATTTCAATGACTCTTCTTATACAGGAGGCAACAGTCCTTGAATAGAATAAAGGATTTGTTACACTTGAGTGACCTTAAACTATTCTTTCTTTGGCGGCAGTTTTGAAGACAATTATTGCGGTGTGTGAGTTTCATCATTTGAAATGCCGGCAGAGATGGATTTTTCATAAAGGTATAGAGAAGGTTCGTCCTTAGTGTCACAGCATGTATTTATGTCCACAGTATATTGGCAAACCCACAGCTACGTAACGGAGAAGATTAAAATTTACTGCGGAGGACCTTTGATGACCTTATAGCCTTTTTTTAATCTCTTTTCCTAACAACACATTATAGAAGATACATACATGGTGTAGTATTAAATTGTCTATGTGGAAGCGATTAGGCCTATTTAATTTATTCAGTGTTATAATCATTGAGTACATTTCTATAGATAGTATAACAAAGGATTTAATGTATTCTATTCATGTATTCTACTTGGATATGTTCAATAGAATAAATTATGGTTTGTTATGAAACACACATCTCAGTCACTAGGATACAGTAAACAAAAAAATATGTAGGGCTAAAATGATTTTCTAAAATGGTTTAAAATCACTTTGTAGGTAGAGATATTTTATAAGTTTAGGACATGGGATGATGAACATATTTATGTAGTTTATAAATTTGCAAGAAAAAAAAGAAGAGGGGTACTGATGAAAATCAGGGTATTATTCCCCCTTAAACTGAATAAAAAATGAAGCAAAATCTATGTCAAATCGACCGGTGAAAAGTAAGGGCTGCGCTTCGTATTTGTCACTCTTTATATCAAATTCTGTTTGGTATTATATCGAAACAGTGGCGTAGCTAGGGGTTGTGGCGACGAGGACTAAGGAAACATAATGCGCCCCTCATTCTTGAAACAATTGCTCGCGGAGCGCGCGAAAATTTGCACAAATAATGAAGTTGAATATCGGTCTTAAATTGTTGTTTCAAATGACTATTAATTTGTGCTGAAAAATTTGACTTTCATCGCTTGGCAGGGGCGCTGAATGAATGCAGAATTGGTCAATTCGGCGCCTCCCGAAGGTCACGCCAAGGGCACGTGCCCCCTTCCCCTCCCCTTTTCCTCCCCTGTCGCTATACCACTGTATCGAAACAGAATTAAATAACGTAAATTTTAACCTGTTGAATAATCCATTGAAGCACACGTTTGGTCCAGTAAAACCTGGTTAAAGTATTGTTAGGCATGCTTTAAGTTCACTGCAATAAGAATAACAGACATTTTTCAAAAGTGCTGCTAACGTACATATGTATACCACATCACGTTAATAAATTAATAGATAATAGAAGAGAAACATGAAAAGCCACATCAGTTTCAATGACTTGGGAAATGGTCTACAATAATCTTCCCGGCATGCACGTGCACTTTACCGGTCAATTTACATGTTGCACTATATTTTTCTTACTAGTCATTATATTTTCAAATGTTATTTTCCAGCGAATGCTACCGCGATAGGGTTTGCTATGGAAAACAAAATAACCGTTAGTGCAAATCGAAAGGATGATGTAAAACCGAAAGTTTCCACCCAACACCTTGGTAGCCATGGTAGCGACCCACAATGAAACAGGACAGAGTACTATGCAATACTTTGCACGTATCTCTTGCGGCTTATCCTAGACTACCCCGTAGTCCACTTGCCCATTGTGCATACTCTGGATATTGAATTTAAGCTTAAAACTCCGATTTTATTAATTTGTGCACAATTGATAGATTTTCACAACTGATCATCTTTTCAGTCACCGTACTCCCTCTGTTTGTTAGCTTCCCAAGTGGACTACTGACTTTGGATTGTGGTTTACATGCTTAACACGGCTGTCTATGAGCTTCTATGGATGAGATTGTCGGATTCCTGGCCTACTAAAATTGGCCATGATGTAATGCATCTTTAAATGGATCAGGCTTGTGATTGGTCGCACAGATCTCGTTATGGTTTAAATACTCTGGGCACCTGCCATTACCATAAATAACTACATGGTACACATCTATGCGGCCTTTGTGTCGGCGGGAACATGAGCGCGTCTTGTACCATGCTCGTATTTCCGGGCTTTGTGCGTGCGGTTAAATTGGATGATAAACAAGTATGATTGACAGTGTTTGTGTTAGGGATCAAAGTCCCATTTAAAATTGATTAAAATTGAAAGTCCATAGTCGGTTTTAACTGGGACTTATGCGATTAATAAACTGGTAGATTCTAAAAGCAGAATTGTTCAATATTGAAGTGCTTATATAATGACATTATGATGTTGCATTCAATAATATAAGCCTACGTATACTTTACTTTTACTGTCACTAATATAAACTTTTTCATAACAATTTTATACTAGTATTTTGATGTAATAAATATCAGTATAATTTCGAGTTCAACTGAATGCTTTCATCATGATTAATAACATGTTTTATTTATCAAAAATCGACTATGGCATAGTCTAGGCTTATCCAGACTTTTACGGCCTTTTCTCATATTTGAATTGCTATTAAATTCACTTTATTCAGGTCAAAAGCACGGCCTGCTACGGTTGGCGTGTTCATTGCATTGTGTGGCTATAGGACCGCTCTCCTGATGTCCAACATGTATAATACCATTATTATAAGGTTTCAAATATATGGCTAAAACTAATGCAATTCTCAAAAACCGCGTGTTTTGAAGCCAATAAAACTACTTATAATATTTAGCTGATGATTCAAAAAGATCGTTAAAGATAAAACTGATAAAATAGAAACTTTTCAAGCAATTATCATCATGATTTGTCAAGGGCTTACTAGTACTTACCGTTCACAAATTGACACATGAAACGGTTTTTACATTATCTTGGAATGGATTATATCTGATGAAGTCTATTCTATTTTATAGTATAGCAAGGAATATATTTTATTCATTAAATCAGAATATTGTGAATGACTTGTTGAAAAGAGGTGTCTCGGTCATAACTTGAACAAAGGTATCTCGCCCCAAAGTTACATTAATATTTCAGTGAATTATAGTGAGTTAGTGCTATAGTACAGTGCCAAAAAAATGGTTGCGAAGAACAGTTTTGTAAGATTTCGTATATTAGATCAGAGAGAGTGAGAAATAAAAACGTGACTTCGTTAAAAGCGTTTGAACAAGAACAGTTTCATTATATAAAAAGGCAGATATGTTGAAAAAGAATTATTTCTACCTTACGAGCTAAATATTATTTATTCATTCTTGGTCTATTAAACATAACATGAAATGGCAGCCATAGGCTGAATTGCGTGATATTGTGCAAATATAACAAGATTTACATTTTTAGAATATATCAAAATAAATTAAAATGAATAAACAATTGCTCTTCATTATACACAAATCTCGCCCCAAAGTTACATTAATATTTCAGCGAATAGTGATTTCAGATTTAGTGCTTTTTTATTTATTTTTTATTTCAGACATATTTAAAGAGGGTAGCCAAGATCAGTGATCCAGCACTGATGCCAATAATGCCAAAAAGTCATAATAGTAAAATAGGATAAAAAACAATGGTTGCGAAGAACAGTTTTGTAAGATTTCGTATATTAGATCAGAGAGAGGGGGAAATAAAAACGTGACTTCGTTGAAAGAGTTTGAACAAGAACAGTTTCAATGTTTAAAAAGGCAGATATGTTGAAAAAGAATTATTTCTACCTTACAAGCTATATATTATTTATTCATTCTTGGTTTATAAAACATGAAATGGCAGCCATAGGCTGAATTGCGTTTTATTGTACAAAGATAACAAGATTTGCATTTTTAAAATACATGTATTCAGAATATATCAAAATCAATTAAATTGAATAAACAATTGCTATTCATTATACACAAATCCATACAAAACATAGTAATAGTTTTATTTATCGATTTCCAAACGGTACTACTCAGAATTTGCTTGCTTTTAGTTGCAATAAAAACTTGTGTATAGCAAGTAAACAATACAATTCTTGAAAAAAAAATTGCCATTTTTAGCCCAAAACAAACATTTTATGCTGACTTTTGATTTTCAAGAGGTCATAGGTAAAAAACCGTTTGTTTTTAACAATTGCCATGCATGATTTACCATGTAAAATTCACTTTTTTTGGTTAAACTTGAATAAAATAATGAATATCCCCTCAAATATTTTGTCAAAATATAAAGATACAATTTTGTTAACGAATATTAAATATACATTTGACATGTATTCTTCACAGCAAATATGTAGTTCCTACTTTATTTACTTTATTATACCTGTTTAATAATTGAAAAGAAAAAAGGTTTAAAAAACCCCACAAAAACTGCATTTTCAACCCAAATATCTCAACCCACGTCACTTTCAAGAAATGCCAGCCGGATAAAATTAAAAGATCAGAACGTGTAGATACATTTTAACACTATAAGAAGCTTTGTCCAAAAATGTTGGACGAGAACTTCAAAATCACTATGTGGCCTCTATAAATCTGTTAAAGTTATGGCTACTTTAATATTTGACATTTTTGAGTAAAAATTGGAAAAAAAATCACAAAAACACATTTTTCAACCAAAATATAGAGGAGACTCTAACGATTAATTCTAACCCGGCTGGCACCTTTGTCCAAAACTGATACACGGGACCTTAAGTAGACACAAAGTGGCCTCCCCTCTCTACTATAAAGAGGTGCTGCATATTTTATAATTGGGTATAGAGGTGCTGCATATTTCATAACTGGGCGTATACCCATTGTACGTACACAATTAGCAGTTCTTCTGTACTATTAATTGTACCCCAGGACAGCTCTTCCGAGTATCAGTGTCCGAGCCAAGTCCGAGTCCGGTAACACAAACGCCTTGACAACACCCTATAATGTACATGGTGTCCCAAAAAAAAGAGGCCCCTCATTGCGCCCTCTTTTTCTCCTATTTCAGAAAAGTTGATCAAGTATATGTTGGTATGTAAAGAAGCCTTTAGCTGTTGGCTTTAATAAACCGAAACAATTATTTCAATCGACTCATAACTTTTGAAGATATGCCCTTTTAAAGAAATGTATCCGTTTTTCACTCTGTCCACGTAGGAGGTTTGGCTACTTCAAAGATTAAAAATATAACATTGAATATAAAACATTCCTCGATGATAACTTTATAAAATAACAACTTTATTTTAGGGAATGGGCTTTACCGGTGGGCTTATGGTTTATGGATTTTGTTATTAAGTGTCATTAATTTGGACGAAATTGATGTGGGATGGGACTTATTTTGCTATACCTGCAATTGCTTATGTTTTTCTCGGTTATTTTATGCCGTTTTGTTTTATTATGTTTCTTACTAGATACTTTCTTACTTCGTTGTTTCTTGCTTTCTCTTTATTGACAACATAAGTCATTTCTCTTTTTGGAATAAAAGGTAGCCCTGAAAAGGGCTGTTTAGTTTGTCTTTGGTTCTTTTGAAGTGAGTTTACTGTGCTGCTCTGCCTTCTACCTGGTTGCCTCCTTGACGAATACAGGTTTCAGCCCTAGTCCTCATTGCATCAATTGCGTTGCGTACCAACCTTGTGCGCCGGATACTTGCGAATATACACTCACAGAAAAAAATACACAAATTGTGTAAAATCTTACACAACTTCGATGTACGTATAGAACTCCAAAACAAATAGGTATTTTTTACATAACCATGAATTATGTAAAAAAACATAGCAGATAAGTAAAAAAATATACTTATTATTAGGTAAAATATTTACATAACTTTTATGTAGATTTTTTACCTCAGCTATTAGGTATTTTACTACATAATTGTTATGTAATATTTTACACAAATTATGTAAAAAATACATAACATTTATGTAGCATATGAACCCTATAACAAGTAGGTATTTTTCACACAACCTTGAATTATGTAAAAAATACATACCAGTTAAGCAAAAAAAACCCAGGTCAATAGGATTGGGGATTTCTTTCTTTCTTTCTTTGTTTTATTTTATGCTGAAACATAATTCATGATAGATTTGAAGTCATCAGATCTTGGTCAACTGTTAGATTCATTCAACAATAAAATTTCATGCATGAACTATTTTATTTTGTTTTTCTTTTCATTCTATCAGTTCAACCCGCCATCTAGTTAATGTTCAATGTAAGCATTTCTCTCTCGCATGAACGATACAATGCTACAGTACACTAATTCAAGCCTAATTCGAGTCCCACACTTGGTACACTAGGCTACATTATCGAAGTCATGTCAATGCATATCACGTCTATAGTACACTGTCCGTATTACCAAAGAAGATCTCCTGTGGTATTTGTGATCTATCTCAACACGTACACAAGTGCTATACAGGCAGTGCCGGTCCGTCGCAGTATACAGTATTGATCGCTGCAATGTCCCGGTGCATGTCAACTCTAATGTTGATCAATCTAGCAAAATGAACCCATAAATAGCCATTTTTAAAGTCTCAAAGAAATCCATGCATAACTTATCGAACGAATCTCCAGTTTGGTTCAAGCTTAATGACTCCGAAACCTACCTATTTGAATGAAGTTTCAGCAGGTATGCGCTACCCGATCACACACACGTCGTGTCCGCCATGCTTTCGGTCTCCGCCGATAATTTCTTACATGAAATAGGTAAAAACTACATGTGTGTCGATTTACATAACACGTTAGGTAGATTTTCTCCAATCAGCGAAGTATTTTTGGCTGACATTTTACTTCATTTCATGCAATGATTACACAAACTAGGTAAACTAGCTTCGTTACAGTTCAAATATGTATTTGAAGCATTTACAAACTGGCATGGTAAAAGTTTTTGACAAACTTTTACATATATTGTGTATAATATAATTTACATCGTGTTTTTTTACATAACGTGTGAATATTTCTCTAAGTGTAGCAGTAATACGTTTGCAAAGATCTTGACTTTTGCCACAAATGTAGAAATCAAGTGGTGTGAGGTCTGATGATCTTGCAGGCCATTCCACAACATGACCCATCCCAACCACTCTGTTTGCTATCCGTGTACAGAGTGAAAAACGGGTACTTGTCTTTAAAAGGGCATATCTTCAATTAGAGCCAATTAAAATAATTGTTTTGGTTTATTAAAGCTAACAATTAAAGGTTTCTTTACATACCAAAATATATTTGATAAACTTGTCAGAAATAGGCGAAAAAGAGGGCGCAATGAGGGGCCTCTATTTTTGGGACACCCTGTATTAATCTGAAAACTCACCCGTGATATTCTGCACATAAACTCTGTTAAGTCTTTAGTCTTAGACTGATGATCTGCAAGCAGGCAAGTGCTATCAACTAAAATCTATGAATGTAGTAAGCTTATATAGCGATGATAAAAATGTCAGAAAAATACACTACAAAATGGTATTTTCAGCAAATATTGCTTTAAGCTCAGCATGGCTGTAGTTCCAGAAAACATTAAAAACGAGATTTACACGTTCCTGTTAACGATCATACTGCATTTCAGCATATTAGTCTACTCAATTCATTTAAGCAAAGCTAGCATTAAACAATCCGAGAGGAGGGAAAGATAGAAGGGACATAGGGTAAGCGTCTGTAAGAGCCCAATACGTAACAAAATCCCAGTACGTATCAATTTGATACGTATTGGGCTCAACCTCTCCTACCTAGAACAAAAAAAAAAAAAAAATAATTCATCCCGCCCAATACGTAACAAAACTAAAATTTGATTAAAATTACTTTATTCATACTCCCTCCCTCTGCAGTGGTTTTTGTTACGTATTGGGCTCTATACATTTTTTGTTACGTATTGGGCTCCGGTTGTTTTTCAAGCAAATTATGGATATTATGTGCATGTGTTTTTATAGAAGTACTTTATATTGACCCAGTAACTCATTTTGAGTCTTTCTAGAACAAAATATTTGACAGTGTTTTATCTCTAGACTTGGAATTTATTTGTTACGTATTGGCCTCTGGTTATTTTGAAAGGACATTATCATGATTAAATGCATGTTTTTGTTATAGAATTACTTTATATTGACTCAGTAAATCCTTTTGAGTCATTTTGAGTCTTTCTAGAAAAAAAAAATTGACAGTGTTTTTCTCTAGACTTAGAATTTTTTTGTTACGTATTGGGCTCTGGTTATTTTTAAAGCAAATTATGGGTTTTAGGTGCATGTTTTTTGTTATTGACTCAGTAAATCCTTTTGAGTCATTTTGATTCTTTCTAGAAAAATTTTGACAGTGTTTTTTCTCTAGACTTAGAATTTTTTTGTTACGTATTGGGCTCTGGTTATTTTTAAAGCAAATTATGGGTTTTAGGTGCATGTTTTTGTTATAGAATTACTTTATATTGACTCAGTAAATCCTTTTGAGTCATTTTGAGTCTTTCTAGAAAAAAATTTTGACAGTGTTTTTTCTCTAGACTTAGAATTTTTTGTTATGTATTGGGCTCTGGTTATTTTTAAAGCAAATTATGGGTTTTAGGTGCATGTTTTTGTTATAGAATTACTTTATATTGACTCAGTAAATCCTTTTGAGTCATTTTGAGTCTTTCTAGAAAATTATTTTTTACAGTGTTTTTTCTCTAGACTTAGAATTGTTTTGTTACGTATTGGTCTCTGGTTATTGTGGTGATTAGTTGCATTTTTTGTTTGCTATAAACTTACTTTATATTGACCCGGTAACTCATTTTGAGTCATTTTGAATAATTCTAGAACAAAGCTGATTATGGTTATTAGGTGCAAGTTTTTGTTATAGAATTACTTTATATTGACTCAGTAACTCATTTTGAGTCATTTTGAGTCTTCTAGAAAAACAATTGACAGTGTTTTTTCTTTAGACATAGAATTTTTCTTGTTACGTATTGGGCTCTGGTTATTTTTAAAGCAAATTATGGTTATTAGTGCGTGTTTTGTTATAGAATTACTTTATATTGACCCAGTAACTCATTTTGAGTCATTTGTGACTCTATACATTTTTATGCGTTTTGGAGGTTACACTGTCGGAAAAGCTCTTTTATCCGGATTTTTCGCATATATGGACATGACCTGACCTCCAGTTAATATTTATCGAACAAAGAAAAAAAATTCGAGTGGGTCTAATTTTTTTGTTACGTATTGGGCTCTTTACATTTTTTATGTGTTTTGGAGGTTACACTGTCGGAAAAGCTCTTTTATCCGGATTTTTTCGCATATATGGAAATGACTTGACCTCCGGTTAATATTTATCGAGGAAAGAAAACAATTCGAGTGGGTCTAATTTTTTGTTACATATTGGGCTCTATACATTTTTTATGTGTTTTGGAGGTTACACTGTCGGAAAAGCTCTTTTATCCGGATTTTTTCGCATATATGGAAATGACTTGACCTCCGGTTAATATTTATCGAAGAAAGAAAGCAATTTGAGTGGGTCTAATTTTTTGTTACGTATTGGGCTCTATACATTTTTTATGTGTTTTGGAGGTTACACTGTCGGTAAAGCTCTTTTATCCGGATTTTTTCGCATATATGGACATGAGCTGACCTCCAGTTAATATTTATCGAAGAAAGAAAAAAAAAAAATTCGAGTGGGTCTAATTTTTGTTACGTATTGGGCTCTTTACATTTTTTATGCGTTTTGGAGGTTACACTGTCGGAAAAGCTCTTTTATCCGGATTTTTTCGCATATATGGACATGACCTGACCTCCATTTAATATTTATCGAAGAAAGAACAAAATTCGAGTGGGTCTAATTTTTTGTTACGTATTGGGCTCTTTACATTCTTTATGCGTTACACGGTCGGTAAAGCTCTTTTATCCGGATTTTTCGCATAAATGGACATGACCTGACCTCCAGTTAATATTTATCGAAGAAAGAAAACAATTCGAGTGGGTCTAATTTTTTGTTACGTATTGGGCTCTATACATTTTTTATGTGTTTTGGAGGTTACACTGTCGGAAAAGCTCTTTTATCCGGATTTTTTCGAATATATGGAAATGACTTGACCTCCGGTTAATATTTATCGAAGAAAGAAAACAATTCGAGTGGGTCTAATTTTTTTGTTACGTATTGGGCTCTATACATTTTTTATGTGTTTTGGAGGTTACACTGTCGGAAAAGCTCTTTTATCCGGATTTTTTCGAATATATGGAAATGACTTGACCTCCGGTTAATATTTATCGAAGAAAGAAAACAATTCGAGTGGGTCTAATTTTTTGTTACGTATTGGGCTCTATACATTTTTTATGTGTTTTGGAGGTTACACTGTCGGTAAAGCTCTTTTATCCGGATTTTTTCGCATATATGGACATGAGCTGACCTCCAGTTAATATTTATCGAAGAAAGAAAAAAATTCGAATGGGTCTAATTTTTTTGTTACGTATTGGGCTCTATACATTTTTTATGTGTTTTGGAGGTTACACTGTCGGTAAAGCTCTTTTATCCGGATTTTTTCGCATATATGGACATGAGCTGACCTCCAGTTAATATTTATCGAAGAAAGAAAAAAAATTCGAGTGGGTCTAATTTTTTGTTACGTATTGGGCTCTTTACATTTTTATGTTTTTGGAGGTTACCCTGTCGGAAAAGCTCTTTTATCCGGATTTTTTCGCATATATGGAAATGACTTGACCTCGGGTTAATATTTATCGAAGAAAGAAAACAATTCGAGTGGGTCTAATTTTTTTGTTACGTATTGGGCTCTATACATTTTTTATGTGTTTCGGAGGTTACACTGTCGGTAAAGCTCTTTTATCCGGATTTTTTCGCATATATGGACATGAGCTGACCTCCAGTTAATATTTATCGAAGAAAGAAAAAAAATTCGAGTGGGTCTAATTTTGTTACGTATTGGGCTCTATACATTTTTTATGTGTTTTGGAGGTTACACTGTCGGTAAAGCTCTTTTATCCGGATTTTTTCGCATATATGGACATGAGCTGACCTCCAGTTAATATTTATCGAAGAAAGAAAAAAAATTCGAGTGGGTCTAATTTTTTGTTACGTATTGGGCTCTTTACATTTTTTATGCGTTTTGGAGGTTACACTGTCGGAAAAGCTCTTTTATCCGGATTTTTCGCATATATGGACATGACCTGACCTCCATTTAATATTTATCGAAGAAAGAACAAAATTCGAGTGGGTCTAATTTTTTGTTACGTATTGGGCTCTTTACATTCTTTATGCGTTACACGGTCGGTAAAGCTCTTTTATCCGAATTTTTCGCATATATGGACATGACCTGACCTCCAGTTAATATTTATCGAACAAAGAAAACAATTCGAGTGGGTCTAATTTTTTGTTACGTATTGGTCTCTATACATTTTTATGTGTTTTGGAGGTTACACTGTCGGAAAAGCTCTTTTATCCGGATTTTTTCGCATATATGGAAATGACTTGACCTCCGGTTAATATTTATCGAGGAAAGAAAACAATTCGAGTGGGTCTAATTTTTTGTTACGTATTGGGCTCTATACATTTTTATGTGTTTTGGAGGTTACACTGTCGGAAAAGCTCTTTTATCCGGATTTTTTCGCATATATGGAAATGACTTGACCTCCGGTTAATATTTATCGAAGAAAGAAAACAATTCGAGTGGGTCTAATTTTTTGTTACGTATTGGGCTCTATACATTTTTATGTGTTTTGGAGGTTACACTGTCGGTAAAGCTCTTTTATCCGGATTTTTTCGCATATATGGACATGAGCTGACCTCCAGTTAATATTTATCGAAGAAAGAAAAAAATTCGAGTGGGTCTAATTTTTTGTTACGTATTGGGCTCTTTACATTTTTTATGCGTTTTGGAGGTTACACTGTCGGAAAAGCTCTTCTATCCGGATTTGTTCGCATATATGGACATGACCTGTCCTCCATTTTATATTTATCGAAGAAAGAACAAAATTCGAGTGGGTCTAATTTTTTGTTACGTATTGGGCTCTATACATTTTTTATGTTTTTGGAGGTTACACTGTCGGAAAAGCTCTTTTATCCGGATTTTTTCGCATATATGGAAATGACTTGACCTCCGGTTAATATTTATCGAGGAAAGAAAACAATTCGAGTGGGTCTAATTTTTTGTTACATATTGGGCTCTATACATCGCATATATGGAAATGACAGGTAATTTTTATCGAGATAGATCGAAATTCGAGTGGGTCTAATTTTTTGTTACGTATTGGGCTCTATACATTTTTTATGTGTTTCGGAGGTTACACTGTCGGTAAAGCTCTTTTATCCGGATTTTTTCGCATATATGGACATGAGCTGACCTCCAGTTAATATTTATCGAAGAAAGAAAAAAAAAAAAATTCGAGTGGGTCTAATTTTTTTGTTACGTATTGGGCTCTTTACATTTATTATGCGTTTTGGAGGTTACACTGTCGGAAAAGCTCTTTTATCCGGATTTTTTCGCATATATGGACATGACCTGACCTCCATTTAATATTTATCGAAGAAAGAACAAAATTCGAGTGGGTCTAATTTTTTGTTACGTATTGGGCTCTTTACATTCTTTATGCGTTACACGGTCGGTAAAGCTCTTTTATCCGGATTTTTCGCATAAATGGACATGACCTGACCTCCAGTTAATATTTATCGAAGAAAGAAAACAATTCGAGTGGGTCTAATTTTTTGTTACGTATTGGGCTCTATACATTTTTTATGTGTTTTGGAGGTTACACTGTCGGAAAGGCTCTTTTTTCCGGATTTTTTCGCATATGTGGAAATGACTTGACCTCCGGTTAATATTTATCGAGGAAAGAAAACAATTCGAGTGGGTCTAACTTTTTGTTACGTTATGCGTTTTGGAGGTTACACTGTCGGAAAAGCTCTTTTATCCGGATTTTTTCGAATATATGGAAATGACCTGACCTCCGGTTAATATTTATCGAAGAAAGAAAACAATTCGAGTGGGTCTAATTTTTTGTTACGTATTGGGCTCTATACATTTTTTATGTGTTTTGGAGGTTACACTGTCGGTAAAGCTCTTTTATCCGGATTTTTTCGCATATATGGACATGAGCTGACCTCCAGTTAATATTTATCGAAGAAAGAAAAAAATTCGAATGGGTCTAATTTTTTTGTTACGTATTCGGCTCTATACATTTTTATGTGTTTTGGAGGTTACACTGTCGGTAAAGCTCTTTTATCCGGATTTTTTCGCATATATGGACATGAGCTGACCTCCAGTTAATATTTATCGAAGAAAGAAAAAAAAAAATTCGAGTGGGTCTAATTTTTTTGTTACGTATTGGGCTCTTTACATTTTTTATGTTTTTGGAGGTTACCCTGTCGGAAAAGCTCTTTTATCCGGATTTTTTCGCATATATGGAAATGACTTGACCTCCGGTTAATATTTATCGAAGAAAGAAAACAATTCGAGTGGGTCTAATTTTTTGTTACGTATTGGGCTCTATACATTTTTTATGTGTTTTGGAGGTTACACTGTCGGTAAAGCTCTTTTATCCGGATTTTTTCGCATATATGGACATGAGCTGACCTCCAGTTAATATTTATCGAAGAAAGAAAAAAATTCGAGTGGGTCTAATTTTTTGTTACGTATTGGGCTCTATACATTTTTTATGTGTTTTGGAGGTTACACTGTCGGTAAAGCTCTTTTATCCGGATTTTTTCGCATATATGGACATGAGCTGACCTCCAGTTAATATTTATCGAAGAAAGAAAAAAAAATTCGAGTGGGTCTAATTTTTTGTTACGTATTGGGCTCTATACATTTTTTATGTGTTTTGGAGGTTACACTGTCGGTAAAGCTCTTTTATCCGGATTTTTTCGCATATATGGAAATGACTTGACCTCCGGTTAATATTTATCGAAGAAAGAAAACAATTCGAGTGGGTCTAATTTTTAGTTACGTATTGGGCTCTATACATTTTTTATGTGTTTCGGAGGTTACACTGTCGGTAAAGCTCTTTTATCCGGATTTTTTCGCATATATGGACATGAGCTGACCTCCAGTTAATATTTATCGAAGAAAGAAAAAACATTCGAGTGGGTCTAATTTTGTTACGTATTGGGCTCTATACATTTTTTATGTGTTTTGGAGGTTACACTGTCGGTAAAGCTCTTTTATCCGGATTTTTTCGCATATATGGACATGAGCTGACCTCCAGTTAATATTTATCGAAGAAAGAAAAAAATTCGAGTGGGTCTAATTTTTTGTTACGTATTGGGCTCTTTACATTTTTTATGCGTTTTGGAGGTTACACTGTCGGAAAAGCTCTTTTATCCGGATTTTTTCGCATATATGGACATGACCTGACCTCCATTTAATATTTATCGAAGAAAGAACAAAATTCGAGTGGGTCTAATTTTTTGTTACGTATTGGGCTCTTTACATTCTTTATGCGTTACACGGTCGGTAAAGCTCTTTATCCGGATTTTTTCGCATATATGGACATGAGCTGACCTCCAGTTAATATTTATCGAAGAAAGAAAAAATTCGAGTGGGTCTAATTTTTTGTTACGTATTGGGCTCTTTACATTTTTTTTATGCGTTTTGGAGGTTACACTGTCGGAAAAGCTCTTCTATCCGGATTTGTTCGCATATATGGACATGACCTGTCCTCCATTTTATATTTATCGAAGAAAGAACAAAATTCGAGTGGGTCTAATTTTTTGTTACGTATTGGGCTCTATACATTTTTTATGTTTTTTGGAGGTTACCCTGTCGGAAAAGCTCTTTTATCCGGATTTTTTCGCATATATGGAAATGAGCTGACCTCCAGTTAATATTTATCGAAGAAAGAAAAAATTCGAGTGGGTCTAATTTTTTGTTACGTATTGGGCTCTATACATTTTTTATGTGTTTTGGAGGTTACACTGTCGGTAAAGCTCTTTTATCCGGATTTTTTCGCATATATGGACATGAGCTGACCTCCAGTTAATATTTATCGAAGAAAGAAAAAATTCGAGTGGGTCTAATTTTTTGTTACGTATTGGGCTCTTTACATTTTTTATGCGTTTTGGAGGTTACACTGTCGGTAAAGCTCTTTTATCCGGATTTTTTCGCATATATGGACATAAGCTGACCTCCAGTTAATATTTATCGAAGAAAGAAAAAAATTCGAGTGGGTCTAATTTTTTGTTACGTATTGGGCTCTTTACATTTTTTTATGCGTTTTGGAGGTTACACTGTCGGAAAAGCTCTTCTATCCGGATTTGTTCGCATATATGGACATGACCTGTCCTCCATTTTATATTTATCGAAGAAAGAACAAAATTCGAGTGGGTCTAATTTTTGTTACGTATTGGGCTCTATACATTTTTATGTTTTTGGAGGTTACCCTGTCGGAAAAGCTCTTTTATCCGGATTTTTTCGCATATATGGAAATGAGCTGACCTCCAGTTAATATTTATCGAAGAAAGAAAAAAAAATTCGAGTGGGTCTAATTTTTTGTTACGTATTGGGCTCTATACATTTTTTATGTGTTTTGGAGGTTACACTGTCGGTAAAGCTCTTTTATCCGGATTTTTTCGCATATATGGAAATGACTTGACCTCCGGTTAATATTTATCGAGGAAAGAAAACAATTCGAGTGGGTCAAATGTTTTGTTACATATTGGGCTCTATACATTTTTATGTGTTTTGGAGGTTACACTGTCGGAAAAGCTCTTTTATCCGGATTTTTTCGCATATATGGAAATGACTTGACCTCCGGTTAATATTTATCGAAGAAAGAAAGCAATTTGAGTGGGTCTAATTTTTTGTTACGTATTGGGCTCTATACATTTTTTATGTGTTTTGGAGGTTACACTGTCGGTAAAGCTCTTTTATCCGGATTTTTTCGCATATATGGACATGAGCTGACCTCCAGTTAATATTTATCGAAGAAAGAAAAAAAATTCGAGTGGGTCTAATTTTTGTTACGTATTGGGCTCTTTACATTTATTATGCGTTTTGGAGGTTACACTGTCGGAAAAGCTCTTTTATCCGGATTTTTTCGCATATATGGACATGACCTGACCTCCATTTAATATTTATCGAAGAAAGAACAAAATTCGAGTGGGTCTAATTTTTTGTTACGTATTGGGCTCTTTACATTCTTTATGCGTTACACGGTCGGTAAAGCTCTTTTATCCGGATTTTTCGCATAAATGGACATGACCTGACCTCCAGTTAATATTTATCGAAGAAAGAAAACAATTCGAGTGGGTCTAATTTTTTGTTACGTATTGGGCTCTATACATTTTTTATGTGTTTTGGAGGTTACACTGTCGGAAAGCTCTTTTATCCGGATTTTTTCGCATATGTGGAAATGACTTGACCTCCGGTTAATATTTATCGAGGAAAGAAAACAATTCGAGTGGGTCTAATTTTTTGTTACGTATTGGGCTCTATACATTTTTTATGTGTTTTGGAGGTTACACTGTCGGAAAAGCTCTTTTATCCGGATTTTTTCGAATATATGGAAATGAATCGACAACCGGATAATATTTATCGAAGAAAAAACAAAATTCGAGTGGGTCTAATTTTTTGTTACGTATTGGGCTCTATACATTTTTTATGTGTTTTGGAGGTTACACTGTGGGTAAAGCTCTTTTATCCGGACGCATGGACATGAGCTGACCTCCAGTTAATATTTATCGAAGAAAGAAAAAAATTCGAATGGGTCTAATTTTTTTGTTACGTATTCGGCTCTATACATTTTTTATGTGTTTTGGAGGTTACACTGTCGGTAAAGCTCTTTTATCCGGATTTTTTCGCATATATGGACATGAGCTGACCTCCAGTTAATATTTATCGAAGAAAGAAAAAAAATTCGAGTGGGTCTAATTTTTGTTACGTATTGGGCTCTTTACATTTTTTATGTTTTTTGTAGGTTACCCTGTCGGAAAAGCTCTTTTATCCGGATTTTTTCGCATATATGGAAATGACTTGACCTCCGGTTAATATTTATCGAAGAAAGAAAACAATTCGAGTGGGTCTAATTTTTGTTACGTATTGGGCTCTATACATTTTTTATGTGTTTTGGAGGTTACACTGTCGGTAAAGCTCTTTTATCCGGATTTTTTCGCATATATGGACATGAGCTGACCTCCAGTTAATATTTATCGAAGAAAGAAAAAATTCGAGTGGGTCTAATTTTTTGTTACGTATTGGGCTCTATACATTTTTTATGTGTTTTGGAGGTTACACTGTCGGTAAAGCTCTTTTATCCGGATTTTTTCGCATATATGGAAATGACTTGACCTCCGGTTAATATTTATCGAAGAAAGAAAACAATTCGAGTGGGTCTAATTTTTTGTTACGTATTGGGCTCTATACATTTTTTATGTGTTTCGGAGGTTACACTGTCGGTAAAGCTCTTTTATCCGGATTTTTTCGCATATATGGACATGAGCTGACCTCCAGTTAATATTTATCGAAGAAAGAAAAAATTCGAGTGGGTCTAATTTTGTTACGTATTGGGCTCTATACATTTTTATGTGTTTTGGAGGTTACACTGTCGGTAAAGCTCTTTTATCCGGATTTTTTCGCATATATGGACATGAGCTGACCTCCAGTTAATATTTATCGAAGAAAGAAAAAATTCGAGTGGGTCTAATTTTTTGTTACGTATTGGGCTCTTTACATTTTTTATGCGTTTTGGAGGTTACACTGTCGGAAAAGCTCTTTTATCCGGATTTTTTCGCATATATGGACATGACCTGACCTCCATTTAATATTTATCGAAGAAAGAACAAAATTCGAGTGGGTCTAATTTTTTGTTACGTATTGGGCTCTTTACATTCTTTATGCGTTACACGGTCGGTAAAGCTCTTTTATCCGGATTTTTTCGCATATATGGACATGAGCTGACCTCCAGTTAATATTTATCGAAGAAAGAAAAAATTCGAGTGGGTCTAATTTTTTGTTACGTATTGGGCTCTTTACATTTTTTTATGCGTTTTGGAGGTTACACTGTCGGAAAAGCTCTTTTATCCGGATTTGTTCGCATATATGGACATGACCTGTCCTCCATTTTATATTTATCGAAGAAAGAACAAAATTCGAGTGGGTCTAATTTTTTTGTTACGTATTGGGCTCTATACATTTTTTATGCGTTTTGGAGGTTACCCTGTCGGAAAAGCTCTTTTATCCGGATTTTTTCGCATATATGGAAATGAGCTGACCTCCAGTTAATATTTATCGAAGAAAGAAAAAAAAAAATTCGAGTGGGTCTAATTTTTTGTTACGTATTGGGCTCTATACATTTTTTATGTGTTTTGGAGGTTACACTGTCGGTAAAGCTCTTTTATCCGGATTTTTTCGCATATATGGACATGAGCTGACCTCCAGTTAATATTTATCGAAGAAAGAAAAAAAATTCGAGTGGGTCTAATTTTTTGTTACGTATTGGGCTCTTTACATTTTTTATGCGTTTTGGAGGTTACACTGTCGGTAAAGCTCTTTTATCCGGATTTTTTCGCATATATGGACATAAGCTGACCTCCAGTTAATATTTATCGAAGAAAGAAAAAAAAAAAATTCGAGTGGGTCTAATTTTTGTTACGTATTGGGCTCTTTACATTTTTTTATGCGTTTTGGAGGTTACACTGTCGGAAAAGCTCTTCTATCCGGATTTGTTCGCATATATGGACATGACCTGTCCTCCATTTTATATTTATCGAAGAAAGAACAAAATTCGAGTGGGTCTAATTTTTTGTTACGTATTGGGCTCTTTACATTTTTTTATGCGTTTTGGAGGTTACCCTGTCGGAAAAGCTCTTTTATCCGGATTTTTTTCGCATATATGGAAATGAGCTGACCTCCAGTTAATATTTATCGAAGAAAGAAAAAATTCGAGTGGGTCTAATTTTTTGTTACGTATTGGGCTCTATACATTTTTTATGTGTTTTGGAGGTTACACTGTCGGTAAAGCTCTTTTATCCGGATTTTTTCGCATATATGGAAATGACTTGACCTCCGGTTAATATTTATCGAAGAAAGAAAACAATTCGAGTGGGTCTAATTTTTTGTTACGCATTGGGCTCTATACATTTTTTATGTGTTTTGGAGGTTACACTGCCGGTAAAGCTCTTTTATCCGGATTTTTCGCATATATGGACATGACCTGACCTCCAGTTAATATTTATCGAAGAAAGAAAAAAAAAAATTCGTGTGGGTCTAATTTTTTGTTACGTATTGGGCTCTTTACATTTGTATCCGTTTTGGAGGTTACACTGTCGTAAAAGCTCTTTTATCCGGATTTTTTCGCATATATGGACATGAAAAGACCTTCATTTAATATTTATAGAAGAAAGAAAAAAAAAAATCGAGTGGGGTCTAATTTTTTGTTACGTTATGCGTTTTGGAGGTTACACTGTCGGAAAAGTTCTTTTATCCGGATTTTTTTCGCAAGGAGTTACTTGATTTGATCTCTAATTAATATTTATTTATTGAAGAAACAGGAAGTACTGACTATTTCTTTTAAAGGCGCATATTGGAATGTCATCTTTCCCTGGGTAAGATCTGACACCAGGCCAGCCCATGGCCCGAGGGTAACATGAGTATGTTTGTTTTACCTTGAAGGCAAGGATAGTCTTGCAAATATGGGCTAACTTTCCCTAGGCCCTAGGAGTACAAGTTCACAGATTTTGTTATGTTATGCGTTTGGAGGTTTGCATGTCAAAAATGGTGTTTATAGGATTTTTGGTTTCATGGTTCGACTTCATTTGATATCCCATTAATATTAATCATAGACAAAAAGTATTCCATTTGTAGGTGTTAATGTAAAAAAATGGTTTTATTCTGATATTTTTAGAGGCGAAGCCGGCTGAAGCAATACCCGTGTAACAAATCGCTTGTTAAAACCATAGTGCAGTTATGTCCACGACAAATTCACCGTGACCTTTCCAACCATAAACCCGCTTAGTGAAGATTAAACCGAGATATGCAGTACTAAACCATTATAGCCACGTGATAATATAAATCCAAGACCGCTACGGTCGACTAATCCAATCGATAATGACGCTATAATTGACATGTACGGGCGGAGCTCCACTGACCGAGTTGTGGGGTATTTTGCAATGGTTTGCTGTCATTTACTCATCAAGGTGGTCCCCCGTTATTATAAGGACTATGCTAATGATTTAAAGATTGACATGTAGAGAATAAACCATACTTGATTGACAGAAAGTACTAAGTTTGTACCTATTACGGTTTCGTGATACCCCTCTTCCAAATGCGACCAAGCCAGGGCGGTCCGGTGAAGCAAAATGTGCATTGGAATAACACGGGAGTTTGGATATAGATGGTAGGATTTCTTTCTCATACAAATGTATGGTCCCTCGTTATTGAAGCATGTACCGGGTTGAAAATTCAGAAATTTTGAAAAGAATAAGTAATTGAAACATAGAGCAAGTACTAAATCATAGCTTTCATACTTTTTGATATATGACGCTAACTAGTTCATCTCATATATCTAAAACACAGCGCTACCAGTAGGGGTCAATTGCCTATTGTGATTGCCCCTGTGTTGTGTACATACATGTAGGCAACAATAACTGCATGATGCACCGAACAAACTTTGAGATGAGTGTTGTGTGAGATGTGTGCAGTCCCACACTGAGTGTCCTGGGCTGTCCCACAATCTTGGTTCGGTTCCGTCTTTGGATAATGGAATGATACATAATTACATACGACCTATGAACAAAAAGTTCTGTAACCCCATTAACCCGCCCCAGTTTCAAATTCCGCTTCTAAAATAGGCCTACTCCGTGCCAAAAATCCATTCTTCTTTCCCCATAAATCAATGTCAATGATTACACACACTGTCGGATCATGCGGCGATCTTTTGTGCGTAATTATAGAGGGCCAGGGGATTTACTTTATTTGAAGAAATCAAACAGCCCTAGAAATACAAATTGTAGTGTAATGATTGACAGACACTATTATTTCTTTTAATGAAAACAAATTGTAATCGAAAACCCAGTAACCAGTAACCAAACATTGAACTGATTAATAATGTTACATAGTCTTCATTACCAGTCATTATCCACGGATCCGAGTGTAGAAGGGTCTAAAAGAAAGCCGGTGGACTGTGATGAAACGCGGGAATAAATTGCATAGAAGAACGAATAAAAGGAGAGAAAACGTAGAGATATAGGCCTAAACAAAGAAAGAACGTGATGGTTAACGTATAAAGAAGAGGGGGAAGGAGAAAAAGAGAAAACGGAGAGAGACAGGGCGGCCGTAAACAAAATGGACTCTGGTCGGACATAATGACCCCACCCCCTTTAGAAGAAAATGACAGCCCCGTGAGACCACCGCTTCCGAAATTTTATCGGCGCTTGATTCAATTTCGGACTGTATTTTGTGAAAATTTGGGTATAATATTTAGGCCTACATTGTTGACAAATATGAAAAGCACATGAGGCCAATTTAATGTTTAGCGTACAGTCCTTTTAGAAAACAGGACATTGACATGGCTCAAAATGGGGTTAATTTTAAGTCTAAAATAAACCAAAAGGAAATTGCAAACTGTATTTTTTCACATTTCTGTCGACTGAGCAGGAGAGGGGGACTTGCCACTCTGCCCCAGGGCGATACTCCATTGGTGCTGATTTAGGGTGTGGTGCGGAGGGGTAATCGGACACGCACGTATTTTTTCAATCTGGCTAAATTATTACTTCAGTGTCTATTTCGTGTAATTGATCTTTTCGGTGAACCCATAAGCCTTTGCGATTACACCTGATATGTCGTCATTTGACTTTAGTACGCGTCAGGCCGATCCGAACATCGTTTAGCAAACATCGTTACTGCGATATTGCATATAAGTCGACGTGACGTCAAGTAACGACATCTCAGGTGCACTCGCAAAGGCTTATGGGATTTACCGAAAAGAATTGGATGCTGGGATATGTTTTTAAACATAAAATACATTTTATAACTGGTATTGTTGATGTTTGGTTACACATTTGATGTTGTTTCAGTTATAATATGCTAGCATATTAGGCCAAAAAAACTAAATTGTTGTCTTGCCCTCCCCAGCCTAAAATCTGGTGGTACAGCCGGCCGGATTTTTTTTACCAACTCAACCATTTGATACCTACTATTTCACAGTAACATGAGTGAAGAGAGGCAAATGCATAATATCGGCTGTATTTTCTACCCGATGTTGAATATTTTATTGAAGTAAATAATATCAAGGCCCTTCACAATTAACTCTTAGTTTACTTATTTAATTTTTTTTTAATTTAATTTTTTTTAAACCCAAAAAAACCGGGCCCATAATTATTTTCGCGATTTTGACCCGGCCGCGGATGGCAACACAACAACTTTTTTTTTTACCTAATCATAACACTTGTATATCGATCTAATCTCCTAAGAGGAATACACATTATTTTCATTTAAATGTTTACGACTTTTTATCGTTTCCGGCATATGAAATCTTACTTTCGTTATGAGTTCACCTACAAAAATATGGAAAATGTATAAAAACAGTGCAGGTAACATTTAAGTGGAATATTTTCTAAGCACCATGCGGCCTGTACACAAAGCTGAAAGATGAAGGTCAGCCAAATCCAATGATATTTGGTATGTAGTCTAGCTAGGTCAGATGGTTCCAACTATGATAGTAAAAAATCAGGTGACCCCTGGGGAAATTCCATGACCCCCTAAAATTGGCCCTCTTTTGACCTGCCTCAGAATTGATACAGCTTAAAATGAACAACATTTGACATCATGAAAATGTCCTTTGAAATAATCTGGGTCTGACAGAAAGTTGAACATATTGGAATTGAACTATGCTTTATAAGATGACCTATTCAGAAAAATTTATTTCTTTTGATATTTTACGTAATATCATCGTGGAATTTGGGCAAAAACATGATTTTTCATAATTTTGAAAGTAGCGAAAAATGAGCATTTTCAAATCACATTTTCTGCTATATTCAGGCTAACATTGGATCAAACCTTTTGGATAATATAACCAACATGTTGTACTTCTGAAATATGTTTAAATTAGCGTGGGACTTTTTTCCCTATACTGCAGGGGAGTTTGTTGATTTTGGCGGATTTTCCGTTTTTGCTTTTTTGTAGACTCAATTAACGTTTTCCAATGTATAAACATACTAATTATTTTACATTCACAATACGGCTTCAATTCTCAACCAAGGTTATTATTGATTTAAGTTTGATAACTATTTTCATGTGGATTTTGCTCTTTTATTATAGTGGAATTTGTTAATTTTCATGGAATTTGCATATGAATCTCCCTGCTAACTAATGATATGAAACTCGGGTTTCCTAGATTGATATGATATTTATTTTGATTGCTGATTTTAGAAATATGTTTCTAATAACAGAATGTGTTTTTTAATGGAATTTGTTTTTCCAAGGAATTTGTGTCTTTAAACATATTTTCGAAAGTGGAATTTGCAACCAACATTACACTGTTTAGGTAATAAATCATATTTAAAATAAAATTGACTAATATTTAGTTAACTGTTAGATCAGGCAAAAAACAACACATTTATAACAAAACAAAACAACACCACGCCATATAATATCTACTACCAATGCAATGGAATTTTCATTTCTTTTCAAAGGCGAATTTGATAATATGAGTTATCTATCAAATAACATGTACAGGTACTTCAAGCATTGTCTAAAATTGAATGTGTATATGTACATGTAATGATGTACGTTTACAATATCTCATTGAGCGTGAGACTCACGCATTCGGGGACTTTATCAGGTGTCAGATCTATTGCCATTTGGTATAATACCATTTGGTCTAATACCCATTTTATCTACAGACTTGACATTTAGTATGGAATATTTTCTCGCAAAATTCGAGGACTGGGCTGGAATTTCGGACTTTATGCAAAATTGTTCTGTTATTATCAAAATCAAATGTATAGGGTTTGAGGTGATATTTCCTAAACTTCGTCAGCAATTGGCATTTATCACATTTGAAATACACTTGCAATGTACACATTTTTGAACATGGGAGGAGATTAAAATATGGCTCTTAAAAGTGGTACGTACTCAGAAAGTTTAAATGACCCCCCGGGGTCAAATGTTATAAACTTATGGTACAAAAACAACTGCGCGGATTTCTGGTTGTCCAATGAACTCACGCTGCTTCTTTGTGTACAGTAAGATTGTAAGGGCCATTCAAACTTTCTGAGTGCGTACCACTTTTAAGAGCCATATTTTTAAAGCTCCTCCCACTTTCAAAACTGGTAAATTACAAGTGCATTTCAGTTCTGATGAACACTTATTGGTATTAAGGTTCAGTTAACATCACCTTAAACCTCAATAAATTTGATAATAACAGAATGATGTTGCTCAAATTCAGAAATTTTACCCCCACAAAAATCCAATTCAGTCTTCTTAAAACCGCAATTTTAGGATAATTCACTACATTATGAGCGCCATAATGTAAACTAATGGAAATTGGAAAGCACAAATTCTGACAAAAAATTATGTTACACCATCTCCCGACACCCACGATTAATATTTAGCCCGTGCGGTTTATGCAGACCCCTTCCAGACCAGTCTTGGAATTTTGCAAAAAAATATTCCATACTAAATATCAAGTCTGTATATACAAAAGGTCTAGTACCAGAAAGGCTAATTACCACGTCTAATAATCATATAGTCTAATGTCCATTTAGTATAATATTGTTTGGTCCATTAACCAGTATGTCTACTGACCATATAGACTAATAACCATTTGGTCTAATATTTTTGGCCCCCACATATATGTGGGGCTTATGTTATCATCCAAATGGTTGACTGGTTGTTTGTTTCTTTGTTTCTTTGTTTGGCTGTGCGGGCGGCGGTATTTTTTTAACTACGGAAAAAAAAATTGCGTCCGGGCGGAAGCAAATCCATTAATCCACTGTGCAGCTTAAACGTAATAACCTATCAACTTCAAACTTGGTTTGGCTATTTGTTCTTCTTTTCCGGTCTTTACAAGGTATATAAATAATATAACCGGTATAGGCTCATCATGCATCACCGGGGGTGCCACAGCATGGGACATGGGCCAGTATGAGTTATCTGTCACTTTAAACTTTAAAACGAAATAGGTTTCTATGGGGTTGACCCATAATTTTCATGTCAAAAGGGAGGGCCTTTGAGGTCTGTAAAGGGTGGCCCTGACAATTTTCGCGATTTGCATCAGCCCCCCCACACAAGTGTTTGTGAACGGTCCCTAGACTATTGGGTTTTGGTCTAAATGGTAAATAGGACCAAATGGTTATTGTACCAAATGGTAATGGGACCAAGTGGATGTAGTAAAATCCAACAAATTCTCACGCATCATCAAATTTAATTTACGGATTCATTCATGAAAACCACGCTTATACCAGAACATTTTGTGATACTATACTATTTCTTCATCATATACCATTATTTCTCCAACTGAAATCCCTACGCAGATCAGCCGGTCCTAAACGCTGGGCCATAGTCTCAAACAATCAAGCGCGCCGTTAGGTAGCGCCATGTATGTAGGCATATATGAATGTAAATTATTGACCAAATACAGCCAAAAATGGGATATTTGGACATTAAAAAGTCACTTCTAGGTACAAACTTGCACTCAGTTGTTATTAATAATCAACATACTAATGTTATATAATATTTTCTTTCTGATTAATACAGATTGTACATAGTATTAGACAATATTAATATGCTCATTTTGATTTTGTTGATTTACGAACTAATGCAAAATGCAATATTTTAAAGACCCCTCATAATAAATTGGAAAAAGATCCCACAATATAAAAAACGTTTTCCTATAGTCAAAGGATGGGAAATGTTTATCTAAAAAGGTCATATCAAACTCAGCCTGAATAAAGGCAATAAGTAAGTTAGAAATTAGGTAAAATTTGCATTTTTTTCTCATTTTCGACATTTTGAAAATATGGCTATATTGAGTTTATAAAAAATCCACCTTAATGAAATTGTTGGCTTCTGCAAATTTGTGAGGAGATTCACCAATATATGTATTTTCAATGCCAATTTGTTTGGGACCTGTTGAATTATGGAGTTTCTTACAATATTTCCTTGAAATGCGATGAAAAACTGCTTTTTAAAACATATTTTAGGTGATTTTGGAGCGATTTTTAGGGGGTGGTCATATTTTTTAACGGGGGGCTCCAGAGAATTTTTTAGTGTCGCGATTGAAAAGTGTTATCAAAACCTATCAATGTCCCAAAATATTATTGATGGCGGCCGACCTTCATCTTTCACGTCTGCAGGAAATTAGAAAATATGCCACTTAAATGTACAATTATGTTAAGCTTGAAGAAGCTATCATTTTATACAGGACAGAAGTTATAAGAGTGGAGGTAGACCTTTTTGAATGGCCCTCGTATATCAAGGAGGTTCAACGCCCCCTGGGAAAATGCCGCAACGAAATAAAATATGAAATATAATCTTCAGTAGATAGCAATGACTTCACATAACAATCTGCTATCATTTGATAGCACTGTCTTTACATAACCATCAGCTATCTTCAGTAGATAGCAATTACTTCACATAGCCATCAGCAACCTCAGTAAATAAATATGACTTTACATAGCCATCAGCTTATATATCAATAGATAACAATGACTTTATATGACCATTTCTAAATTGGCAAATACTGTATCAAGTTGACAATTGATATAGGGCCATAACCCTCACCCTAACCTTTAACCCTAACCCTAAGCCCTATAACTATAAATCTTAACCCAAGTCCCAAACCAAAACCCTAACCACAAGCAGCGCCCTTACCCTTACGCTCTTCAGTAGATTGAAATGACTTCACATAGTCATCAGCTATCTTTAGTAGATATTAATGACTTCACATAGCCATCAGCTAACCTCAGTAGATAACAATGACCTCACAGAGCAACCAGCTATCTTTAGTAGATAGCAATGACTTCATAATAGCCATCGTCTTTCTTTACTCCATATTAGACATCAGCTATCTTCAGTAGATAATAATAACTTCAAATAACAATGACTTCATAGAGCCATATCTTGAATAATTAGCAATAACTTCACATAGCCATCAGCTAACCTCAGTAGATAGCAATGACATCACATAGCCATCAGCTATCTTTAGTAGATAGCTTCACACAGTAATCAGCTATCTTCACCAGATATAGCAATGACTTCACAGAGCTATCAGCTATCTTCGGTAATGAAATGAATTGACACAGCCATCAGGTAACCTCTGTAGATAGCAAAGACTTCGCAGAACAAGCAGCTATTTTTAGTAGTTTGAAATGACTTCTCAGGGCAATCGGATATCTTCAGTAGATAGCACTGGCTATCTTCAGCAGATAGCACTGACTTTATATAGCCAACAGCTATCATCACTAGTTAGATAGTAATGATTTCGCAGATATTTATTTGATAGCACTGATTTCACATTGCCATATCGGTTGTCTTCAGTAGACATGGTAGATAGTAATGACTTCACAGAGCAGTCAACTATCTTCATTTAATAGCACTGACTTCCCATAGCCATCAGTGTCTTAAGTAGATATCAATGAGTTTACATAGCCGTCAGCTTTTCTAAGTAGATAGCAATGACTCCACAGAGCCATCAGCTAACATCAGTAGATATCAAAGACTTAACTTAGTCATCAGCTATATTCAGTAGATAGCAATGATTTCAGAGAGCCATCAGCTAACATCAGTAGATAGCAATGACTTCACATAGTCATCAGCTATCTTCAGTAGATAGCAATGACTTTAATAGTCATCAGCTACACTCAGTAGATATTAATGACTTATCATAGCCATCAGCTATCTTCAGTAGATAATAATGACATCACATATACATAACTTCAGTAGATAACAATGACTTCATAGAGCCAGCAGCTATCGTGAATAGATAGCAATAACTTCACATAGCCATCTAGCAAGGACATCACATGGCCATCAGCTATTTTCAGTAGATTCCCCACGAATACGCTCACACCCGGACCCCAACCTTCTTCTGAAGAATTTTTTCTCAATTAAAGAAATATTAATTATATTTTACCTAACAACGCAAATTGACAAGATTGTAAAATTGCCCAAATTTGTTAAAATGTATGCAAATTTATTTAGATAAGGAACAGCAATGTTTAAAATTTGTTTCATTCCAAGTTATTATGTGATGTAGGCCTACATAATGGTTAAATTTTGTTGAATTTTCAGATTGTCTGATTAGCAATATACTTGATGACCATGCATGGTGACGGTGAGGTGACCATGCAAATTGTATGCAAATTAGCTAATTTTCTATAATTGTTCTTCACGTGCAAAACATTGCAGACTCCACAGTTACAAACTTCTCTACCTTCACAAGAAATCAGAGGAACTCCAGATACCTCTATCGAATTATAAAATACCCAGACATTTATTACGGTTCTTCCACACATGACACATTAGTTTAAAGGTGCTTTGGTCAACTTCAAAGGACCTTTCTAGAGGGCGCAAACATGATTCAACATCGACAGATTCGTAAAAATGAACCCTTTTTATAATTCGGAATAGCGATCACAGTGACTCATTTCGGAATAAAGAACCCTATTTAGATTTCGGAATGAAGAATTTTTTTTTCATATTCCGAATAGAGAACTTTTTTTCATATTCGAAGTAGAGAACACGGTGACTTCGAAATAAAGAACCTTTATTCGATTTCGGAATAGAGAACCCATTTTTTCATATTCGGAATAGAGAACTTTTTTCATATTCGGAATAGAGAACCTTTTTGTTTTCGGAATAGAGAGCCTGTTTGTGTCTTGAGAATTTTCGGAATAGATAACCTTCGGAATAGAGAACCGTGTTTTTCGGAATAGCGAACCTTTAGTAACATTGTACACCCTTGGTCAGTGCACCCGAACTACTTTCGCCCCAGGCACCCTGCCCCAAAGTAAGCAGGGGCGTCGTTAGACCAATCGCATTGGGGGGTATACGGCATATTTTGCCGACGGAAATATTTTGGTCTGTCTAATACAATTGTGAATTGTAGATCCCAAATTTATTTTTTCGCCAGGGCGCTCAAGAATCTAAAAAGTGTGGGTGTGTGTGTGTGTGTGGGGGGGGGGGTGATAATCAAAATTTTTCCTCAATATTTTTTTTTCATTATTAACTACTTTTACAATAACAATATTGTACAACAACAACTTCCGCACATTGGCTTTTGTAATCTGCCGACAATCCTATATGTTTTGCCGACAACCGTCACTTTTACCGACAACATTAAGAATTGGAGGAGGGGTGTCTCACCCCATACCACCCACCCCCTTCTAGCGGCAGCCCGCAAAATTACGTCACCGCAATCAAAAAGGAATGACTGGGCACCATACTAGCATACATTCCCTCCTTCCTATAGTTTCCGGCATGTTTTTGTCCTTTTGGGGCGTCCTCTTTCATGATATATCTTTTAATTTTCTCTGTTTAATGATGAACGTAACGTTTATATTAAAAACCATATACAGTTTATTGGTAAATGACTGATTTTGTTTGGAACAGAAATCGCATGTGCTCAAAATGGTTTGAGGCCGAATTGGCGTGGGACCGAATTGTTTTGGGTGCGAATCTACCTGGCCCTCAGGACGGGTATGGTCTAGGACTCAGGGAAGGTAATATGGATTCTGCTTAAGGGGGTATAATACCATGATTTTGATCAGTATCCCTCTTCTTTTTTTGTTGCAAATTTATGAAGTACATAATTTATTCTCTTTAAGTAGAGTACATGAATAGAATACATTAAATTCTTTGTTATACTATCTATAGAAAACTTATTCAGCAATGCATGCTAAATAACACTGAATAAATTAAATAAACTTTTCCACAATGGATGCATAGTCAATTTAATACTATGTACCTTCTATAATGTGTTGTTAGGAAAAGAGATTTAAAAAGGCTATATGTCATCATAGGTCAGGTTATAGGTCACTTGGTTCAGGTCAAATTTAGGCATCCATTTTGAAAACTTGTGATAGTCTGTGATATCATAATGAGGGATCAATTTTGATATTTTGTCTTTTACTGGATATAATATTGAAAAGGTGTGAGGTGGATATACTAAAATACCTTGGGATGTAAATGGTGAGTACAATTTAGATTGCCTAGTTGAGATGGATTTGACACATAAATATAAAATAGTTACCAAAATCACAAAAGTGAAGCTTACGAAAAACTACCTAATATGGTGGTATAGGTGACAAGTGTTTTTTCAACATTGCTGTAGTGTGGTTGTGGTAACCTGTTACCTATGGCTTAATTAAGTTTCAGTGAAATAATGTCGCAAGTTAAAAAATATAGCTCAAAATTGAAAATAGAAGCATTTTAACAAGTTTGTTTTTTGATAGGTGTGGAGCACCAAGTTCATGAAGTCATAAAAAAAATCAGGAACCGCTTATTCCCATTTTACATATCAACATTATTTCCCTAATGTGTTAGCAACACATATCCAAAATTTTAACGAAATTCGTTGATAGTAAGCTTTCCAAAATGAAGTGAATTTAAAACACCAGTGATGTACCACCTTTTGGCTTCTACCTTTAAAAGCATGTAAGTTACATTGATACCGATGCCACCAATAGAACGAGAAGATTTGCCCCTTCATTTTGCATACCACTTTGTCCAATTGTTTTTCTCATTTCTTCACAAAATGCAAAAAAAAATGCAATGGGTGTAGTACCCCCTTAAAGGCACAATTAATGCACGATTTTTTACAGATTTTTTAAAACCTTTTTTGCAATTTTTTTTTTTTGTGCGAAACTTTCAGACAAATTTGGTGTGATTGCAGGACAACATAATAGAAAATCTATGATTTTCACACATTTCAGATATTTGCAGTATTTAGGGAGCGGTCATTATTTAATTACGCCAGCAAGGGGGGGATGGAGGATTTCCATATTTTTCTCGATTTTTACGTTCCCCTTTCAGGTTCCCCACCAATCAGGTAAAAAAAATTGATGATCTCCTCTCCTAACTAAAAACAAGTCATTGGTCTTTTTTGTTTTTGATTTGTTTTTATCGAATGCTTTCGGTTGACACAGTCAGAATGTTACAGCACTAAAATCATAGATTTACTTTTTAGAGTTAACAAGTCACTGTACATGTACACCTGATCATGTGATGCCGCGATATAGACCTACAAAAGTATAAAAACAAGTTGGAAATTATTATGGAGGGGAACGACGTTTCTTGCTTCCCTTTGAACATGAAATTGCTGCAAGAATATCATGGGCGTGCCCAAACACATCGACAGGGGGTCCAGGGACTCAATGCTAGGCCTCTGTCGGGGTTCAGAGCCTCAGTGGAAAGCCCCCCCGAAAAATTGACATTCGATTATTTTGAACTAATTTGATGCATTCTGGTGTGGTTTAGAAAACTAATAATGGTTAAAGGCATATGGCCTATAAAGTTAGGCGCACCAGGTGCATAACAGGAGGCTATAGGGGGGGTTACGGATTCCAGTAAAATGGATTCTCTTCTTCTAAATTTGATTCCTGGTTGACCCAGGCGGCGGATGACATGATCGAGCCGGCAACTTGTGAAACCGCACGGCCGTATGGCATTTTCCAATATACTCGGTTAGTTTTGTGGGGTTCATTATCGAACCCCAACGGTTTTAGCTTGTATTTATATTATTTATCAACATAGGCCTATTTGTTTGTGATATTTCAAGCGTTTTAAAATTTCAAAACAATCCCATTCAATTACACGGTTGACGATGAAAATTTACTGAATTTAGAGAATGCAATGCGGCCACCACCTGGGTTGACCCACAAAAGTGTTTGTGGGGAGTGAAAATGTTTATCATTTGGTGTCGGTTTCACCAAAGTATTGTCTTTTTGGAATGAGCTAACAAAAATATAGACCAATTTAGTCATTTTTGGCGATATTAGCAACTTGAAAAAATTGACTAATTATTTTTGAAATTTTAGGTTAAAGCAATAAAAAGGGGTCATCGGATATGCATGGGGGGTAGTAACTTCAAATTTTTTGTAAAAATGTAATTTATACATGGTAAATGTTTGCAAAATGGAAAGTATATCAAGTTGCGATGGATATTTGGATCAAAAGTCAATACAAACATTTTTCTGAGACCTCTGGTTTTTGACCTATGAACTCTTGAAATTAAAAGTAGGCACTATATAATGCGTGTTTTAGTGATGGAGCCTCTTTTATAATCTTGAGCAGTTTCTTGCATTACAAAAGTTTGTATTAAACTTTATATTATTGATATACAAGCTTTAAGTTTAAGCTATTAGGAGCATTCAAAGTGAAGGCAGTTTCCATGGCAACGGCCATATATACTCATTTTAAAGCAAATTCTCCCAGTAAAATTGAGCAAATTTCTCAGTAAAATAAAAAATGGGAGTAAATGGGGCCACGATCTAGAGAAGGGCCAAGTTTGAGAGGAAAATAATAGTAATAAAACAATTTTAAAAAATTAAAAAAGAAAGAATACAACACACGGTCAACCCTCTTAAGAATGTAAGCATTAACATAACACCTTATCTGGCCCACCAGGATAATAATTTATAATTTTTTCATAATTTCCCAATAGGATTTGCACACACGTTTAAATAGCTTGATATCAAATTATATCAGTGACATTAACAAATATCGTATATTGGACATATTTTTCGTATAATTACGATATTCGCCCATTGGCTTACTGAACAGCGCTAGATAATTATTATCTTGTGTAATAAAAATCGATGATCGAATATAACTTTTTCGCAAGGTACCGATACCAATATGAATATCCGATTCATAATAAATTGTAAGTATGGGATAATACTGGACACTTCACCCCGCACACTTTCACCACGTATATTTCCACGCGGCCAGCACACTTTCATCCCAGCACACTCTCATCCCGTACGCATTCGCCCTCTAAATAACAAGCTATTCTATGTTCAAAATGGGAAGAATGGGCCGGTCGGTCCAGTCGATTTTTTTTTAAACTTCAGATTTTAAAAATCCTAACAAGTATTAAATACTGGTTCATCCATTAGGGACATTGTCAATTTTTACTACTGGATATTTGTTAGATAATCAACTAAGACTAGTCTTTCAAAAAAATTTAAAAAAAAAAAAAAAAAATTAGTTTCTATATCTGTACAAATTTTAAAATAAATCCTAACTCGATTTTTTTCTTTCTTCTATAAATGTTGGAGGTCAAGACAAAATGCGAAAAAATCCGGAAAAAGAACTTTTTCGACAGTGTCGGAGCCAAAACGCATAACGTAACAATTAGACCCTCTCCACTTTTTTTCTTTCTTCGATAGGTATTAACCGTAAGTCAGGTCAACTCCATTTATGCAAAAAATCCGGATTGAAGAACTTTTCTGAGAGTGTCGGAGTCAAAACGTATAACGTAACAAAACAATTAGACCCCTTGAATTTTTTTTCTTTCTTCGATAAATATTAACCGGAGGTGAGGTCAAGTTCATACATGCGAAAAATTCCGGATAAAAGAACTTTTCCGACAGTGTAACTTCCAAAACGCATAACGTAACAAAAAATAAGATCCACTCGATTTTTGTTCTTTCTTCGATAAATATTAACCGGAGGTCAAGTCATGTCCATATATGCGAATCCGGATAAAAGAGCTTTTCCGACAATGTAACCTCCAAAACGCACAAAAATGTATAGAGCCCAATACGTAACAAAACATTAGAACCATTCGAATTTTTTTCTTTCTTCGATAAATATTAAATGGAGGTCAGGTCATGTCCATATATGCGAAAAAATCCGGATAAAAGAGCTTTACCGACAGTGTAACCTCCAAAACACATAAAAAAATGTATAGAGCCCAATACGTAACAAAAAAAATTAGACCCACTCGAATTGTTTTCTTTCCTCGATAAATATTAACCGGAGGTCAAGTCATTTCCATATATGCGAAAAAATCCGGATAAAAGAGCTTTTCCGACAGTGTAACCTCCAAAACACATAAAAAATGTATAGAGCCCAATACGTAACAAAAAATTAGACCCACTCGAATTGTTTTCTTTCCTCGATAAATATTAACCGGAGGTCAAGTCATTTCCATATATGCGAAAAAATCCGGATAAAAGAGCTTTACCGACAGTGTAACCTCCAAAACACATAAAAAATGTATAGAGCCCAATACGTAACAAAAAATTAGACCCACTCGAATTGTTTTCTTTCCTCGATAAATATTAACCGGAGGTCAAGTCATTTCCATATATGCGAAAAAATCCGGATAAAAGAGCTTTTCCGACAGTGTAACCTCCAAAACACATAAAAAATGTAAAGAGCCCAATACGTAACAAAAAAATAGACCCACTCGAATTTTTTTCCTTGTTCGATAAATATTAACTGGAGGTCAGGTCATGTCCATATATGCGAAAAAATCCGGATAAAAGAGCGTTACCGACCGTGTAACGCATAAAGAATGTATAGAGCCCAAAACGTAACAAAAAATTAGACCCACTCGAATTTTGTTCTTTCTTCGATAAATATTAAATGGAGGTCACGTCATGTCCATATATGCGAAAAAATCCGGATAAAAGAGCTTTTCCGACAATGTAACCTCCAAAACGCATAAAAAATGTAAAGAGCCCAATACGTAACAAAAAATTAGACACACTCGAATTTTTTTCTTTCTTCGATAAATATTAACTGGAGGTCAGCTCATGTCCATATATGCGAAAAATCCGGATAAAAGAGCTTTACCGACCGTGTAACGCATAAAGAATGTATACAGCCCAATACGTAACAAAAAATTAGACCCACTCGAATTTTGTTCTTTCTTCGATAAATATTAAATGGAGGTCAGGTCATGTCCATATATGCGAAAAAATCCGGATAAAAGAGCTTTACCGAACGTGTAACCTCCAAAACACATAAAAAATGTATAGAGCCCAATACGTAACAAAAAATTAGACCCACTCGAATTGTTTTCTTTCCTCGATAAATATTAACCGGAGGTCAAGTCATTTCCATATATGCGAAAAAATCCGGATAAAAGAGCTTTACCGACAGTGTAACCTCCAAAACACATAAAAAATGTATAGAGCCCAATACGTAACAAAAAATTAGACCCACTCGAATTGTTTTCTTTCCTCGATAAATATTAACCGGAGGTCAAGTCATTTCCATATATGCGAAAAAATCCGGATAAAAGAGCTTTTCCGACAGTGTAACCTCCAAAACACATAAAAAATGTAAAGAGCCCAATACGTAACAAAAAATTAGATCCACTCGAATTGTTTTCTTTCTTCGATAAATATTAGCCGGAAGTCAAGTCATTTCCATATATGCGAAAAAATCCGGATAAAAGAGCTTTTCCGACAGTGTAACCTCCAAAACACATAAAAAATGTAAAGAGCCCAATACGTAACAAAAAATTAGACCCACTCGATTTTTTTTCTTTGTTCGATAAATATTAACTGGAGGTCAGGTCATGTCCATATATGCGAAAAAATCCGGATAAAAGAGCTTTACCGACAGTGTAACGCATAAAGAATGTATACAGCCCAATACGTAACAAAAAATTAGACCCACTCGAATTTTGTTCTTTCTTCGATAAATATTAAATGGAGGTCAGGTCATGTCCATATATGCGAAAAAATCCGGATAAAAGAGCTTTTCCGACAGTGTAACCTCCAAAACACATAAAAAAATGTATAGAGCCCAATACGTAACAAAAAATTAGACCCACTCGAATTGTTTTCTTTCCTCGATAAATATTAACCGGAGGTCAAGTCATTTCCATATATGCGAAAAAATCCGGATAAAAGAGCTTTACCGACAGTGTAACCTCCAAAACACATAAAAAATGTATAGAGCCCAATACGTAACAAAAATTAGACCCACTCGAATTGTTTTCTTTCCTCGATAAATATTAACCGGAGGTCAAGTCATTTCCATATATGCGAAAAATCCGGATAAAAGAGCTTTACCGACAGTGTAACCTCCAAAACACATAAAAATGTATAGAGCCCAATACGTAACAAAAAATTAGACCCACTCAAATTGTTTTCTTTCCTCGATAAATATTAACCGGAGGTCAAGTCATTTCCGTATATGCGAAAAAATCCGGATAAAAGAGCTTTTCCGACAGTGTAACCTCCAAAACACATAAAAAATGTAAAGAGCCCAATACGTAACAAAAAAATAGACCCACTCGAATTTTTTTCCTTGTTCGATAAATATTAACTGGAGGTCAGGTCATGTCCATATATGCGAAAAAATCCGGATAAAAGAGCTTTACCGACCGTGTAACGCATAAAGAATGTATAGAGCCCAAAACGTAACAAAAATTAGACCCACTCGAATTTTGTTCTTTCTTCGATAAATATTAAATGGAGGTCAGGTCATGTCCATATATGCGAAAAAATCCGGATAAAAGAGCTTTTCCGACAATGTAACCTCCAAAACGCATAAAAATGTAAAGAGCCCAATACGTAACAAAAAATTAGACCCACTCGAATTTTTTTCTTTCTTCGATAAATATTAACTGGAGGTCAGCTCATGTCCATATATGCGAAAAAATCCGGATAAAAGAGCTTTACCGACCGTGTAACGCATAAAGAATGTATACAGCCCAATACGTGACAAAAAATTAGACCCACTCGAATTTTGTTCTTTCTTCGATAAATATTAAATGGAGGTCAGGTCATGTCCATATATGCGAAAAAATCCGGATAAAAGAGCTTTACCGACAGTGTAACCTCCAAAACACATAAAAAATGTATAGAGCCCAATACGTAACAAAAAATTAGACCCACTCGAATTGTTTTCTTTCCTCGATAAATATTAACCGGAGGTCAAGTCATTTCCATATATGCGAAAAAATCCGGATAAAAGAGCTTTTCCGACAGTGTAACCTCCAAAACACATAAAAAATGTAAAGAGCCCAATACGTAACAAAAAATTAGACCCACTCGATTTTTTTTCTTTGTTCGATAAATATTAACTGGAGGTCAGGTCATGTCCATATATGCGAAAAATCCGGATAAAAGAGCTTTACCGACCGTGTAACGCATAAAGAATGTATACAGCCCAATACGTAACAAAAAATTAGACCCACTCGAATTTTGTTCTTTCTTCGATAAATATTAAATGGAGGTCAGGTCATGTCCATATATGCGAAAAAATCCGGATAAAAGAGCTTTACCGACAGTGTAACCTCCAAAACACATAAAAAATGTATAGAGCCCAATACGTAACAAAAAATTAGACCCACTCGAATTGTTTTCTTTCCTCGATAAATATTAACCGGAGGTCAATTCATTTCCATATATGCGAAAAAATCCGGATAAAAGAGCTTTTCCGACAGTGTAACCTCCAAAACGCATAAAAAAATGTAAAGCGCCCAATACGTAACAACAAATTAGACCCACTCGAATTTTTTTTCTTTCTTCGATAAATATTAACTGGAGGTCAGCTCATGTCCATATATGCGAAAAAATCCGGATAAAAGAGCTTTACCGACAGTGTAACCTCCAAAACACATAAAAAATGTATAGAGCCCAATACGTAACAAAAAATTAGACCCACTCGAATTTTTGTCTTTCTTCGATAAATATTAACTGGAGGTCAGCTCATGTCCATATATGCGAAAAAATCCGGATAAAAGAGCTTTTCCGACAGTGTAACCTCCAAAACACATAAAAAATGTATAGAGTCCAATACGTAACAAAAAATTAGACCCACTCGAATTGTTTTCTTTCCTCGATAAATATTAACCGGAGGTCAAGTCATTTCCATATATGCGAAAAAATCCGGATAAAAGAGCTTTACCGACAGTGTAACCTCCAAAACACATAAAAAATGTATAGAGCCCAATACGTAACAAAAAATTAGACCCACTCAAATTGTTTTCTTTCTTCGATAAATATTAACCGGAGGTCAAGTCATTTCCGTATATGCGAAAAAATCCGGATAAAAGAGCTTTTCCGACAGTGTAACCTCCAAAACACATAAAAAATGTAAAGAGCCCAATACGTAACAAAAAAATAGACCCACTCGAATTTTTTTCCTTGTTCGATAAATATTAACTGGAGGTCAGGTCATGTCCATATATGCGAAAAAATCCGGATAAAAGAGCTTTACCGACCGTGTAACGCATAAAGAATGTATAGAGCCCAAAACGTAACAAAAAATTAGACCCACTCGAATTTTGTTCTTTCTTCGATAAATATTAAATGGAGGTCAGGTCATGTCCATATATGCGAAAAAATCCGGATAAAAGAGCTTTTCCGACAATGTAACCTCCAAAACGCATAAAAAATGTAAAGAGCCCAATACGTAACAAAAAATTAGACCCACTCGAATTTTTTTCTTTCTTCGATAAATATTAACTGGAGGTCAGCTCATGTCCATATATGCGAAAAATCCGGATAAAAGAGCTTTACCGACCGTGTAACGCATAAAGAATGTATACAGCCCAATACGTAACAAAAAAATTAGACCCACTCGAATTTTGTTCTTTCTTCGATAAATATTAAATGGAGGTCAGGTCATGTCCATATATGCGAAAAAAATCCGGATAAAAGAGCTTTACCGACAGTGTAACCTCCAAAACACATAAAAAATGTAAAGAGCCCAATACGTAACAAAAAATTAGACCCACTCGAATTGTTTTTCTTTCTTCGATAAAAATTAACGGGAGGTCAGCTCATGTCCATAAATGCGAAAAAATCCGGATAAAAGAGCTTTTCCGACAGTGTAACCTCCAAAACACATAAAAAATGTAAAGAGCCCAATACGTAACAAAAAATTAGACCCACTCGATTTTTTTTCTTTGTTCGATAAATATTAACTGGAGGTCAGGTCATGTCCATATATGCGAAAAATCCGGATAAAAGAGCTTTACCGACCGTGTAACGCATAAAGAATGTATACAGCCCAATACGTAACAAAAAATTAGACCCACTCGAATTTTGTTCTTTCTTCGATAAATATTAAATGGAGGTCAGGTCATGTCCATATATGCGAAAAAAATCCGGATAAAAGAGCTTTACCGACAGTGTAACCTCCAAAACACATAAAAAATGTATAGAGCCCAATACGTAACAAAAAATTAGACCCACTCGAATTGTTTTCTTTCCTCGATAAATATTAACCGGAGGTCAAGTCATTTCCATATATGCGAAAAAAATCCGGATAAAAGAGCTTTACCGACAGTGTAACCTCCAAAACGCATAAAAAATGTAAAGCGCCCAATACGTAACAAAAAATTAGACCCACTCGAATTTTTTTCTTTCTTCGATAAATATTAACTGGAGGTCAGCTCATGTCCATATATGCGAAAAAATCCGGATAAAAGAGCTTTACCGACAGTGTAACCTCCAAAACACATAAAAATGTATAGAGCCCAATACGTAACAAAAAATTAGACCCACTCGAATTTTTGTCTTTCTTCGATAAATATTAACTGGAGGTCAGCTCATGTCCATATATGCGAAAAAATCCGGATAAAAGAGCTTTACCGACAGTGTAACCTCCAAAACACATAAAAAATGTATAGAGTCCAATACGTAACAAAAAATTAGACCCACTCGAATTTTTTTCTTTCTTCGATAAATATTAACCGGAGGTCAAATCATGTCCATATATGCGTAAAAATCCGGATAAAAGAGGTTTTCCGACAGTGTAACCTCCAAAACGCATAAAAAATGCAAAGAGCCCAATACGTAACAAAAAATTAGACCCACTCGAATTTTTTTCTTTGTTCGATAAATATTAACTGGAGGTCAGGTCATGTCCATATATGCGAAAAATCCTAATAAAAGAGCTTTACCGACCGTGTAACGCATAAAGAATGTATAGAGCCCAATACGTAACAAAAAATTAGACCCACTCGATTTTTTTTCTTTGTTCGATAAATATTAACTGGAGGTCAGGTCATGTCCATATATGCGAAAAATTCGGATAAAAGAGCTTTACCGACCGTGTAACGCATAAAGAATGTATAGAGCCCAATACGTAACAAAAAATTAGACCCACTCGAATTTTTTTTCTTTCTTCGATAAATATTAAATGGAGGTCAGGTCATGTCCATATATGCGAAAAAATCCGGATAAAAGAGCTTTTCCGACAGTGTAACCTCCAAAACGCATAAAAAATGTAAAGAGCCCAATACGTAACAAAAAATTAGACCCACTCGAATTGTTTTCTTTCTTCGATAAATATTAACCGGAGGTAAGTCATTTCCATATATGCGAAAAAATCCGGATAAAAGAGCTTTTCCGACAGTGTAACCTCCAAAACGCATAAAAAATGTATAGAGCCCAATACGTAACAAAAAAAAATCCAGCCGAAAAACACTGACAAATATTTTGTTCTAAAAATACTCAAAATGACTCTAGAAAGAGTCACACATGACTCAAAATGAGTTACTGGGTCAATATAAAGTAATTCTATAACAAAACACGCACTAATAACCATAATTTGCTTTAAAAATAACCAGAGCCCAATACGTAACAAGAAAAATTCTATGTCTAAAGAAAAACACTGTCAATTTTTTTTCTAGAAGACTCAAAATGACTCAAAATGAGTTACTGAGTCAATATAAAGTAATTCTATAACAAAAACTTGCACCTAATAACCATAATCAGCTTTGTTCTAGAATTATTCAAAATGACTCAAAATGAGTTACCGGGTCAATATAAAGTAAGTTTATAGCAAACAAAAAATGCAACTAATCACCACAATAACCAGAGACCAATACGTAACAAAAAAAGTCTAGAGAAAAAACACTGTAAAAAATAATTTTCTAGAAAGACTCAAAATGACTCAAAAGGATTTACTGAGTCAATATAAAGTAATTCTATAACAAAAACATGCACCTAAAACCCATAATTTGCTTTAAAAATAACCAGAGCCCAATACGTAACAAAAAATTCTAAGTCTAGAGAAAAACACTGTCAAAATGTTTTTTCTAGAAAGACTCAAAATGACTCAAAAGGATTTACTGAGTCAATATAAAGTAATTCTATAACAAAAACATGCACCTAAAACCCATAATTTGCTTTAAAAATAACCAGAGCCCAATACGTAACAAAAAATTCTAAGTCTAGAGAAAAAACACTGTCAAAATTTTTTTTCTAGAAAGAATCAAAATGACTCAAAAGGATTTACTGAGTCAATATAAAGTAATTCTATAACAAAAACATGCATTTAATCATGATAATGTCCTTTCAAAATAACCAGAGGCCAATACGTAACAAATAAATTTCAAGTCTAGAGATAAAACACTGTCAAATATTTTGTTCTAGAAAGACTCAAAATGAGTTACTGGGTCAATATAAAGTACTTCTATAAAAACACATGCACATACTATCCATAATTTGCTTGAAAAACAACCGGAGCCCAATACGTAACAAAAAATGTATAGAGCCCAATACGTAACAAAAACCACTACAGAGGGAGGGAGTATGAATAAAGTAATTTTAATCAAATTTTAGTTTTGTTACGTATTGGGCGGGATGAATTATTTTTGCCACTTTTTGTTCTAGGTAGAAGAGGTTGAGCCCAATACGTATCAAATTGATACGTACTGGGATTTTGTTACGTATTGGGCTCTTACAAGCGTCCGTTGTGACACAAACAAAAATAATGAAACGTGTTGTCTTTTCCGTTGTGTTGTGATTCCCCATGCTACGTCTCTTTAAGCGAAGGGGACACCCATAAGCTGCTAAAAAAAGAGCATTTAGCTGAAATGATTTACTCAATTTTTGCTGTCACATGCTTATTAATCCATTCAATTTGCATTTAGGTTATCCTTACTTTTACTTTGATATTTAACGCAAATGCTAATCTCAAAACAACAACAAAAAATCGTATTCCTTTGTTTCTTATTGTTTTAAGATTCTAAGATTACTTGTAAATGTTAATGCTTATCGTAAAAGTCACTTTGCTTTGAGATGCATTTCTGAAGTAAATACTGACTGAGGATAATGCAGAAGTGCTCCAATTTGACCTCAATCATTTCTACTCCAAATACACAGGGAATACAAGTTGCTAGAAATTGTATATAGATCGATTATACCACTTCAAAAATCAATAGTGGTTTAACCATTATCATTGTAAAATATATGGAAAATTTACGCAAGCAGCAGATCAAGATGACGTCAAGCCGCGACATTGGCTATGTAAATTCCTTTGCAAAATACTATCTAAATCCATGTTAGTGACAGGTTATAACGTAATAACTTTGGATTTGAATACTGGACATGTGTCATCAAGGAGTGAGATATCGCGATATCGATGCATAAGAGTTCACTTACAAGAGCAAACAAATAATTTAGTTTTTTAGCCTTGAAATCATCATTCCTCGGATGCAGATTAAGCGACCACAATATTTCTCCATGCACAACGATCTTTGGCAAGTGCGGCAGTTTGAATCATCATACCCTATTGTACATTGAATGTAGGTTACATAAGAGGTGCGTGAACTTCGCGGTCTTCTTTTGCTATGTAAGAAGCATATCTTCTAGCAGGCTCCTCCTTTGGAAGACGAGGGGAGTCCCCAGGAATCTCAGTTGGTGATTCCTTACGCAGTGGATAAGAACGTTGTTCATGGCCTATATGCTGGCATTTGAGATAACTGAAATAGTTACAAGCAAACCTTTCTTTACGAGATAATCAAAATTATTTAATCTAACCGAAGTTCAGGTAAAAGTACAGGGACTCCAAAGGCAATGATCATAAATCATGATATGAACCGTCTTTCCTTCAAGATAACGAGAAACTGATAACAATAGGGCCCTAAGTGAGTATTAAAATTGTTTGTTTTAAACAATAAATTGTGCTACTATTGGCGATTTGAATGTTGATTTGAATGTGAACACTGATAATGTAAGAAAAATATATTGCTGGCAAATAAACTTGAAATGGAAAAATATTATATACGACCGATAGTATTTTAAAAAAAAAGGCAATTTAGTGAAAGTACCTGTTTATTAGCATTCAAAAGATTCACAGGATAGGCACAGGGCTTTGCTGAAAACGGTTAGTTTTTGAAGTTAAACTTAGAAATATTGCTATTTTTCCAAGTTTCTATCATGGATGGCAAATCTGGTAGGCGGTTTATAATGATTTGTTCTTTCGTTGTCACCAAGGCTTATGGCAAATCCCCACATCTTCCTTACAAAGAATTGAGCCCGCATGAGTTCAGTTACTCAGAATATGATTTGTAATTATTGAAGCCCCCTGTGATCTTACAAGCGCTCTTTTGTATTCTTTCCAACTCATATGTTTGCTTTTTAGACGTTCCTGTTAAAGCAGGGTTTGATATTATTCTATTCGACTCATTTAAGCAAAGCTAACATCAAATAATTCGAGAGAGGGGAAAGAGGGTCCTTTCTGACACAAACAAATGATGCAAAATAATGAAACTTGTAGCTTTAAGTTGTTGTGATTGCTGGTGCGTCATCTCCTTGAGCTCTCTGTCTTTGAATTAATGCTAGCTTCATCTCAAGTTTTCAACTACCAAATAGCTCCAAATGAACTACTATTAAACCTACCCAGCGTCTTCAGCAGAGTCTAACATATTAGTTTACTCATGGCAGCATTGAGTTGGCAAACTTATCATACCATAATGGCATCTTGTAGACTCCTCCCATGATTGAACGTGATTACTTAAATGTCACAACAGTCTGAGGAAGGAAGAACTCGGAGGATTTCAATTGGTACATGGGACTTGGTGTATCTAGAAAACTACAAGTATAAGCAAATGAAAGATTGAAAGAGTTTTTGTTAATCCATTCACCGAAGATATCAATATACAAAATTATACAAATATCAGCATTTACTTTACAATTTACAAATACATTCAAATGAGTACAAACATCCCTAGTTTGTTTTGGAGGATAAACAGTGACTAGGGAATGATGTGCCGTGTGCAATATATCAATCTTGCTTTGACGCCTGCAGTGTTGTTATATTTTACAGTAAGGTTTTCATTTACAGTAAATGAAATGTCATAGGTTTTCCTTTGAATCGAAAATATAAGCGAGTTGCTTATCAGAAACAAGCCGCTTTGTAAATTAATTGTCTCTGGAGTTTTACCAGACAGGACTGATATCGAGATGCTTTGAAAATAAAATGATGCGTTATGGGTATTCAGACACATCGTCGTGACAGAGGAGGGTGAGTCGCCTTGTTCATAAAAGACATCTTTATCTGTGATTCTATTACCCCCACGACCCATTATTCAAAATCGCGCACTGTGATTTGTTGAAACGCGTCACGTGACAGACCATTAATTAGCGATAAAGTGTCAAGGGCAACGAACTTTATGTTCTTCTATCATCACAGCGCACAGCAGAGCGCACAGCACACCTGCTTATGTAGGGGAGAATGGAATGTCAGGGGTGTGTTATTGTATGTGCATACCTGCTTATAGGGGAGAATGGAATGTTAGGTTGTGTTATTGGAATGTGCATACGCTTTGGCTACGCGTATGCGCTCCACCTTGAGGTAAACAACTTGAAAAAAAAAAAAAAAAAAATTGATATTTTCTCTTTAAATCACACTATTTTGTGGTAATAGAATAGAAATAAAGGGTGCAGCATTATCCTTTACACGCAAATAATGTGTCCTCGGCAGTAAAACGTTTAAATAATGGGTTCGGCTGCGCCTCACCCATTATTTACGTTTTACTGCCTCGGACACATTATTTTCGTGTAAAGGATCATGCATTACCCTTTATTTCTTAATTATACGTGCTGATCTGGAAATAGCTGATTATGAAAGACTGTCTGTGGATTGAAATCGATACTGTTCGAGGGTCTGGTCTTCGGGGAGTTGTTTACCGCCTACCCAATGTTGTCTTCTCATACTAAGATTATTATTACTAATTGGCGATTTGAATGTTGATTTGAATATGAACTCTGCATAATGTAAACTCTCATAATGTGAATACATATTGAACTATTTTGATTAGTACACTAGACATGCGAGAGGTAATACATGTATTACCAGGGGAACTCTCATGGAACATGTTTATGTCACATAATCATTTTCATCTAACCCATATTTACAAAATATATAAATCAAATTGACAAAGGCGCAAAGTGCTTCCTGAAACACTCTTCTTGTGTAAATATTTTGGCCTCTGGTTGATATGTCGAAACTAATGAATAAATTAACACACAATTTTAATATTTGAGTTGCGCTAATAATTACTAAAATGCTTTTTAGGCAATAGAAACACTATTTAGTATTCACAGCGTCTGTATGGGATATACTACATGCTGTCTTACCACCTTAAGGTGACCCTCGCGTCGCCTTATTTTGTTACGTATTTATAATACCGAGGGATTATAACAAAATGTATAGATTTTTGTTAAATAATTGTTCGTAAATCACCTTTTTTATGAATTATGCCAAAATATAAGATACTGAGAAATTTTGTTTTCGGATCAACACCTACGGGCATGTTCTTGTAATTATGTATAATCAGTCTTTGTTATTTCTTGCTAACTTTACTATTATATTATTATAAATGAATATTGTGTCTTACAACACAGAGGAAAACAAAACAAGAGCCGAAGTGCAGATAAGCTTTCATCGAAATTGGCTTTTAATCTTTAAAAGCACACAATATTGTAGTCAATGAAGTTGAAAACATATTACTCACATATCCATTGGGATATTCTATTGCCATGAACGAAAGTGCAGGTGCGCGAGTGATGAGTCTGCCAATACAGTGTGAAATACATACTCCAAAATAGTCTTCAGAAAGCGACATCATTCTCATGTGAGATGATCTTTTACACCCACATTATATAGCTCACCGCTCACGCATCTTCCAACTCTTTTTTAACTTAGTGTCAGGAAATATTTATTCATACAAACAGATCTAATACAGACAGAAAATAATTTCATCTATCTTTTGTAAAATATCCACCTAATTTAGAAATGTATGGTTAATATGTTGATAATATCATGATTGATACTTGAGATCTTTTAAAAATATGTAATAAAAATTGCACTTGCAACATATTTACTCATACCTTAATTCAGTTTTTGAGTACACAGAGACAAGGGACGGTTTTGCCATGAATACATCATGATAATGGAGACACAGGTAGAGTACACAGAGACAAGTGACGGTTTTGCCATGAATACATCATGATAATGGAGACATTGATAGAGTACACAGAGACAGATGACGGTTTTGCCATGAATACATCATGATAATGGAGACACGGATGGAGTACATAGAGACAGGTGATGGTTTTGCCATGAATACATCATGATAATGGAGACACAGATAGAGTACACAGAGACAAGTGACGGTTTTGCCATGAATACATCATGAAAATGGAGACACAGATAGAGTATACAGAGACAGATGACGGTTTTGCCATGAATACATCATGATAATGAAGACACAGATAGAGTACACAGAGACAGTTGACGGTTATGTCATGAATACATCATGATAATGAAGACACAGATAGAGTACACAGATACGGTTATACCATGAATACATCATGATAATGAAGACACAGATAGAGTACACAGATACAAGTGACGGTTTTTCCATGAATACATCATGATAATGGAGACACAGATAGAGTATACAGAGACAGTTGACGGTTATGCCATGAATATATCATGAAAATGGAGACACAGATAGAGTACACAGAGACAAGTGACGGTTTTGCCATGAATACATCATGATAATGGAGACACAGGTAGACTACACAGAGACAAGTGACGGTTATGCCATGAATACATCATGATAATGGAGACACAGATAGAGTATACAGAGACAGTTGACGGTTATGCCATGAATATATCTTGAAAATGGAGACACAGATAGAGTACACAGAGACAGATGACGGTTTTGCCATGAATACATCATGCTAATGGAGACATAGGTAGAGTACACAGAGACAAGTGACGGTTTTGCCATGAATACATCATGATAATGGAGACACAGGTAGACTACACAGAGACAAGTGACGGTTATGCCATGAATACATCATGATAATGGAGACACAGATAGAGTACACAGAGACAGATGACGGTTTTGCCATGAATACATCATGATAATGGAGACACAGGCAGAGTACACAGAGACAAGTGACGGTTTTGCCATGAATACATCATGATAATGGAGACACAGATAGAGTGAGTATACAGAGACAGGTGACGGTTTTGCCATGAATACATCATGATAATGGAGACACAGATAGAGTATACAGAGACAGGTGACGGTTATGCCATGAATACATCATGATAATGGAAATCACATTTACTTAATCACAGATGTCACAGATGTTTTTGTCGAGTCAGATTAGTTGCCTTAGTCAAATTAAGTATTTGTACCATAAACTTATTCTGTCGCCAAAAGGTGCTGGATTCACTATACTTCAAGAATATTTTTCCAATCCCTTCCCCCAATATCAAAAAGAAATCTAAGCCACTGAATATGTTTGACAACATCTGCGAGGAAATGAAGGACATCAGTATTTCAATTAAATCATATACTAATCATAATCCATTTTGAAATATATTATAGATCGTATCAAGTATTGTTATGGAGACGTAAGAGTACATCAAAACACATTATTAGATAGCATAACATTCGTCGGATCAGAATAATGCTCATCCCCATCATGCAACATTGTGTATGACGTCATAGGCCTGGTTTGGCCCGGGGGTTGGCGTGTTTGATCAAGGCTTGTTCTACAGTTTATCGGTGTTTTCCGTGTGTTGCCCTTTGCCAAGGTTAAACATCGGTAATAAGATGTAAACTGACTAAACTCCTGATTAATCCAACTTGGCATGTGCTACTCTAGAGGTTAATTGCCGGGTTAATGGTTTTGTATTTAATGTTTCCTCACACACCATGCACACGTACATCAAAGAATCAAAAATATTTCTTTTCAAACTGTACAAAATACTAGGCTGTTTGTTTAAGAGATCTGATACCAACGTTTGCACAGTAGTTTTTGTGAGACATGAGAGCACATCAGACACATCTAATTGCATTCTGAATACCAGGAATGTCCTGATAATATCAAATAATTTGGATTTTTGAAATTCGCGATATAATACAAATTTTATAGCAAATTATTAAAAATTTCTATTTCTGACATTAAACAGTCCTCAAAGTAAACTTTATCAATCTAATGATATGTACTTATAGTGCATGTAGCTCGGAGGAAAAGCCGTCCATAATTTGAAAAATTTGACTGTTTGTCCAAAAAACCCTAAATATTTTATTAAGTTAATCTTGTTTTCCACATCACTAGATATTACCCAGGAATCACAACCATAGAGTATACTGTCATACAGGTTGTGTGGAACAACTTGACTTTTGTTTCGATGATGGATATTTATGGACTTCTCCAAGTGCATCTCTGTCTGTTATCTCTCTAGTATCTCTTTATATACTTGCATTTACGCAAGATCCACCTTTGCTATTAACTTTAGATTCAAAATAAGACATCAACTTTAATGGGATGATCTTGAAAACGTTGTGATATTCGAATGACAACTAAATTTGAGACACCATGTAGTTGTCATTCGAATAGTGTAATGTCACTAATCTGAATTGAGAGAAATAACATTTCTCGGCCTTAAAAAGTCATTCCCTTCGTAAATACTCGTTTATTATTCTAACAATATAACTTGAACTCGAAAACACTCGAACTTCTTGGAGCCTCTCCACATCCCACACTGATATTGAACTGTTAATCCACCGGACTTCTTTTACCAGTGGGCAAGATTGCCGAGCGGTCTAAGGCGCTGAGCCGTCGGCCGGGATAATACGATCTGCGTGGGTTCGAGCCTTGGGCTTGCCTTTGGTGAGAATTCATTAACCTATCCCAAAATGTTCCTATAAGGTCGGAAATCCTGCAATTATGTTCAGTTACTGCGAGGTTAGTGTATCAGAGATATTTTCTCTGAAAGTGTGAAGCAGTCTCTGCTTCGAAGCAGTATAAAATAATTATAATTGTAGAATTCCTTCTCGCCCCCATAAACTACATAGCACATGCAGATATATGTAGTGTATGAACGGGTTCGTGGTTCGGAAAATCACGTAAAGCGGGTGGACCCATGTACAGGAAGAGTCAAATCCTGTGCACGTTAAGTGTCAGAGCTATTCGAAAAGAGAAGGGGGACCATCCCCGGTTCTGTATCTGTATAATCACCTCCTCTAAGTTCCAGAGGACTTCCAGTTTAGCTCAAATGAGCTGCTATAGGAAGTACTAGAAAGGAAAGGAAAGGAAAGGACCAGTTCCATGCGGATCATATTATTTAGTACTTGTGGGTCTAGACATTATTTATTTCTGAACTACGTTTTCCAATTATATTCCTTCACGAATGACAGAGATTCTAATAGCTATATAGAAGTTCTTGCTTTTGAATAAAAAGGTATTTAATATGAGGTGCTTTTATTCTTGTTTGTCAACCACATAAACACCAACCTAACCAAGACCCGAAGAAATAGTACGCATTCTACATTTCTCGCGGCCGTATATAGTAATTTTGATCATAGTTTTAATATTAGAACTGAAGATTCCCGGTTGGGTATCGGGAGTATAAAGGTTTTGTCGGCAGACTCAAAATATCTAAATTTTCAGACCCTATTATAGAAATTTTCTTCTGGAATTCAACATTATTATTCAAATGCGCAATTGAAGCATAATATTATGCCAATCATTGCAAGGGCTTCACTCGGATTTGTGTAACCTGCATGTTTTTGTCAATATCAGTTGAGGACGTATTTACTACCCATTACGAAATAACTCTAATATGTCGTTAGGAAGAGACCAATAATACTTAAGTTAATTCTGCTCCTTTAACGTTTTCACAAAATCCTTTGAAATCTATTATAGGTGATATATAGGGTTTATTAAGTAGGCAAAAATCTATTTTACCTTGACAATCTATGCATTGAACAACCACAACATGTGGTGACTTTTACGCGGGTAAAGCGCTATCGCCTGGTGCAAAATAATCATTAAATTGAGCGGTTGTCTGCTATAAGTAGACAGCGGCCAGCCTACCTCGACTACCCTCCAAGTGAGAACGTGCTTTCATTTCCGTTTCACATTTGAGTTACATTGAATAAGTTTTTAGGAAATGTCTACTCTAAAGCGTTTTTTGCCTTCTCTCTTGGTTATTCACGTTTTCTGGATAGCTGGGGATAAATGTAACGAGTCAAATGATCTTAGGCCACAAAATAAAGCTATGAATCTAATTAGAAAGATGCATTTAATAGAGCACTGCAAAGCTGAATTAGATGTGCCTTTCTAAGTTTTTAGCTTTTGGACAAGTCTAGAGTTTTCTCGATTTTTAGATATAGTTAAAGAATTTAGCAAATACGCTCATATCAGTCAAGTTTGTTTTATTTTGTTTGTTTGTTTTATTTCTTCTTTAAACTGGGACACTCAATCAGTTGAAAACACAATTAATCATCTGTTCTTCCTTGAGGCCCAAGTACAACTGAGAGCATTATATCGTCACTCTGCTACGATAATTGCCTAAGTCAGTTTTTGTAATTTTGAGACAAAGTACAAAATATGGTTTAAGCATGCATCAGTTACGTAATCACCCTAATTATTTCTGATTTATTCCCTTTAATTTTCTCATTATCATTTGATCATGTGCAAAGAGTGGTGACTAAATATGTTTAAATGCATGCTTGAACCATATTTTGTACTTCGTTCTCAAAATTACAAAAAATGACTTTGGTAATCATCGTAGCGGGCTGACGATATTCGATTGGTAGTTTACAAATTACATAATATATAAACACATTATACAGCTATAACGGGATACTAATGTATTTTAGTCCATTAGTGTAACATAGATCTGATTATGATATGCAATAATGCATATCGACATTATCGCTGAAAAACGTTCTACCTTATCATAAATTATGTTTTCTTAATAACATAATAATGGTTCCTTATTGTTGTTGGTGACATCAAAATCTGATCTGATCGAAAGTTCATGTATTTGAAAAGCATTATGCATAGGAAATTAAGCAATCAAAATAATAATATTATCATAGCAGAATGGTTTACTTTCAATGTTCAAAATATACAGAAAAACATGTCAGTGTCAATAACACTCCTACTTCTTTAATAACGAAATCTCATGCTTTATTATTGAAAATATTGGAAAAGAATGTAGATACATGAAGGAAACATATGCATGTAACAAGATAATAAAAAGTTTGCAGAATGGTGTCAATATTCCAAGATACGAAAAACCGGTTATAATAAATGTTGATAAAAATGATATTTTTTTTATAGATATCAAAATCTAATCTTAAAACAAATTCATCAGGTTTGGTATTGAACGAATTAAGAGAGTTTTTCTTTTGTCAAAACCAGTTTGAAGAAAACTTACTAGTTTTTCTTGCTGACAGTTTCGTCAGTGAGCCACTGACTTTATCAAAGCTTGGTGTTGTTGTGATGATCCAACAGCTGATGACTGGCGGGAAGTTATTTCACTTCCGGTAGCGATGTTAGTCTTGCTAGCAGTCTTCAGAAGAGGATCATACACGTGACTTAGGTTGTAGACATGACTAGTAAGTTTTCATCAAACTGGTTTTGACAAGAGAAAAACTCTCTTAATTCGTTCAATACCAAACCTGATGAATTTGTTTCAAGATCTGAGAAGTAAATATGGACAGAAAACTGTGACTTTAGTGCGAGATCTAGAAAGAGTAGAACAGAAAATCGCCCGTCATCGTAATCACTTACGGTACTCTCTAAAATGCAAAGATCTTGAACTCTCTCCCCCTAGTCTTATGATAAAATGCCCGATTAACACCAAAAAGGCTCGTGATATTATAGCTAAGGCTCGTAAAGAACTTCTTCGTGAAAGAATAAGAATCATAAACAATAAACTGTGTAATCTCAATAAGGTTTATCGCCGATAGCCCGAGAAGCCCAATTTCCGCAAGAGGGCGTTTACGCGCAAAGCACGATGGGAAGGAATTGGGACCAAACAACCAACGCGGAAGTTGTGTACAATTTGTTTGCATGTTACTAAGCATTGAAAATGGCTGCTCACGATGTTCGTCATTTTATGTCACTGAAAATAACCGAATTAAAGAAATTTTTAAGAGAAAGAGATGTTCCAGTTTGTAATGAAAACCATGCTGAACTTGCAGAAAGAGCCTTCTGGGCCGAAAAGCTTGGCTTGAAAGTGAAAGCTTCAGATGAAGAGGCGGAGCACGATATACAGCAGAGCAAGAAAAGAAATCTTGTGTTTGATGGGGGCATCATTCAGCTTCCACGTCCAGAAACGTTGACAAATGGTTGGGAAAGTGGACCAGCCAGCCTACCAGAAACCACTCGAGATCATCTGGACAGCTACATCAAAGCTGGTAAGTAAAATAATTAATTAATTCTAATTTTAAGTAAAATAAAAAAAAAAATTATAAGCTTACTTAAAATCTGATAGAAAAACAAACTGTAGTAGTTCTAGAACTCAACCTGTTCGGGTACATGACCCAGGTTGAATTATGTGATAAAAAAGGCACTGCTTAATTTTGAATCAGTCTGCTCCCCAGCGGGTAGCGGGGAACCTATGTCCACATTTTTCGGGACATGACCCAGGTTGAATTTGATAAAAAGGCACTGCTTAATTTGGAATCAGTCTGCTCCCCAGCGGGTAGCGGGGAACCTATGTCCAATTGTTGCTAATCTTTTGATCTTGTATGAGCATGGCTGTATTGATGTTATTTTAAAATTTTAAATTGATTAATCTTTATTTTTTCCAATTACAGGTAATCGGCGTATAGGGTTGGAGAAGACAGAGGGGAAAAGGACGTTTCGTCTTGGTAAAGGTCTCCTGTTGTCTGGCCATGTTAGGGCTCTGCAGTACCACGGTATAAGTGCCAACTTAAGCTACTGCTTTGTCAGGGGAAAGGTAGGTATCTGATTGGATGAATGTTTGTAAACTTAAGGGTAGACAAGGTATTGTTGGTCGAAGCAACCAAAAATAAATTTTCATTTATCTAGATCAATATATTATTGAAAAATAACACCTTGATGTTTTGCAAAACTTCATTCTGCAAATACTATACTTTGCAAACTTGCTTATTGTTGTTAATGAGTTATGTATGTTTTACAAAAGTGTTGTTGTTTCAGCCCTTTTTACAAGATAACTCAAGAACCACAGGACCTACAAAAGTATATCTGTGATATTTGAATTCTTCTACATGCTCGCTATGAAATGAGCAATGCAGTTTTTGCCAAAGCTCACTACCATTGGCAAGATGCTGTGAACTACCAAATCGCAACAGTTTAAAATAGTTAATAACCTTAAGACACGTTTCTAGACATTGTGTTTTCACATTAATAGCAGCAGTAGATATTCAGGTAAACCGTAAAAACACAATCATTTTTTATCAGTTATAAACACTTGGTTGCAATTAAGGGTGTTAGAAAAAGAAGAAGGTTGCCATTTGAACAAACTGTCACAAATGTGACTTGTGATGATCATGGTATTGCAATGTGGTTACATTACATGATTGTTTTATTGAATTAATGTTAAGTGATTTCATCACTGATAAAAATGAAAGACCGTTTTGACCATTTCAAACATCTTCGCACTGGACAAACCACTTGTTCCAACACCCTCAAATTAAAAAAAAGTTTTATAATTTATTAAATAGATGACTTAAACATGTTAAATAAAAGTACGATGCACATGATACAACTTGTAAGTTGTATCAACTTGTATGTAAAAACTGTACAATTGTAAGGTTTCAAAACATGAGAAATACCCGTAATATTTCGTGATTATCTCAGTTCATGAAAAAGTGATGTGAAATTTTCTACATCAATACTTTCCTGTAATTACACAATGTTTGTCAAAAACAAGGTACGCTTTTCTGTCAAAGGCTTTGAATTTTCAACATTTCAAGATATGAAACCAGATGATTTTAATAGATTGACCTTTGTATTTCTTGTATTGAAAACCACACAGATAGTAATATGCACTCAAATATTTATTTTATAATTGGAAACACAAGTTGAAATACAATTTATTGAACAGATGACTTAAACATGTTAAATAAAAGTACGATGCACATGATTTCACCAACTTGTAAGTTGTATCAACTTGTATGTAAAAACTACTATTGTAAGGTGTCAAAACATGAAATACCGGCAAATTTTTGTATAATATTAAATTCGAAAATGTGATATCTCAATTCATGAAAAAAGTGATGTGAAATTTTCTACATCAATACTTTCCTGTAATTACACAATGTTTGTCAAAAACAAGGTACGTTTTCTGTCAAAGGCTTTGAATTTTCAACATTTCAAGATATGAAACCAGATGATTTTAATAGATTGACCTTTGTATTTCTTGTATTGAAAACCACACAGATAGTAATATGCACTCAAATATTTATTATTAAAGATAATAATTGGAAACACAAGTGCTGGTTGTGATGACTATTTCATTTTATACTTAACCTTTATACATTACGATGTCAGAGGCACCAGAACGGGTTGTAGATTAGCTATTGCAGAGCATACTACAAGTGCCGACTCCATGAGGTCTACCATGGTAAGGGGAATCGGTCCTTGCAGTATGCTAAACTCCTTTAGCCGACCTATAGCCCGTTCCACGTGGATCCTTGCATTTGCTACAGTCTTAGTTTTATTGTCTTCTAGCTCTGTAAACTGAGATGTGCTTTTAGTAGTTCTCTGGAAGGGGGGGATAATGAGTCTAACTTGCTTATGCAGAAGAAGTTCTTGTATATTGAAGCCACGGTCGGCCATACACAAATCACCTGGTTCAAATAGGTCAACAAGCCCTGACATCTTCACAATTTTTTTGTCTGACGTATTTCCACCGACCGGCTTAGAAACAAATGAAATTGCTCCGCTTGGAGTTATACCGACAAGACACTTCACTGTAGGCCTTGATTTGTATTGGCTGTATACTTGGGTGTTAGAAGCTGCCAAAGATGGACGCTCAATCTGGATCTCTGTGCAATCTATGATGCATCGAACAGTGCCTTTGTATTTATGAAAGCATGCCGGGTAGTACTTAAGTGTTGCCTCTTTGCTTGGCCAGTTGATAAAAGCGTCAAGTTCTTTCTGCAAGAATGGCAGCCATGTTGATAAGACCTGCGACACTGTACTTTGACCGATTCCAAACCGGAATGCGAGGTCATCTTCACGGAGATTAAGGCGTAGCTTCATCAATGTCATTAAAAGCTCGTCTTCCAAAGTCTGTGCTCTTTTTGGTCCAGGTTTCTTGTGATTGTTAATTTGGTATGATTTGTCACCGAGGGAGGATTTTCCTTTGAAGTAATGTAAATTTTGAGCATGTGGGGCCACCTCGCTAAATAGCCACTTGAATATACCATACGATGGGATTCCTGTATATAGCTTGATTAGCTCATCAGAACCGGAAATGTCACTAATAGTCATTTTATTAGAGCTTGCTTCAAGGTCTTTCTCCAATTTCCTCACATTTTCTTTAGCTGTTTGAAGACGGTCGAGCAGTTCATCGCATCTCAGTTTTGAAGAGTCTAGTTCTTTTTCCAGGTGTGCCACATATGTTTGACTGACCTGTCGATAAGAGGATGACGGTGGAAGTGCGTACTCATGTTCATCGTGAAAATCTGATAAGTTCACTTGTATACCGATCGATGTTTGCGATGCTTCTACCTGTACTCCAGTAGCTTGAAATCTTCTGGGTCTTGGTCTTCTTGGTGTTGAGTGAATATTAGTCCGATCAATTGGAGTTCTTCTAGGGGTCGCTGGACTAACATCATACCCCTTCAAAAATAGAGATGGGTTTGGATCTGTCTTAAAAGGTTGAGCGTATTGAAAATGGTTGCTGCACACTTTTGTTGTTGACGTAACTTTGAAATCACTCCGGTGTAACAGTTCTGTCCATTTGACTTGGTTCTTTTGTTGGAGCAAGAATGGAATTTCAGGTCTTTCACATGATCTTTAACAATCCACCTATAAAGAGGAAGAAAAAAAAAGGTAGTGTTTAGAAATTAAGTAATTATTATTAGCAGTGTTTTTGACAAGTGCTATTGCAATAAGGCCAATAAAGTTACTTGCTTGCCCTCAACCGACCGACCTTAATTTTGGAAATCAGAAAAAAGGTGTGTTTGGAAATTGCTGAAAAAGTTTTTAAAATTCATTTGAGGGCAAGCAAACATTTTTTGTATTGGCCTAAACAGGAAACTCATTTTTAAAAGTACTTTAGGAAGCAGGAAATGGGGTCCAGTTGCCAAGCAACTTACACACACAAGTTAGGCCTAATGGCAATGCCCTACAGTACACTACTGTAGTACACTACAGCATTGTCATAAGGAATGAAGTATAAACTATAAAACATGACACACACTTGACCACTGATATCAAAAATTTATAAATTAAACAACCTAATACCTTGGCAAGTTAAATGTTTAGAAGAACGATGTTATGGAAATGTTATCTAAATATGGCTATGAAGTAGAGAAACTAAAAGAAAAATGCATGACTGATGTCATCAGTGATGTCCAGTGGCAGTATGAAAGCACGTAGGCACCAAACATCATTTTTTGTAAACATGAAACTGGCTTTCAATGGCCGATATTCCTATACAGATTTAAAGAAAAATGTTCAAGAAAATATCAAAACATACCTCTCAGGATATCGACGGTCATTATCACAACCCCAAACAGCACAATGATCACTACCACCCATCGGAAAAAGTGAGAAAATAAGCTTTTAATAAGGACGTTTTCGACTGCTCGCTGCACAGGTTCGCATAGGAAATGAACGTAAACAAACCCGTGAGAAAAGTTTTTCGCCGCGTGTGGCGCTATTGGTCCCAATTCCTTCCCATCATGCTTCGCGGCCGAATATCGCCGCTATCGGCGATAAACCTTATGAAAAGAAAGTTACGATCGAGAATGAGTTGAATAGTTCGTTGAACCCATCCGAGCAACGCCATCTATCGACTCATGTAAACAACATCAAAAGTGTTGAATTTGAGAAAACAAAATGTCGCCATGTAGAGAAATTAAACCGGCTACAACAAAAACAGAAGCCGAAAAAGGAACCAGAAATAGATCTGAGCGGTTCACAACTGAAGAGGTGGGTAATCAATCTATCTAAGTATAAGCTTACGAAGCCACAATGTAGTGCGTTAAGCAAAGGCCTCAATTATGCCGTTTCCCCGGCCAAGCTACCTGTCGAAGAATACATTGTTGCGACAGAGCAAGCGTGTGCCAAGCTTCCGAATTCGGAAGCCACAGTACTTCGCGCGGAGATTGCTGGCACTCTTAGATCTGCTAAACCGCCGAAATCTAACATAACTAGGGAAGAAAGAAAGGCATTAAATGAGTTGCAAAAAGAAAAGACCATTACCATCCTACCTGCGGACAAAGGAAAGGCTACCGTTGTAATGGATACTCAAGATTATGAGGATAGAGTGAAGGATATGTTGAGTGATGACAAAACTTATGAAGTGTTGAAAAGAGACCCCACTAGTAAATACAAGAAAGAACTTATGTCTATCCTCACTAACCTACGCGATGATTCAAAGATTACGCAAGCGCAGTATGACCACCTAAGACCCTCGGGGAAGTTATTCCTAGACTGTACGCTACGCCAAAGATCCACAAGCCGAATAATCCGTTAAGACCCATTGTCGATTATACGGGAAGCTTAGGTTACAATACATCTAGAGCATTGGCTGACATCATTAATCCAATTGTGGGCACTACCGTACATCATGTTAAAAACTCGTATGATCTTGCGGAAGAATTATGTGGGGTCATGATCTAAAACAATGAGCAATAATCTCACATGATGTAGTTTCCCTGTTTACCAACGTGCCAATCGACGAATGCCTTGCCATAATCGGTGATAGACTCGAAGAAGATCCGGATCTGAAAAAACGCACGCTGTTAGAGGTATAATACATTATGGTTTTAATGAAGTTTGTTCTAACAACCACTTACTTCACCTTCCGGGGCACCATTTACAAACAAAAATTTGGTGCAGCGATGGGGTCGCCGGTCAGTCCCCTCACAGCGAACATCTTCATGGAATGGTTAGAACAGCATGCCATCCTTACTGCCCCGCCTCTGGAAACGCTATGTAGACGACATTCTAGAAATAGTGCAAAAAGACACAGCCAAACACTGACAGAACACCTGAACCAAGTCGACACTACCGGTAGTACTAAATTTACGTATGAGGAAGAACAAGACCACCAAATCCCTTTTTTTTTTTTTTTCATAATCCGCAAACCCGACAATTCAATCAAGCTTATGGTCTATAGAAAAAAGACCCACACAGACCAATATCTGTCTTTCACGTCCCATCACCCTCTTGATCAGAAAATGGTGTTGTGCAGAGTTGTGCGCACGTTACTAGATAGAAAAAACAGAATAGTTACGGAAGTGGATGATAAAGTCAAAGAGGAAGAACACATAAGACAGGCTCTAACTAGGTGCGGTTATCCCAAATGGACAATTGATAAATCAAGAAACAAATGGAAGCCAAACAACAAGGAAAGACAAAGAAAAATAAGAGCACAACATCTGATTCTGAACAAAAAAGTAAAGGTTTGGTGGTGATACCTTACGTAGCGGGAGTGTCGGAAAGAATTAGTAGAAATCTTAAGAAACACGACATCGCGACCGCCATGAGACCCCATACTACGATCCGGAAAATGGTGGTCCATCCAAAAGATAAACAAGATCCCGTCAAAACCCCAAACTGTGTTTATGAAGTTCCTTGTGGAAGTTGTGAGCTAACATACGTCGGCAAAACCAAAAGAACTTTCGGCACGCGACTGGACGAACACAGGAGGGAAGCGGAAAAGCGAGTCAACAAAAATACACAAGATCAAAGAGAAAAGAATCCGAGAGCCATTTCAAGAACTCAGCCATTAGTGATCACGTAGCCAGGGCTAATCATATTATCAATTGGGGGAGTCTAAAATCTTAGAGAGAGAGAGAGAGAGAGAGAGAGAGAGAGAGAGAGAGACGACAAGTGAATTCGCGATCTCGCTAGCCATATCTGTCATTTTGCTATCTTGTTTTGTCATTTTGCGATCCCTACTAGCGAGATCGCAAAATACATTTACAAAGTAGTTGTATTTCGCGATCTGTGACTATAATCGGCAACCAATAGAACACCGCGAACCGCCACATCAGCGAAATCAGCCTCGTACTACGTGAAATGTTTTACCGATGTCAACTTGATTCACGGAGTGAATTTTGTATTTTGTGTGATGTTTCACCCAGAAATGTCATTTTTTTGTTACCGAATAAAACAAAATATGGCAAAATATTATGTCGCTGGTTCACTGGCAGCGTTAGTAGTCCACAGAAAGCGAGTTGGACCAAGACATGGGCGCCGGTCGACGAAGGGGTGTGTGAGTGTGTGGCTCGGCTGTGGAATTCGGCAGTCATACCCAGCAAATTGTGGTCGCATCATTTCGATCAAATTGATTTGCTATCTAAATCACGTCGTTGTTCTGCGAATTGTCATTGACAAGGAGACCAGTATCTAGTATGCTTTATACGACCCAAGGTATGATATTGAATCAGATGTGTTTTCATATGCTTGCCAAAACAAATTTTATAAAATTAAAAGGCCCATATTATAAAATAAATAGCTGTACATGTACATGTATGTAATGATGTATGTCATGGTATGACATACTTTTAATACTGCCATTATAATTACTGCCATGTGTACTGACTAATAATCATGATTGAATAAATTAAAAACCATGTGTATAGAACTGTACTGTGGTAGACCTAAATACGCATACATAACATAGGTTAGGGTTTTGACCCGGGGTTTTGACGTTGAAGTTTCAAAATGTTTTCAACCTAGATAGTAGAGGTTAGTTGAAATCAGGTTGAAATTTCAACGATGATACAACATACGTAGGCCTATTAAGTCCATCAGGTTGAAGTCCTTTTACAAATACAACATGATTTCAACCTGATTTCGACATCGAAATTGATTTCGATGTCGAAATTTCAATGTGATTTTATTGTGATTTTAACGTCAGGTACGTGCCCCCTGGGTATGGTTAATGGTATGATAATGTATGATGTATATATATTCCATGTATTTCAAGATGATTTTTCTTGGAGTTGGATGCTCGAGAAGTGGAGTTGGATGCTCGAGAAGTCTAGCCACAGATTTGCTCATCGATGAGCATTCAAAATCTAGTCGGATTCGCTGAAGCATGACACTGTAAAGCAATGGAAGTTCAGAAGTAAACACAGTCGATCACGACGGGTGATCGCATCAAAAATTTTGCTAAAATTGCATTTGAACAAAAATTTTGGACTGTTCAAAATAGACAATCTTCATTCAAAAGATACAGTTGACTCATCATGTAACTTTCGTTCAAATTTCAAGACAGAATAAAATAACATCCATTGCAAAAAATGTCACCACTGAGTACCGACCGAAAAACGATAGTATACTTTAGCATCGAATGCGTAACTGTGCAAATTTGATGCAAGAGTTCTCGAGTAATCTTGGACTTGACTCACTTGAGGAACTCTATAAGCGTGGTACATTTGAATTAATTATACTAAAGTATTAAATGCGTAATTGTGGATATCACTTGTGGGGAGTGAAATTGCACAAAATAAGGCACACATACCATGATACGATGTCATGATTTTTTAAATCTAATGCACAACATATGCATGATGACCGGGGGGTCAAATGCAAAGCTGCACTCGATTGCTATATAATTAGAGCATAATGAGTTCAAAACTCTAGTCTAGCTTGAATGTGCACACACGATACATTACACATTCAATGATTGAGTGCATTTAGCGCCAATCCGCTTGACATGTGGTGCATTTTGATGAAATGTGGGGGGGGCACTCATCCCCTGTCCCCGGGATTGACGCCCATGCTAGAGTATATGCTTATTGTTTTCGGTTGATTACCTGGTAGCGTTGACTGTTTTGCAACTGATGTTATTTTTATTGTGAAATGTTGAAATTTGATTGAAAGTTATTTTGATGAGTCAACTGTATCTTTTGAGTAAAGATTGCCTAGGGCCTACATTTTTAGTCTAGGAGCTAAATCTCATGCGAGCCTTGATAAAGGATTGTCACCCATGTCTTGATACCATGAGGTTTTAGGATAGACTCTCTGGATCACTGAGTAAGTTGCTGTGACAATTCCCTATGTTTTAAAAACAAATGATTTTAAATCAATGGAATTATAATAAGTGTCCATGATATTTAGCAAGATGATTATAGTGTTGTGCACCTTTAGCATTTAAGGGCCTAATTGACACAATTAATAGCAAGCCGATTTAGTGTTGTGCACCGTTATCACCAATTGCCTACATGCTGCCGATAGGAAGAAAAAACAATCATCCAGGTACATGCATCAGCCTAGCCTGCATGTAGAACATATCAGAACAGAAATGTCACTTTGCTTTCTGAGTTGGGAGTCAAGACCTGATGGTAAAGGTATACTGAAATAAGATTTTCATCCAGCTACATGTATGAAGAAAAATTAATAATCTAAGAAGAAGTCAAAGCAATAAATTGCTCTGCGCTGGGCCCGTATCATCCGTATGGCCCATGTCGTGGTGCAAAACATAACAGTCTGCCAGTGCACTGCATAAGCAGTCTACATGTACAATGTATTCATGATGATGACTATAATTCATGCATTATATGCAGCTACACAACTTCGATGTCCATCATTTCTATTCGCCATGTTCATTCAAGTGATCGGTTATTGAATGGTAGAGATTTGCATATCATGATGCATGAATGTGCACCAATACTTTAGCTTGCTCGGCTTTGTGTAAAGTTTGGCAATACCCTAGCCGTATAGTAGGCCTATAAGTTTGTATTAACCGCTTTTAAGGCCATGTGCTTTAAAAGACACTGCAGTCAAAATATGGGAACTGTTTCTTTGAATTAACCATTTGAATACAAAGGCAAGTTCCTATTCACTACTTGCACGGTTCCGCCATTATGCATTATTATGTTTTGATGGATCCAAGTTGTGATAATATTGGATCCAAAACATAATAATGATAATATTTATTGGTCTCACTATGAGTTGTAAAATATTGGACTCGACTACGTCGCGGCCAATATTTTAAAACTCAGAGCTCACCCAATAAATATGGGCTCAACCGATCCAATTTTATATCACAATGTATGCGGATAGAGCCTCACACTGGCAGCATGCATGAATATGAGAAGCGAACCAGTCATATTTCATTGTGTGTAAAGTTATGTGATTATTCCTTTCATGTGATGTCAGATATTGTCAGTTTGAGGCTCTCCTTGTACATAAAATGTCGGAACCATGCAAGTAGTGAATATAAAATGTGTGTTAGATTACAGAACCTACAGGTGTGAAATCAAGAACACTTCTCGTTCATATCATTTTTTAAAAGTTGAAATGGAATTGCATACATGCTCTGGTGTGCAAAATCGCCAGGACTCCAAATTAGCACCTGTCCGTTGGCAAAACCAAGTTTAAAATATTTCAAAAGCACAAATTATACATACTTTTGTTCTGCCATATTCTTTGAACTTAATATTATTGACTTTATCATCAAAACCTTTTTGACATTGGGTCTTGATGATTGTCGGCAGTGAAAATTCGACTCGACACTCAGCAGCCCTGGAGAATTGTGGAAAAAATGGGTAAAAACACACAAGAGATTGTGAAACTGATTACCCCCTTTTTTCAATCCACCACCTTGCACACATATTGACCCAGATTTATGCTCCATAGCCACTCTGTTGAGATGTACAGTATGTAACATGTATATCATAACCTTCTCAGCAGAAAGATAAGAACAGCCAACAAATGCATGCATACCGTACCCTTACCTCCCGGCTTTACCTGCTTGTGTATAATTGCAGTCTATAATTGACATGATTGCAAATTCAGCAGTCACTGATATTACAATGACAATATGGTCATGAATCATGATACACTCTATTTATATTTGGTTTTGATAGATGTATTTCAGTTTGGAAACAGAAGTTGGACCGACATCCCTCCTGAAGAACAATGGCCATCGTCCAATATGTATGGTTGAAACTGTCAGGTCAGTAAATAATTGTTGTTTTTGACAAGATGAAATGTATAGCTTACAAGTTTCTGCAAACCACAAAAATTTCTATTTGATTGTCCAGCTTGCTGATATACCTGCGGGGAGTCGCTCAGTTTAAGGCATGTTCAGAAAATTTTGAAATTTAATAAATTCATCTGAAATTGCTTTCATTAAAAAGAGAATCATTTAACTTAAAAAATGAGTGGGCCTACTATTGGCAATGCTATGAGGAAAAGTATGCCCACCTGAATGTCCCAAATTTTGTGTCCCAGCATTATCAATATGGCTTCCTATGTCTTAACATGTGTGTATGTATTTTACTATTGTATGGCTAAATAGACAGCTATGAGCCTATTTACAGTAAAATGTGAGTCTACAATAATGCGTCAATGCGAAATATTGGGCTTAAATGCGCACACTTTGCAAATGTGTGATTCAGTGCAAATCTGCATGTATGTCCAACACAGTCAAAGTCGCATATAGATGTGATGTAAACAAAACAAAGATTGCATGGCAGTTGAAGTGCTACTCTGATTTTTTATTTCTCCACCATGAGGCATACTGTTTTTGCAATGTCTTAGCTTCCATCCCTCCAGATGCTGTATCTTGTGAATGGATGGGTGGATATTGACGTCCAATTTTCAGGATAGGTGCATGGGTCATAATTTCATACATGTCAAAGCGTCAAATAAAAAGTCAAAAGAGCTATACCAATGTATTGATCAGAAGTGCACAAGAACAAATCACTAAGAACCCACTACTAAATGGGTTTGGCATGCTCAAACAGCACACATGTCATTTTCTTCTCATTAGGCAGTAAGCATCATGCTGCTTCACTGAAAGAAAAACAAACAAACAACAACAAAAAAAACAACAACAAACAAACATGTGTATGTCCAGCCCTTTTAGTTTCCATTTTACAAAATTTTGTGGATAACATTTAATTAACATTTTTAATTTTAATTTTACTGATGAGTAGTGTGTTTGGACATTTTATAATGAAATAAAAAAAATAGGTTTCCGACAATTCAATCTAAGATGAACTACAATCATAAGCGTGTTTATTTTTCTAATTTTGAGCATGTGTCACGCTTTTGCTCCCAATTCATGATGCATGACCTTTACTATTATATTAAAAAATAGTTGTCAAAATACCTCTTTGAACAAAGATGGTGTTGTCAAAATAACCTCTTTTCACAGCATGATTTTGTAACATTGCACAGTACATGTAGGCCCCTTTTACAATAGGAAATAACATTTTCTATGAATACCAAAATAGGCAAGGCCAGTTTGCCAAACCTATACACACTTGAAATTTAGTCTTGCCTATATGTTATTTATGTCTTTTGATCTAGGTAGGCCATCAGTTTTGTTCTGAACAATGATTAAAACCAAAAACTAAAGGGTAAAACTATTAAAAATTACTTTTTCTCTCTAGTACATTCAATTTACAATTTTGAACATATACCAATTTAAAAACATGCCTCAAAATGTCTGTCAAACAATAAAACACGCAAGATGGTATTGTAATTCCTACTAAACTAGGTTGATATAACAATGCAAGATTAGCCACACCTGACACCCAGCTTTGTAACAACATCACTTTGTGTGGAGAAGGCATTTTGATGGTATAATCAATGGTGAAGTGGTGTTCGTCAAACTTATGTATGTTATATTGCTTATGTTACTTTTGACAGACACATTTAAAAAAATAAAGAAATGAGTTGATGTTCAGTATTTCAAATTTTAATTTTTTTGAAATTTGTATGTTATACATGACAGACACTTGCATATTTTACAGCTTATACATTATTTTACCCTCCCAAATTATACTGATCCTCACATTGTTTTCTCAATCAGTTGCAGTAGGTAATTAGTGCACCTAAATATTTACCCTCAGCGTGATCGGTCAAGAAGAAATTTTTGCTTTGGCTAATTTTTTTTGATGAAAGATAATTGGACACTATCACTTTGGGTGATATTGTAAATTTTTGCTTGTTGCCATGGTAACAGGCAAAAGTTTTATTTTTCATTGTCCTTCTGAGTGAGAGTGCTCTTGAAAGTACTTTCTAATATACTTTTAAGTCTATTTTGCAACCGATGACACCTAAAGGTAACTAGATAGTTAAAAGTTTTAAGGGGGTACTACACCCCTGCCCAATTTTGTGCCTATTTTTGCATTTTTCTCACGAATTATAGCGCATTGGTGACAAGTAAGATATGTATATTATAGGGGCAAGGACTAGAACTACTGCACTGGAAATTTTATTTCAGCACAGACAACAGTTGTGGAGTTACAGTCAAAATGAGGAAAACCAATATTTGATCAATAAATCAATAACTACTTGCCTTGAGTTGCTGAATTTTCAGTGCAGTAGTTGTAGTCCTTGCCCCTGTAATATACATATCTTATTTGTCACCAATACACTATAATTTGTGAGAAAAATGCAAAAATAGGCATAAAATTGGCCAGGGGTGTAGTACCCCCTTAACTTAATTGCAGAAAAAGGCAACATTTTGCATGTCAAAACTAACATTTATGTAAGAGTCCAGGCTAGACCAAAAATATTTTTAAATGCATTCAAAACATCTTAAAAGGGCATTTCGTGATCCACAGCAACATCCCCCCACTTTTCTCAAAAAAAAGTTTAGATTTTTATATCATTGGAAACCTCTGGGTAGGCCTACATAATGTTTATGTACAAAATATTTCTTGCAGATTAATTCGTTTAGCAAAGATATTTTGAAATTTGAATTTCGTTCTGGTATACCAGTATACAAATATTACATGCCTTTATGAGTGTGATAGTACAAAATATATAATGAGGTCAAATTTGGGCTTTTCTATTTCACAAGGCGTAGCCGAAGCCGAGTGAAATAGATCAGTCAAAATTTGACCAATTGATATATTTTTACTATTCACGCCATGTGATAGTATACAAATATTAACTGTCTATGAGTGTGATGGTGAAATATAATCACGAGGTGAAAGATGGATTGTTCCATTCCACGAGCCGGGCGGCGAGTTGAATGGAACAATACATCTTTCACCGAGTGATTATATTTCGACCATTACACAAATTTACAAATTTAAGACAGTTAATATTTGTTTTATATCACTCATGCATAAATTCTATTACTAAAATACTATTTAAGGTAGAAAATACATTTTTTCATCAACATAACACCATGTTTTGCCGTGATATACTTCACATTTTGGGGTCCACCCATAACTAAATCGGCGAGTCCAAGAGTCAGCGCGGGTTAGCGAGGCGCACTCTGACGGCAGAGCACATGATGGTAAAGACTATCACACGGAGAGGGTGATAGTAAAAATGATAAATAAATCAACCAATGAACTGTTTAGAATTTATGTATGAGTGATATAATATACAAATATTACCTGCCTATGAGTGTGATAGTACAAAATATATCATGAGGTCAAATTTTGACTTTTCTATTTCACCAGGCGTAGCCAAGTGAAATAGAGCAGTCAAAGTAAAAACTATCACATGGCTAAAGTCACTGTAATCATGATATAATAAAAGCTATCACACGGCAAAAGTCACTGTAATCATGATATAAAACGAAATTACAACACATTGTCTATGGAGCAGTGTAATACACATAATCATGCATAATTCACAAGTTTACGCAAAATCGGAATCAACTGAAATTTTGGGAATAAGCTTTTTTTCGTGGATATCTACTGACAAATGTCATAATAAGAGCATGCTAGGATCACAAAATACTCCTTTAAACAATACAAAAAATGTTGTAAAAATATTATTGTAAAACATTTTTAGGAAACATGTTTGAAAAACATTTTGTCAACACTTGATAACATTGTCTTAGATTGTTTTGCCAAAAAGAATTCAAAAATATTTTCTAAATGTTATTAAATTTACATACCCTCTATAACTTGACATTTAAACGTTTTCTGTTTAAGCGTTTCGTGTTAAATACTGTATCATATGCATTGTTAAGTATATTTCTTTTCTTTCCAAGAATAAATGGCATACATATACATGTAATTGTTGTGTTGTTTTTTTGTTATTTACAGGGGAAATGTTGAAGAGATACTAGGAAGTGTCAGAAGGGCTTACGGAGACAAACAACCGGCATCCTTTTGACCACTTATCAAGCAATCTGAAATTGGCTCAACTTGGGGAAATGGGTGTATATTAAAAACCCTGAATTCAGCAGTCAAGTAAGTTGAAATCAGAACTATGATGCATTACATACATAGCGGTTAATCTGTAAATTCATACGATTTATAACAACTTTGAGAGACTTGTACACCAGTCCACCTTATCCAAGACAGAGCCGAGTCCCTTTGTATCTATCTGAGCCAAGTCCGGGTCTGGGGTGCCAAGTCAAGCTCTCATTTATTACTGCTTTTGTTATGTCAAAATAAAAGCAACTTGAAAGCATTTAGAACTAGAAAAGTCATATTCTCGCCCAATGCCCACCTAATTTAGGTCCAAACAGTCGGTCTCTCTCCCAATGACCCCATTATTTAAATTTGCTCTTTACCATGTTTACTGTGAAAGTGCCATACCTACACTTATAGGCCCATATCTATTTCATATTAAAGTGCTCCCCCTGAGGAAAATAACCCTCAGTAATGTTGTGTTTTATGTAGCCAGACTCTTCTTCTCTCTTCTTTTACAATTCACATCACCAACAATTTAAGGGGTCCAAACCAAAGGGATAAGGTGTCCCCCGGACATGCAGACTTACAAGAATGCGATCCCTTGTCCCCGGTCATCAGATGTCCCTGTTTGGTTGGTTTTAGACCAGAACATGTCCCCATTCGCTGGTATCTAAAAGCCAACATACACCCCTACACAGTAGTACTACAAGTGTCATACAGCGGTCATGTGGGTTGTCTGTGGGGGTGTGTATGCAAAACACACTACATGGAACTCAACTCACATGTATGCAGGGACCTGGAAAGTGTCAATAGGTTTGTGCATCATACATGCAAGGGCAATGTACTCAGAGGGGAATAAATTATAGAAAAATAACATCATTATCTATAATTATAATAAAAACAAATCACCCTTCAGAAACATCACAAGATAATGTGTTGAAATTTTTTCCCAGTTTACCATTTTATTCTGCAAATAGGCCTACATGTATTCACTTTCAGATATTTTGAGTCAATTTTTATTTTATAAATTATGAATAATTAATTATCAAGACCTGTTTTATTTCATTTATGATGGTGACAGAGAAACCTAAATAATTTGGTGGATAGATATTTGAGAGATTTGACAGCCCTCAATCAAGTACATGAAGGAACATGGGCACATAAGTGAAATCAATCAATTTTCAATCAAAATTAGATTGAATTTGACATTTTGGACAATTATTTCACAATTTGTATGGATTTATCTGTAGTGAACTGGGACCGGACTCGGCTTTAAGTCAGAATCCTTTTTCTGTCCGAGTCCGAGCCGAGTCGGACAAAAAGTGGCCCAGAGTCCGGACTCGACAAACGATACGTCATAAAACAAAAGAAAACTCAAGAGTTACTTTAAGGGATATGGTTTTTTGTGGGACATGAGAGCACATCAGACATATGGAATTGCAAGTTGCATACGAAGACTGTCCTACTGATCATTATTCAGTTATGGAGCAGTGCTAACCGCAAGTTGACCACAGTGTAGTGTTGGGTAGTGCTTAAATTATCCTCTGGTCAGATGACATGTGATTATAGGCTGCTCAATACCTTTGGCATGATCGTCTGGGCTTATAATGAAGTATAGTCACATCAGGGTTTTAGATTACCGGTACATGTACAGAAGGGGTGTTGTTCATAGGGACAGCCATCTGATCGCTCTCAATATAAATTACCATGTTGACCAGAGCACTCCTAAACTTACACACATACACACCCGCACACATGTAAATCAGAATCACTTGTACTATACATTTTGCTTAAATTCCTGCTTTCTTCTCAATTCTTCTGTCAGTGTGCTTCACTATTTTCATAAATACGTATTTTTAAACCAAGCATCTGATCAGACCACATTTGTGCTGCCATAACAGCTTGTAGACAGGAAGTCTGGAAGTGACCTGGTCTTCCTGTACATTCTGAATGCAAAGGCGGTACATGACACCAGATTTAGCCACAAAATTGTCTACTTTGTTCAACTTTGTGATATTATTGTAAACGTTTCCATTGTTTTTTATAACATATCAGAAATTCGAAATCCCCCAATGTGTAATAAATTTGCTATTTAAGTTTGACTGAACTTTGATGATATTTATCTGAAAAGTTCCTATCCTGTACAGTGGTCAATAGCATGAGGATTTGGTCACACTTGGTGGTCTTGGTATGTCACGTCCATGGGTCACGTGCATAATTTATAAATATGTATTTATAAATATAATCGAAGTTATCTGTCTGTAGGCCATTATATTTGTTCATAGTCAGCAATGCTGCTATCTACTGTAGATAGCTCATATGTGACACAATATATAAATTATAAATTTATATTGTATACATTTATGTTCATTTATACACTATGCAACATTCTATTTTATCATTGACAAGATATTTAAATTAGTTATGCCTATATTAAATTTACTTTCACAGGTACAGTAATCCAACCAATCTGAGTTCTACTCAGATGATTGTGTCTGATGATGATACAGTTTTCATCTTCAGTTGGTGAGGGCTGAGGGGCAGGTCATGAATGACAAAGAATGTATTGCACATTTAGTAGCCCAGATGATCGGGCTGTGTTGACTAGGTAAGAATTCTGTTCTGTATTCAATAATGCTTTTTGTGGGGTGGGGGTTGGAGGGTGTACTCCTTGTGGAACGCATTACTACCGGACTTAAATCTCTCTGATATGAACACCGATTTTTTCTTCAATTGCTGCTCACCAGGGATTACTTTGTGCATAAATCATGCATATTTACACCTTAACATACTTTTCGTTCTTCAAGTGCAAAATTCTGACAGGGTCTATCTTATTTAGAATTTTCCAGAGAATGCAAAAATCAATTTCTTATTTGCCAAAGCACTGGCCATGGGGGTGATACACTTTTTAACAAAACCTCCATATTAAAAGGAAAATCCTCAAAATTAGTATATATTTTGATTATACAGTATTTGGCAAGCTATTGATGTCTTGTTGGTGTCAAATTAAAGCAATGCAACTGTTTATGACAATTAATCTTTTTCATATACCATATTTTGTCAAATAGTGGCCCCCTCAAATAAAGGCCCCCACACCACTTTTTTCAACCAAGATGTTTCAAAAATGCCGATATTTCCATGCTATCTTGTGTAGTATTTGATTAAATACAGTATAAAGTAATTTTGATATAGGTTTTTCTCAGTTAATTTAACACATTTTTCGTTATATTTAATATCCCGTTAAGTTTGAATTAAATCCATAAAATTTTGAAGTGTCTATTTGTAAACATAAATTTCGTCTTTGGTCAAATAAATTCATATTTTGATCAAACGTATTCATACAATGTTCATTTAATTTCGTCAAAATGTATTTAAATTTCGTCCATTGTAGGGGTTATCAACTTAATGTGTAAATATATTTCGTCTTTGATCAAATCTTTTCATATTCTGGTCATTTAATTTCGTCTTTAACATAAAGCATGTAGAAGTAGGCCTGCATATTTTCTTTTTCTTTCTGTCTTTCTCTCTTTCATTCTTTCTGTTTATCTTTCCATTTTTATATATTTCATATTTCTTTATTTTGTTTTCTTTCTTCGTTATTTCTTTTTCTTTTTGTTCTTTTTTTTTAGTTTTTTGTTTCTTTCTAATTTTTATATCATTATATATTTCAAATGTGGTTGTATGGCCCTCTTTGTCTCGCTCCCATATTATATATTGTGACAACTGTTATTTGGTCAGAATAATTTTAGACACGTCTGTTCGGATTTATATCAGCAAGGTGAGAACTAGTGTTATTTCAATGCATTGGAATAGGAATTGAATTTGATTTAGGCCATTTTTCAGTGCAATTCAGTGAAGTGAATCGAAATGGGTTTTTTTTATTTGAATTCAATTAAATTCATTTAATTCAATGTTTTTATTCTTTCATTTCAATTCAATGCATTGAATCGAAATGTATTTTTTGTTCATTTCAAATCAATTCATTGAATCGAAAATGCATACAACATGTATTTGATGCTACCATTTCACCTGTATTGTCAGCCTATCAGTTACAATGAACATTCTCCCTGAACTGCTTTTAGCCAAATGCCCGGTAAAATATATCAGTGTTGGTAATAAGAATTGAATTTGAATATGCATTGAATTCAAATGCTGTGAATTGGAATTGAATTCAAATACTGTGAATTGGAATTGAAATTGGTTAGCAGTTAATTTCAATGCATTGAATTGGAATTGACTAAAAAAGTGATTTAAAGTAGAGAAGACTGAATTGAAATTGCATCAAAATGATTTTATATATAAGAAGGTGAATCTGAATCTGAATTGAATTGAAATTCATTTTCTGAATCATAATAACACTAGGGAGAACTCAATACCAGTGGTTGAAATCTAAGATGTAATTAATGAAGGCCTACAATGCATTATGGAGGACGAATTGCTTTGATCAAAGCATGAAAATTAATGAACAAAGACGAATTATATTTGTGCAAGTACTGTCCATGCAGCAGGTGAGACGATTTCAATGCGCTCTAGGACGAAATCAAATGAACACTGTATGAATCTTTTTGATCAAAATATGAATTTATTTGACCAAAGACGAAATTTAAGTTTACAAATAGACACTTCTAAATTTTAAGGACCAATTCAAACTTAACGGGATATTAAATATAACAAAAAATGTGTTAAATTAACTGAGAAAACCTATATTAAAAGAAGACAAAAATCATGTTTTTTTTACCATTTTTAATTGTTGGTTTTTCAAATGTTTTGAAATCTTTAATGTGACTTAAACCACAATTTTGCATGGTTAGCCTAAGAGACCATATTCTTCAGATTCCAAATATGTCTTGCCAATAATTTAATTTAATTTAATTCAATTTTAAAATAAAAATCCTAATTGGTATTTTGACCATTTTATCAGTATTTGGTGAGCTATTGATGTCTTTTGGTGTCAAATAAAGCTACGCATCTTTTCATATAAATTCATTTTAATGTTGAAAATGACAAAATTTGGGCCAAATATTTATGTTTTTACCATTTTATTTGTCAATTTTGGTTTTATCTACTGAATTGAGGAGAGCTAAGGGCTATATGATGAGGTCATTACTATCTACTAAAGATGTCATTATTATCTACTGAAAATAGCTGATGGCTATGTGAAGACATTGCTATCTACTGAAGATAGGTGATGGCTATGTAAAGGCAGTGTTATCAAATGAAGATAGCTGATTGCTCTGTGAAGCCATTGCTATCTACTGAGGATAGCTGATGGCTATGATATGTCATTAATGTCTACTGAAGATAGCTGATGGCTATGTGAAGTCAGTGCTATCAAATGAAGATAGCTGATTGCTCTGCAACATCATTACTATCTACTGAAGATAGCTGTTGGCTATGTAAAGTCAGTGGTATCTACTGAAGATAGCTGATTGCTATGTAAAGTCAGTGCCATCTACTGTTGATAGCCAGTGCTATCTACTGAAGATAGCTGATTGCTCTGTGAAGTCACTGCTATCTGCAGAGGTTAGCTGATGGCTATGTGAAGGTGTTTCTCTTTACTGAAGATAGCTGATAGCTCTGTGAAGTTATTGCTATCTGGTGAAGATAGCTGATTACTGTATTACTGAAACAATCTGCTAAAGATAGCTGGAAGGCTATGTGATGTCATTGCTATCTGCTGATGTTAGTTAATGGCCATGTGAAGTTATTGCTAACTATTCAAGATAGCTGATGGCTCTCTGAAGTCATTGTTATCTGCTGATGTTAGGTGAAAATTTATATGTGAGGTCATTATTATCTACTGAAGATATAGCTGATGTCTAATATGGAGTCCTTGCCAACTACTAAAGAAAGCTGATGGCTATATGAAGTCATTGCTATCTATTTAAGATATGCTCTGTGAAGTCATTGCTATCTTCAGAGGTTAGCTGATGGCTATGTGAAGTCATTTCTATCTACTGAAGATAGCTGATGGCTATGGTAAATCACTATTTACTGAAGATAGCAGATGGTTATGTGATGCCAGTGCTACCTACTGATATTAGCGGATGACTATGTGAAGTCTTTGCTATCTGATGAAGATAGGTGATATCTATGTGAAGTCATTGCTATCTACTGAAGATAGCTAATGGCTATGTAAAGTTAATGCTATATACTGGGGTTAGCTGATGGCTCTGTGAAGTTATTGCTATCTCTACTAAAGGGAAACAGGACATTTCGCCTCCATTCCATTTCGTAAATAAAGAGTACCAAATAGAGAGTTTTAGACGCAAGCTGGTAAGAAAAATGGTCCAAGGTTTAATTGGGCTTTTACGTGCTCTCACAACTCATTCCGTAAAGACAAACACACTGTCAAAACCCAATGGCATATCGTTCAACCCTAAACTATGCCAAAACACCCTAAATCATACCGCCCAGGCCTATATCATACCTCCAAACCCGAAGGACTTTGCAAGAGGGCACAACATCATTCAACAATGATAGATTTGAAAAAAAAGGACATTTTATTATTCAGAATAGAGATCACAGTGACTCATTTCGGAATAAAGAACCTTTTTTATTTTTTGGTATGGAGAACATTTTTTTCATATTCGGAATAGAGAGCACAGTGATTTGATTTGGAATAAAGAACCTTTTTTCGATTTCGGAATAGAGAATACAATTTTTTCATATTCGGAATAAAGAACTTTTTCCATATTCGGAATAGAGAACCTTTTCTGTTTTCAGAATAGAAAACCTTCACAATAGAGAACTTTTTTATTTTCGGAATAGTGAACCTTCGGAATAGCGAACATTCAGAATAGCAAACCTTTGGAATAGCAAACTTCGCCCAAATACCATTAGTCACTTCAGATATATTATTATTAGAACACATTTATAGAGCACATAAACGTAAAAAAACATCTCAATATGCTGACAAGCAAATTAACAAAAGCAACAATTATGAACATCAAATGCAACCCTGGCCCTGGGTACCCAAGGATGGCCGGGATTTGGGGTTTAAAGTTCAAGTCCAGGGTAAACACCTGGCCAGTCCCGGACCCTCCCGGCAAAATCATGAAACCCTCCCTGGCCCACCAAGGGCAAATATCCAATACAAACTGATGCAAACCCGGGTATTCCACGGCCCAAGTTCCCGGCCCCGACGGAGCATGAGATATAGGCCTAGATCTTTTTGTCAATATAGTGGGGATCTTATGCGGGTTCAAATATGGAATGTAGTTTCGTTGCCAAAAGCATAACCTAGGGCAGATCTCGTAGCTATTATACTGGAGATCACCCGGTTAAACAATATGATGATTTGGGGCCTGAGCAGTGATAAAGACCTCAGTATCGCTGGATTTCATGTTTTTGCTGACTTGGAACTTCTGCCATGTTCAAAGGCCTTTGTCTGACACAGCATTTATTTCATAGGCCTAATGGTTTTAACCCTATTCTATTACCCACATCAATTCCATGCCATATGGCACGAAATGGCTTCATGCATGTAAAAATAATATTTACACAAAATTAATAAGGTCTTATCTTTTGAATAGTTTTGATAATTTATCCCTTCTCTATCAAGAAAAAACCTTTTTTAAGTAATATAACTACCATTTACACATCATAATATATTTTAAAATGTCAGAAACTTGCATATTTTAACCATTTTTAGGCCAAATATTGCCCTAAAAATAGCCCCAAAAAGGTCCTTTAATTATAATATAGTCCAAATCAACTCGGCTTTCTTTCAATTATATGTAGTAACACAGCAGTGTATTTTTTTAAAAACAGCATGAAAATGCCACATTGATGTACTCATATACTTCAAAAATGCAAATCAAAATATTTTTTTCATTATATTTGGCTAAGAGCTCATTAATTATTCATGAGCTAATTTGCTGATAATATTTATCAGGAAAAGAGTAGATGCTTTTGAGATGTGGTGTTACAGTCCTGAGGCTTCTACAAGTGACATGGAAAGACAGGAGATAAAATTCCTGGACCCTCGACAAGATTGGTACAAGTCTAACCATCAGAAGCAACTGTAATTGGAGAGAAAGCTGAAGTACTTTGGCCATATTGTCAGGAAACACGGAGGTGTAGAAAAGCAGATTTTGCAAGGGGCTCCCACAGTATTAGACATCAACAAGCTTCAGAGAATCCAAAACATGAGCGCTCGCCTAATCTCTCTTACCAAAAAGCGGGATCACATAACTCCCCCATTCTACGCGATCAACTTCACTGGCTCCCAATTGAGGAAAGAATCTGCGCAGCTTACCAATCTTGCTCAATGTAGTGCCGCAGCACAGGATTTTGACATGCTGTCCATCCTAAGATGTTGATCAAAATCAGCACCAAGATTCCTGATTTGTGGTGTAGGATTGACAACAGGGAAAAACAGTGGCATGATCGACGGGCATTATATAAGTAAACATTATTTTTCATCAGGTTTGCCGTTGCAAATAATAAAGGAGACAAGTAGAAAAAGTGATCCCGCCTGGGAATCGAACCCAGGACCTCAGGTTTACGAGACCTACGCCTTAACCACTTGGCCACGGGAGCTTCATGATTAGGCTGGTTGAAATTTGCACGGAAAAACAGTGGCATGATAGACGGGAATGATATAAGTAAAGATGAAATATCATCAGGTTCGCCGTCGCAAATAATAAAGGAGACAAGTAGAAAAAGTGATCCCGCCTGGGAATTGAACCCAGGACCTCAGGTTTACGAGACCTACGCCTTAACCACATGGCCACGGGAGCTTCATGATTAGGCTGGTTGAAATTCAAACACATAAGTGGTCACTTAAACTTATCTCCTCCCCGCAAATAGCCCATAGTAGCTAGGGCCGTTTAAATAACCGCTTATGGGTTCGAATTTCAACCAGCCTAATCATGAAGCTCCCGTGGCCAAGTGGTAAGGCGTAGGTCTCGTATACCTGAGGTCCTGGGTTCGATTCCCAGGCGGGATCACTTTTTCTACGTGTCTCCTTTATTATTTGCGAAGGCGAACCTGATGAAAAATAATGTTTACTGATTGACAGCAGCTTTACCCACACTGACAGAAGGTAATTGGCGAGGCGTCGCAAAACAAGAAGTAAAATGAATGATTTCTGTTTTGCTGTCATTCAAAACAAGAAAATTAGAGGACATCCATGTTTTAATGTCCTTAACACAATTCTCACTTTCTCTATAGCACTGTCCTAATTTTGACATTGAAACTGATATAAGGTTGAGAATCATCTGCAAACTTCATACAGGAGAGTCCATGTTCAATAATGCTCTCTTGGTGGGCACTATAGAGAGTAAAACAAATGGACCACACACTCTCACCTGTGGCATACCATAATCAGTCTCTACAGGATGAGACAACACACCATCAACAAGGACACTTAGACTCCTCCAACATCATAGCATGATTTCAGGCGATTAATGAATACCTTATGGTCTATGGTGCGAGGGCTGCAGTTAAGTCTAAGAGGACCAGACTGGTCTCACCACCTTGCTTGTCAAGATCCATGAGGATGTCATTATACACACGAGTTAAAGCAGTCTCAATACTATGATACTGCCTGTACGCCGACTGAGAAGGACCAAATAGATTGCTAGAGTTTAAATGCTCAACATACTGCTTCATAGTGCAGCGCTCTTATGACCTCACTTAGAAACGCCAAGTTGGAAATAAGCCTGTAATTTTCATTGTTTCTGGGTTACTAGACTTCTTCAGGATGACGTAACAAGGGCAGATTTCAGAGCATTGGGGAACACAACCGTTTCAAGGGACACATATTGGTAATTGCAGTGATATGTGGCAAAAGCAAGTCTAGATTGTCTGCTAACAACCAAGCAGGAAGGGGGGTCAATGGGATATAAGGAAAAATATTTAAAAAATATGTGAAATGACAAAAAAATGTTTCTTCACTCCAACAAATCTGTTAAGATTAGAACAGACAAGAAATGTAGTCAAATTTAATGTTTTCTTAAATCTCGAACCGGACGCGAGACCAGGAGAGCCATGACCAAGACCATCAGGTCTGATACTCTCGAGGCCTACAATACTGTTGTATGTTGTTGATCAAGATTGAACACAATCAAACAATGCTTTCTCTTCCCCAATTCATGAGCACTTCCTTGTGCATTTAAATCGTAACCTTTGGGTTGTCAGATTATTATAGTCCATTCAACAAGTCAACAAGTCAATTGTGGTTTTAGGATTCCTAGTCATTCGCAATACTTTGAGACTGAGATCTGGTTTATTCAGGGCTGAATTAACCTTTTGGGTGGTTCTGGGCCACTAATCGGCAAAAAAAAAAACCCATAAAGAATGAGAAAAAAATCTAGCACCTGTGTAGCCTTTTTTTCGATTTAAAAAAAAAGCAGTAGGGATATAGGGTTGTTCACTACTCTCTTAAATAATTGGCCGTTTGAAATATTTCAATCTTTTAACAATTGATGGTAGGAATCAATTTAAATAGATTGAAATGGTTTTTTTTTTTTGTTTGACTCTAACTCTTTTTGTTGACTGATTTCACTATCCAATCATGTGTTACTCCTCATGTATGCCAAATGGTATGTGTTGCATAATTATGTTCAATCGAAAAAGATTTGCTCCTAACTTGAATAAGCTACTGAAATTACAGTTGTAAACAATTTGAAACCTAATTAGGGGCGACAGAAGATTAAAAGTTCAATCGTTTTGATTGAATATTCAATTGAGCAATTACATGTACCCATATCTTTGTATGACCTATTCAGGACTGTCGGCCCTATTTTTGTTTGTTTTGTTTTGTTTAGTTAAATGTTTGCACTCACTATTAACCTTTCATAATTTTATTTTAATTTTTCCCCTTACAGGTGAAAAGGACACATTGACACATGGACTTGTTGAGAGAGTTCAACCCACAAACATATCATGCAAGATTGAAGGACTTGAGTTATCCAAACTGGAAAAAAAAATGTTTAAGAAGATCAACAAAGTTGTTTATGAAACTTCATGGTATGATAATGCAGGAAACCAATACTCCTATCACAGATTATGGACAAATTTATGTGTAAGAAGGTTTTGAAGCATGTTTGAACTTTCCTCTTCTAAATGGTAGAAATTGTGAATCTTGCTCTCTTTGCAAAGGGTACTGAAGACCTCCAACACTTTCATTGCACTTGTAGCACTCTGAAAACTATTTGTTCTGAGGTGTACTGTATTTGAAGCTGGAGCATGATCTGATGATTGAAAACAATTTTAAATCTGGATATCAAAATATGTTAGTATACCTATAAATTGGGAAGAAGGTATTGATAATAGTTTTTACAAACTTTTCTTAAAAATCAATTAAATTTTGATGGATTGTTCCATTTCTTCGCCTGTCTCATAAAGGGGAGCAATCCATCTTTTGTCCATGAACCATCACATTCATAAATTTGTTTAATGAAGTTTGTTTGGCTTATATGAGACGTAAATTATTCGGCTTTTGTTACTGCACGTGTCAATAAAGTTCCAACACACGCTCACGAAAATTCACATAAGCGTGCGCCGGTTACGCATTACGCAACGAAAAACTAGCATAAGCATTGTGCCCAACTGCGTGCATGCCATTCTATATCAATACACGGTGTTTAGAGTCTTATTTTTTTCGCCTTATATAAACCCACAAACTTTAGTATTATGTATCATGATGATATTCACCTTTTGAAGCTTTATGATTAGGTCTTGTGGGTTTTAATACATTTTGAAAATTGAGTAGTGACAGTTAAATGAAGGATATGAAAAAATTCGCCCTACACTTAAGGTCCTCACTTTTCATTTTTAATACTGTAAAAGCTATGATGAATGTAATGGTTTAGTTTATTCACTTTCTCCCTACGCCAAATTATCGAAATATTTTCATCAATTTTATAATTTGCTAGTAAATAAACACAGGGATGTAAAGTTTCAAGATTAATTATATCATATTTACAGGATTTTTTATGTTCCATTCCCTATACAATTCTGTAGGAACAATAAGGACCACTACACATTTTCGATAAGGCCAAAAACAAACAGTTTATGTCCGCTTCCTTTGACCAAAAACCATAAATGCTGTACATTTTTTAAATTTTTTTTTCTCAAAAAAGGAGAGAATGTGCTAAAAGGTGAATTTTAAAACCTATGTGTACAGGAAGCTGATGCAAATCTCTTCATACACGTAATCTATCTGTGACATGATAAAGAGGAATGAGTCTAATGTCGCCAATATTGATTTTGAGTTGATAAAAACAGGTGATGCATTTGTGTGTTTTTGAAGTAAGAGAATCACTTATCTATGGTTATAATAATACTTTAAATAACATTAATGTGAATAAAATAATAATGAACAGAAATTGAATATTGATGACATCATTCCTCTTGATTATGTTAACATTTGTAGTCTTTAAACATGATTTTACTGCACTATGTATGGACATCAACAGTTATAATAGATTCCATATCACATTGGAGTGATGGGGAAATGTTAAATTAGACCTCGACTATTGTCCCAAATAAGGGACGGCTGGTCATTAAGATTATTATTGATTTCTGATTCGTGTCTGAAAGAAACTTGCCATCAAAGAAAAAAGTGCTAGATAAAATGTATGTTGTTTGTACAATTAACTATAAATAATTTTGGAGTTGCTATAAATTCAAACATGTCGAAATATAGACCTACATCATGTTTTTTCACCATATTATTTGAATGTTAAACAAAATGATTGATACCTATCAGATTTCTTTAAAAATGGATGAGTCTGACACATCAAAATTCAACATAAGATCCTAATAATCTGTAGATTAATTGTATAACAAGTCATAAACTACACATTCTGGACATTTCAAGAGTATCTGAGTATCCATTGTATTTGGAAGAGGCAGGCTTTCCAATAAATATCAAAATTGTTAAAAAAAATGCTACATTGCAAGATATAGGTTAAGAATGTATTGTAGGTCCTGTACGAACAACATACTAGAATATCGAGAAGGCCTTCACTACTCTTTGAACACAGATATAATGCAATTCGGTATAATGCCAAGTTTGGATCTTTTTTTTTTTTAAATCCACTACATTGTATTTAAAAGGGCATTTCGTGATCCACAACCTCATCCCCCACTTTTGTCAAAAAAGATGAGATTTGTATATTACTGGAAACCCCTGGCTACATAATGTTTATGTACAAAATATATCTTGCAGATAAATTCGTTTAGCAAAGATATTGTGAAATGTGAATTTCGTTCTGTATACCAGAACGAAATTACAACTTACATTAATCTATGGAGCAGTTAAATACACATCATACATAACTCGCAAACGAGAGGATGCTAGGATCACGAAATCCTCCTTTAAAACATAATGTGTCATGTGTAATGTGACTCATTTTAAACGTTCATTGCATGATGATGCACACTGTAAAAAGCCTTCTCTATTCTGAGAATCTTAGTACAAACTTCTACCGCATAGAAAAATGTCTTTGAAAATATGGTTCCATGATTATACTATAAGGAGCGACTATTACCTTTTCATACTGTGATAATGGATAGTACTGCGTACTCGTAAAAATACTATAACTAATTTCTAAATTAGCTTACATGCATGCTTGCATCATATAAAGCTACCATACTTTTTAGTGTGTATACTGATTACAATTTTTACATTGTTAACCCCCTCCATTACACAAGTACCAACTACCCAAAAGTAAGCATGGTAAGGTTTGCTCCAAATAGGTATGGAACATAATAATAATTAGTGTGTTTCTTTGAATTTATAGCATTCTAGCTGTGATTACTTTCTAGAAAAGTAAACAAGTTCAATTTCAAGTAATTTCACTCTAAAAGTGAAAAGTGATTAATCAATTCCAAAGTGAATTGCAATTTTTAAATCTGGGAACAGGTTAATTAGGTTAGGAATGTTAATTACAACTGTGGATTTTGTTCATGTTAACAACTTCATTTATTAAATGAGTTAAATGAACAAAACCCACTGTTGATTTGAAATGTGCTCTTTATTATAATTTTTAGAGCAAATTTAAAAAGGGATTTCACTCTTAAGACAAGTTGGAGGGACTATGACCTAGTGGTGTTTACACTCAATAGACAAATAAAGCTGTGACACAAGGGGAATAGGTTCTATAAAGAGAGATCCCAAAGCATGATATAAGGGGTGTCATTTCCGTCCCATGGCTTTGCTCAGGAATGAGAAAACACCTAAAAGTTATGTTTTGATACATGATACAAGAAAAGCAAGATAATGTGTAAATGATTATTGGCTTCCTTGACACTAGTTCTTAAAGGGGCATTTCGTGATCCACAGCCTCATCCCCCCACTTTTCCCAAAAAAAGTTGAGATTTTTACACCACTGGATACCTCTGGCTACATAATGTTTATGTACCAAATATTTCTTGCAGATTAATTCGTTTAGAAAAATATCGCCAAATTTGAATTTCGTTCTGGTGCACCAGAACGAAATTACAACACATTGTCTATGGAGCAGTGTAATACACATAATCATGCATAACTCGCAAACGCAAAATCGGAAAATCGGAATCAACTGAAATTTTGGAAATAAGCTTTTTTCGTGGATGTCTACTGAAAAATGTCATAAAAAGAGGATGCTAGGATCACGAAATACTCCTTTAAAAGATCAATGTGTTAATATTAAAAAGAACACTACAATTACTTAGTTAAATGGCTAAAACCATGGTTCCAGCCAACCCACTCGCCTTAAAAAGGGAGTGCTTTAAGGGGAGTGAAATTTCATTCTTTTGGATGGATCACAGTTGACATTCTACTAACGAGTGAATTGTCAGAGTCAGCTATGCATGCTGGGGTGGTTGCAATCAGTATTTTTCAACATCAGATCGATTGATGAGCTAGCTATACCGTGCTAAGTTGAGAGTGCTGTAAGCGCGTTTATGTGGTTTATGTTGAGTTCATCTGTGCTTGTATATATATATATATATATATATATCCTGCGCGTTAAAGCACATGATTTGAAAATACAAAATCATGCAGGGTTACTCCACTTGAGATGAGACCCATAATGGTTAAATATGGGACCATCATTTGCTCTCATTTATCTTTTTTTTTTATCAAGCTTTCTAATTTTTTTTGCATGTATTGTTGCAGATATGTATATTAAACTTTGCTAATTTCATATTGCAATATCTTGTTGGTTTATTGAAGTGTTTTATATAGCAGATTACAGAATGGTTCCAGCCAATTATTTGCCATTATTTAAAAAAAAAGGATAAGTATGAAAATGGGACATGTGATAGATTTAAGAGATGGCGTAGGAATTATATGCCCCAGGAAGGGTAACATTTATAATGACATGCCTCTCCATTTAATATTTGTATCATTCCGAACCTTCTAGATCGGGGGTTCTCAACTACTTAATTAGTGCTAAAGTGCCACTAAGCGGAGGGGATTGGCTAACCTATAACGGAAGCCTCTGGATTTAACCTTTTGTTATGACTTATAGGCCCGGTCCCTGCACTCCGGGCATCCGCGGGTATTCATGCTCGTCGAAAATTTCGCGAAATAAGGGGTGCTTTCAGATAAAGAAACGCGATTCGCGAAACACACAAAAAAGGGGTGTTTTTTCAAACCACGTGTTCGCGAAATTGAAAAAAAAGGGTATTTTCATTGAGCAGCCTGCGCGTTATTCCCCAAAAGGGTATATTAGAAATATCGTTCGCGTTTTAGCGAAAATAGGGGTATTGTCGAAGGGCAAATAATTCGCGAAATCGCTCAAGAAAGGGGTGTTTTTCCCCTAAAAACTTCGCGAAATGAGATGCAAAAGGGGATATTTTTAAAGTTCACCGACAAGCATGAATACCCGCGGATGTACGGAGTGCGGGGACAGGGCTTATAGGATGGCTCACCTTGGACATGATTCTTGATTAATCAAGGCATAAAAACTCTGTGCACGTGCGCTGTAATACAAATGGTGTGCCGCCAGTTGAAGATCCTGGCCTGTTCTAGATCACGGATGTGAGCATATAACCCCCTATGAAAGGTGTCCCGTAAAATGGTGTACATAAGCAATTTCTGCCCCACTTAAATTTTACCTAAAAGTTAAAGCTACCAACAACACAAACAATTACAAACATGACATCTATAAAAACAATGAAAAACACATAAAACCACACGTACACGTGCACACTCAGAACTTCAGAAGACATACATGGTCATGACATAACAAAAAACTATAAAACAAGGGAAACGCCCAGATTAATCTCCACTCGGATCAAAAGTAAACTTTTAAAATGTCTGCCTAATTTCTGATTTTTTCAGCAATGTTATAGGCCTACTCAGTCTTAAATTTCATTCTGATTAATTAGAGTAAAAAGGAAATTTGGTTTGGTTTCTTGAAATGTGCACATGTAATTAATGCAACAATTCAAGCACAAGATAAGTTTCAGTCGCATCTATCCCAAACATCTGTTCCAATTTATAAAGATTGAGTTATTCGCCAGTTATTATGTCAAGTTCAAACAATTGTCAGGAGCCCTGTTACAAATATACATTCTACCAATCGTGTGAAGAAATTTATTATTAGTACGTGTAATAGGACCTTGTACAACTAACGCTTTTATTATGGATTCATCGAAACTTCATAAGCAATGATTTCAGTCCCCGGGTTTCAGTCAGTCCCAAATAAATATCTTGCAACTATATAATATTAAGCTTGAGAATCAGCCTTAAGCAAACTAAGAACAATTGACTAGATATTCTTAATATTGGAGTTATAAAACCCCGGAGAGAGGAGGGGCACATATATTTTTGGTGGGTATGCTCCCCCTGAATTTTGAAGTGATGGGTCTTAGAGAGCTGACGGCGTACCGGTGAAGGGGACTTTTGGAGTGCGATCATGTAAACGTCAAAATTAAGGGCAGGCTTTCTGGTTGCCAATTGCCTGAAAAAATAACACAGAATGTGAGGAATGAGCAATTTAGGGGTATTTGACAGCTGAAAATATCAAAATGAATGGTGTTTCACTTCTCCAGAGTCTGTTTTGGTCAAAATTCAGCGGTCTTTGGGTAGCCGCGTGGTCCGAAAAATGTTGAGTGCGGCCCCCGGTATAAAAACGGAAGATGCCATTCGTGAGGCACTTGTGTTTATGTTTAAAAGGGATGTCATTCAACTCAAAAATGAATGTTTTCACAAAATTAAATCCCTTATCAAGATCAGAAAGATAGAAGGGTCATTCATCGGTAAGGTGCTTAATTGCAGTCCCGCCACTTTGAGGAGTGATAACTAAAATACGAAACATGATTTCGAATGTTATTTTTTGCAGTTGTTTAGTATTGACCATGTTGACGTTCCCTTTATATATTAAAACATCAAAATATTAAAAGAAGTTCTTATTTTCGAGAAAATTGCTTATATAGGTGTCACAACCCCCAAAACCCCATGTCCCGATCATCATCAAAACGTTTGATGCTGATATCTTTTAGTGGATAACTTCAGCATCGTAAAAACACCGGGAATGACAAGTTATTGATTGTATATTGTAGGAAAAGGTATTGTTCCACATCTTTCATAGCCAGGAGTAAAAACTGGAGTAAAAATAAGTTCACCCTTTATGTCTAAAATTTTCTGTCCCGATGTCTGCGTCATCTACCGTCACGAAAATTTAGAAGCGCCTGGAGAAAAAGACTAATTTTGTAAGGTCATATATTTGACCCAGAGAGCACTTAGTCAATATGCAGTAAATTCATTTAGACATTTTCCCTCATGTTGGCGCAATAAATTCATCAAAACTATAACCATTTCTTCATTCATACGGGTGGGTACCTTTATTAATCATCATCTCCGAACGCTTCTGATCACTAAAATGTTCGCATTATTTATTTAACTTTTGTCAAAATTACAACAGTTGTACGTTTATTTCTATTCACCTCCTTTATTGACCATGTGTAGGCCCATGTTATAGTTTTACCACTAGGGTCGTAAGTTTGTTCATTTCATAATATACCATGGCATATCCGTCAAAATTTGGGGACGGATATGACGTTCTGAGATGATTTTACTATGAGAGAATCATTTCCGTCACGTGACGGTGGCCTATGGAGCAATGTGGCCTGTATATGCCTACATATAACACTGTATAACTCTCACCGTATCGGAATAAACTAACATTTTGACAAACATTTTTTATCTACCAGTCAAACATGCTATGAAAATAGGAGATAATAGGATGTTATAACTCCTTTAAAATTTGAATGATCTATTAACAAGTCTTCCACGCTCTCTATTTCGATACCATTTCAAGTAATCAATTCATTCTCAAGTAGGCCCTATAATAATAGGCCTATTCATCCGTCCAAGAGTGCTTGACAAGTGCGGGCCGGCCGCCCTTTATATCCTCAAAACCAATGTTGCACAATTATAGTTTACATAATTATACCATCATTTTCCATCATGCATGATCTGCAAATTTGTGGAATAGGCATGTCTGCCCTAATAATATATTCCATTTACTCAATTATGATTGATTTTCCGTGAACAATCATTTGTTAAAAGATAAACAAATACATTAGGCCTGATGACACCCCCCCCCCGCTCCCTTCATGAATATCTACATTCGTAAAACATCAATGCATGTAGGCTAAACAAACTTCAACGTTGTTTTAATACATTCAATCATGGAGGTATCAATATTATTATTAATTTAAGATAATAATAATATAAATGAATTAACCCTCGTATGATACAAATACACAGGCATGTCTTTTTTAAATACGGTTCTTGTTTATGCATGATGATAACTGATGGTGAATAGGACTAAATAAAGAAACAATAACATAGATATCTCTTAAAACATGTGAATACGCGTTAATTATTAGAATTAGAATGATTATGAACAGGGTTATTTGAAAACGGGGAAACAAACAAGCAGGGCAAAATATTTAAGATCGTAATTTGTTATGGCAAATGATGGTGGACGAGCCTAATGACTGATTTGGTAGCCATGGTAGCGGAAAGCTATTTTTGTCATTTAACTATCTAGAACTGTTTTCTAAAAGCGCCCTCTCAATTTTGTCTGGCTAGCAAGGTTTGACAGCAATTTGGAAAATAATACATAAAAACAATTTTTAAAAGCCAGAAACCTATATTATGGAATTTTGTAACCATACATTCAATATTTGCTGGTTTGCACACCGATATGAAGATATAAAACTATGTAACACGCTTCTGAAGATGAGTACTTGCGAGCCATAGACCGCGAAATGACATTAAAAAATTTAAAAAAAAATTCTCAGGCGTTTCCTTTTGAAAATAATGATATATAACTAATTATAATTCTTCTTGATTTTGCAAACCACACACGCTAATAATGATTTTGGGGTAAAATATGTTCAATTATGGATGTTACGGGGATTTGACTGCAAGTACGGATCGCGAAATGACACGATTTCACCCTATATTCGGGTTCCAAAATTCGATGTAAAAAAGCCTCATAAAATTTAAATTTATCAATTAATTCTGCTGAAACTTTCTTGAAATTGCCCCCAACGGTCATTTAAAGGTACCAAACTAAAAAAAACGGCATAAAATTAGCTGTAAAGAAAAATGCAACATTATTTTTGAACGTGCACAAATTGGGTCAAAATGTCGGGTCGACCTATATAGTCCCCAAGAGCGTCTATTTTGGAAGCTCGTAAAACGAAAAATATAGTCGGAAATTGGTGAAAGAATATTTGGGGGTACCGAAATAAGTGTCCGATAGACGTGTGAATGTTTTTTTTCTGTTAAATATAACCAAAACATGTTTTTCATATTTTTTGAAAATGGGATCGCGAAATGACAAATGAACATATAAACAGGCTCATTGCTTTTCACATAGCGTGTGGATCGCGAAATGGCAAGTTTTGCGGCTCTGCTAACCCACTCACCTGAGATCGCGAAATGACAATCAGGATAGAGAGAGAGAGAGAGAGAGAGAGAGAGAGAGTGATAGGAAAGCAAGGTGGATAAAAGAATCAATCCAGATCAGAAAGAGAGGGCGAGGAGTAATGAACAGAGACGAGGGGTCTACAACCTAAGTCACGTGTATGATCCTCTTCTGAAGACTGCTAGCAAGACTAATATCGCTACCGGAAGTGAAATAACTTCCCGCCAGTCATCAGCTGTTGGATCATCACAACAACACCAAGCTTTGATAAAGTCAGTGGCTCACTAACGAAACTGTCAGCAAGAAAAACTAGTAAGTTTTCTTCAAACTGGTTTTGACAAAAGAAAAACTCTCTTAATCAAAATCTAATGTTGCATTATCGAATACATTTGAAAGTAATGTAAAAAAGGTAGAGAATCTCAGCCAACCATGCAAGAGGGAAAACCCCTTAGTTGTTTCAATGACACAACACAAGTTTATTCTTGTACAGGGAAAGTCAATGATCTATATTAATCCATGTATGATATCACAGGGACAAACTCTGAAGGGAATTCAACAGTGCATTACTACAATGTGAACTATTGGGGAAGAATTTAATGTTAGAACATGATGTAATGTGTTCAATTAAAAAGAACAGTAGGAATTACACTTTTGTATTTGATTTAAAAGTGGAAGAAAAATACACTCGTGGCTTTCTGTAGAAATAAACTAAGCTGTGAATAAAAAATGATAAAAGCTATTATTGGGCAACTGGAAGAAAGAGTTCGAGGAATTCGCCAAAAGTGCGCAGTTATCCCAAAGGGATTACAGTTGGTCTTCGTCGTTGTTTGGTTTGAAAGATTCTATAGTCTGTCAAGTGGAACAGGGCAGATGTCCTGAAGAAATGAGTGAATATGAATGTAACAGTGTTTTGAGTGTCATCATTGCCAAAGGAAATATTGTCAGCAAGTCTGCAGTTAATGGACTTTTTTATGTAGACACATTGTCTAAACATCTTGTAATTTTCATAAGATTTCATTTTTGTTGACTTATACACACAGTGTATTTTGTTGACCCCCGTGTTGATCATCCTTAAGTGAACTTGGGTATATGGTGTTTTGGCCTTGGTCATTCTAGATCGTAGTAAACCCCCATTCAAAAACACACTGTCATGGACTATAGACAGACTAACTACAAACAATAAAAGTCCTAGTATCACCCGATGATGAGGGCCGATCGTTGCGAGAAGTGAGACAGGCGAAACTGCTCGGCACACATCGCGTATTTTTACACGCAACGCTCTATCGCGTATAGACCTTTTTCTGATGAATGCCCACAGTGTGAAAACACCAAATACTGCGTATTTTCTCCTCTGTTTTGTCATGTTTCACATTAGCTTCCATAAAATAATTTTTTAAATGGAACTGTATACTGGTTACCTTTGTTTCAGCTTGTTTTGATACCACAAAGTACAAAAGATACGGAAAAACCGCCATGCTATTTGAAAATTAATCTTTGTTTTGTTTCACATTTTTGTTTACTTTTGACCGTGCGCGCCCGGCGCGCTATTTGCGTTTGGGTGCTGATGACTCGAATGCTGGACCCCAATAGCCTCCCAATATCGATTGATTGGTGACGTCTGAGAAAAAGGTCTATACGGGAAGGCACGCAACGCTGGCATGATTGTTAGACACGCCCGATCGGCCCTCGTGAATATGTCTGTATTAGTCTATGAACACAACTCAAAACATGAGTCAGGAGTTTGTATACCCAACTCATTCAGAAATCATTCTATGATGTACATAATACACACATGCAGAGGTCAAAGAACTCTGTCGTGACAAATGAGTATGTGTGAGATCCTAGTGTTATAAGAAGCAACTGACCCAGTTAAAATGTTGCTTTCATTTGATTCGATCCAGTTTTCTCAAATATCTGCTCTAATTACTTTACTACATTAGGTTGAAGATCACAATCAAGATATTTTTAGTTTGTATGCAGTTGATCTGGTTAGTATTTGTAACACCATGTTTACTATCAGTGAACCCATCAACGGTTTCCTCTCTGAAGAATTCGAACCTTGTGAATTGCCTGATCCCCCCTATATTTATGTTGTATTCCTATTGGGGGCATTATTCGTGAGCATGATATTTCTTTACATCCACACAGAAAACTGACTTTACAGTTCAGTCGCTAGTTATAAAAGTGGTTGATCTCTGACTAATCAGATGGATTGTTACATCTTGTGCCAGTTTGTACGATGCAGCTCATTGGCTAAGAAGCACCTGACCGTCGCTGACGATGGCGCTATGAAATATGACTCAGTGCGGTGTGATTTTACGCTTCAGAACTTTAGGTACAGGTCTAAAGGGAATAGCAGCGTGTGCTTACCAATTTTTATACTATTGCTGTAATGTCTCGTGCCACATTTTGTGGATCCAAATTGCGCTTGTCAAAATAGATTTAACACTGTTCAATGACAGAATGAAATCAGGTTAGGCATGGAATATGTGATACGATTTACATTATGTATAGAGTGAGAATTTACATTTATGTCAATCGAAGTCCGCCAACGTCACGTTTGTATTTGTTAAAAAAATGATACAACTCATTACAATGTGTAAATATATAATATATAGAATCAGCAAGATCCACATCAAGATGATAATCATGTTGACTATTCCTGCAACATGTCGAAGTATGTCTACCTGATTGACGAATCCTGGCAGTTATGCGCTCGCCAATGGAAGTATTGCACTAGTAAGTTCAACCATAGGCCTTGGTCCGTATGAAAAGAATTTTTTTTATGTAAATCGTGCAATTTTGTATGTGCTGACAAATTTTGTAGTATTGTATGAATTACATTAAATTAATTGATCTATAAAAGAAGTTTTTATTTTTCACATCTGTATTGTTTTGTTTTTTCAAAACGCATAAACAAAGACTCTTTCACCCACACCAGGAAGCAAAGACAACTGAATGGTTACTTTGAGGCACTTGATGCTTTCATTCAAACTGAATAATAGCTCAATTTTAAAATTAAAAATACCAAACACCTTTAATCACTCACAACGCTAGTCACTCGCTAGCTATTGTTATAATACGGCTCACTCAAAGTCGGTGTTGAAATGAGCAAAATTGCGATATACACCTTTCACGTTAAAATTAATTTTTTGGGCCAAATGAAAAGCAATAATTTTCATTTTTCAGTAAACATCAGAAAAAAAAACATATTATATAATTTTTTTCTGTGTAAAATCGATTTTGACAGGCCTGAACTTGCCCCGTGAGCTTTTTTGTGGCACCCTTTTTAGCTTTTCAAAGTAATATACTCCGCTGATGAAAGATACCAATAATCGAAGGGACAAACCTCATAAACGTGCTTAGTTTTGAGTCCCATTGCATCATGCGTACAAACTAAGTACACCTGATTTATTCTCTTGCTTATTGCATATGACACAATATTTCCTTGGTGTACTATTGCGCATTTACTTCTGTTACCTCTAAATCCAAGATGGCGTCCAAAATGATCTCCACTTTCACATACTACAATATATTGATCATAACTTTGAATTTCAATATGTGATCATGACGCGATTGATCTCATTGAAAAAACAATTAATGTGTCTACATTTAGATACCAAGGTTAACGGGGTACAAGAAACTTGACAGTGAGAATTTTGAGCCACAAAGGTGTTTTTTAGTACTTTAAAAAAAAATTAAAAACACAATTTTTATTACATATTTCCAAAAATGTTTCACCAAATCGAATTACAGCCAGATAATAAGTATGTGAAACCTACAAGTACAATTATATATCGTGTACTTAGTTTGTACGCATGGTTCAATGGAACTCAAAAACTACAAGCACGTTTTTGAGGTTTGGCGCTTCAATTACAAGGCTTAAAGGTGATATATACTTGTGTGTCGTCAGCATAGATCATGCACTGAAGTTTATGAGCATTGGCAATTTCCTCTATAGGTGAAATGTACATTGTAAATGCAAGAGGGCCAAACACCGATCCTTGTGGTGCGCCACGTGTTACGGGTCTAGGGTTAGATTGAGTGCCATCAATCAGAACAGAGTGTCGACGCTCATGAAAGTACTAAAGGTGTTGATACAATTATTTAAACCCGCATCGCTGCTCGTGGTGCAAAGATTTAATAACACTCCATATCCAAAAGATGTTTTATTCATCACTAGATACAAGTTCGTAATTCAAGTTTCAGGTCGTGCGGATAATGTTTCTTTTTATTTTTGTTCTGTCCTATTTGCCTCTAGTCAGCGCCAGTAAGTATAATTTTCTAGGAATAGATCGCTTATTGTAATCTATACCTTATACAAGTAGAAACAGACCGGTCAATCCTATTGTAAGCCAGTAGTTTTTGTAAACGGTATCTATTGCACATGATGCGTGGTTTATTGCTTTTCCCCGCATCTATGTTTACGGAGGTATCAGGCGGTACAGTTCCTAATGTAATAATACTTTCATCTTTCATATTGAGACGCCCTATAAAAAATGAGATTAGTGTTTGAAGAGTGGTCAATCGTGAGATAGTTAAATGTTGGGAAATTGGAGCGGTGTAAGACAAATATTTCTACTATTAAAGAATTCGTGAGATTCAGAAACCAATGTGAAGGAACGATGAGTAAAAATATATAGATCCAATGTTTACTTCGATTGAACTGATTTGGCAAAATAGGGTAGGCATATTGTTTGCCTAGAACGGCAAATGGGCTGAGATTTTTTCTTCAAAGTTTCAGATTTCTTAAAGAATAAGGTAGAAGTACAATCTTTGTGAAATTAGAGACTCGAGAGCGGGCATCAAACAATATGAATAGGAGTAGATTGAATGCCGTATTATGCACAAGAACAGGTAAACACACGCTTGGTTATCAAATACTGCGATTAAAAAGGACTTGAATGAAATGAAAGAATGAAAGATAGATAGAAGGCTGGTATTAAAGTCAGATTTAGTTATCTTGGTTATTCAATACTTTTTATAAAATTACTGTGGCGCGTAGTAACCAGCTTGGTCGTCCCAAGAAGTGAGTAACAAATGGGAGAACATTTTCCCTGTTCATGCTGTTGGAGGAGGAGAGTAGACACTGTGGTTTATGAACGTGCTACAAATGTCACCACACTCGACTGCCTAGTGCGAGGATTTTGTCATGAATCTAGCTAGAGCTAATAAATAACCATGATATGACAATAATTGTAGACTGAGGGTTTCCAGGGGTTTTAGTGTTTCCAAGTATATTAAACTAAAACTTTCGTCAGTAATATGACAAAACTATCAAGATTTCTACATGTTGACTTTTACTATATCGTAGTGGACCGCCTTAATGATATTATAGTAATTATTGCCACTTATCTATTATCGTTCATGAACAATGATGAACTTAATCTAGTAAGTAGCCCACAATCGGGCAATAGAATGGGCAAGTATGCCGTACACTCTCAAAGTCCTATTATCAGAATATCCGAAATATCCCGTTAATTTACTTACCATGCTGACAGGTTTTCCAGATTAATGTGATACAATCAAGCAATTGAGGCACTTGTCGCTAATAAAAATATTTTAATATTTTAAGTGGTGTTAAGGGCTCGGATTTTTGTGAGATCTGAGAGCACATCAGACACACCAAGTGGTATTCATAATACGAGAACTATCCTTCTGATATTAAATAATTTTCTTTTGATATCATCAGGATATTCTCGTATTCAGAATGCAATTTGGTGTGTCTGGTGATATACTAAAAAAAAAAAAAAAAATACTGTGCAAAGGTGGATGACCAAACCCTGTATTCAGAGGTAAATTTTGATGTTGTTACAATGAATTCAAAGTAATTATATCATTAAAAGACCAAAATAAGTGAACGACATTGATGTCGAGCCAATCTGCATTTTGTTATTTACAAGAGCCGACCATCAGACATTCTAAAAGGAACATGTCCAGATATCAGCGTTAATTTCACGATAAGCTTAAAACGCCAAAATGCAGTCACAAAATATATAATATTAGTAAATCACCAAAACGAATGGTAACGTATGCATGCGGAAAAGAGCTGTATTAACAATATCAAAGTATGTGCCCACAGATTTGTCTTTGGTATGTCGCTTTCTTGAAATATCATCAAAAATACCACATTTGAGAAAAACGTCCCAAAATTTAAAATAAACATCACTGTAAAAAAGGACCGTAAATTATCGGACACCCGTATTTCGAAATTCCCGTAATTTTACGGGAACCAGCCGTAAGCAAAACACATTTTTGTGATCAGAACCACCTACCTACCTCCACCTCCACCTCCACCCCCACCCCCACCCCCACACTACAAACCCATGTGTGTCACTAACTCCCTCTTTATCCTGCTTAAACACACTGAAAGTAAAATTTAAATTCCGTTATTTTACTGGTCCCCGTAAAAGTACGGGTAAACTCCTGGCAGCACATTTTCCGGTTATCCCGTAATTACAACAAATTACAGGATAACCGGAAAATTTGCATTCTCAAGATTAGCTCTACCTTCTGAGACGTTCAAGCGGACTGGTGATTGGTGGCTCGAAGCATTTGTAACAACGGATTGTCTTAAGAATTTGATGGCTTGAGTTGTCCAAGTAAACACCACTTGGTCACGGAGAGACACCAAAAGATTACTAAACATTATTTCAGATTTATGTTTTCGTAGTTTGTGAGCACATGAAAACCCAAAAATAAATTTTCTCAAACTTTGGTTCAATTTTTGTTCATCAAATTACGTTTTATTTTGTAAACTATTAATTGATTTTAATCAACAAATGCTACAAAACAAAACCGGGAAATATAATAATGCTGAGTTAAATTACATGATTGTATTAATAACTTCATAACTTCATAATTCAATTCTTACTCTACTGAAAAGTACTTTAGTAACTAAAATAGGACGCGGTCGAGTGGCCGTAGAGTTAAAATAATAACATTGGATTTGTTGGGAACCTCTATCAGTAAGCCCCAAAGGTAAAAAACAAGGACAATTGAACACTTGAGCCAAGTTTAATCAACGTGTTGCTGCTTATTCAAGCTAAAGTCAACATTCATTGGACACGATTACTAAGGGACGTGTGCTACGCCTTTTCTAAAGTTTACGTTGGCACAAATTAACAACGACGAATTGAAAGACTTTGTAAAAACATCTTAATGCGATGAACAAATCTTCTGGATACGACAGTGAGACTGAGATGTCATAGTGTGGAGGATAAATCAATCGTGGTACAAGAAAACAGATTTGTTTGTTCCTGTGCTGTTTGTTTGTTTGTTTGTTTATAAAGGCTACTTTTACGGGATATTATGATCAAAACAGCTTAGATGCGCAAGGTGACACAGAATTCACAGAATAGGCCCAAAAGGTTCAAAGTGAGATTTCATTTACGCCGCGTAAACGTTCACTATGAAATTGCACCAGTCTGTTTCCTTTAAAATTATACATAATTTTGTGTTAAATGGTTAAAAAGAGTTTAAACCCATTGAGTATTTTGTCAATAGATTACCTGAATAAACTGATCGATTATTGTATCCTTATCAATTAGGCAAATGAGCCCAAAAAATGTCCTTCCACTGCAGTACTCGTTATCTGGATGTACAGTTGTTTCAGTATTACAATGTGCAAAAGACCCACAACTGAGAAAGACTCTATCCGCTTTCTTCTAATCTGGTTTACATAAACGGATTTAGAGCTGGGTGCATTCTTGTTATGTGCAAAAGACCTAAACTGGATTAAAGACTTATTTCGGTCTTGTAAAGTACAAAAGACCTACTGCAAAGACAAATTCTATCCATGGTTTCTCGAACCGGCAATGTAAAGTGATAATGATTAGGCGTTCTCATTCAGGAACAGAAATGCAAAAGAGTCTTACATGGGAGGACTTTCACTGCCTTTCTACTTTAACGCGCAATATTGATAAATAAGTAAAATAAACACTAAATTTTAACTATGGGTAGTTCGTAAATTAGTCTTGCCAATTACCTTCTTTTGAAACTGTAAAAATTAAAAGTCGTATGCTGATAATTATCGAAGTAGATAATGCATTTTATTATACTACTTAGGTTGAATCTATACTCACCTATCGTCGACCGATTGGTTTCTAGCCAATGATTTAGCATTGTGAAAATGTGTAGTACACATCATTGGTCAAATACCAATAGCTCATCGCTCAGCGATGGAGTATAAATTTAGTTTTATGCATAGAAATAATAACATGACTTGTTGTCTTAGTGACACGTCACACTTTCTCATGTACCCAGTCTTTCTGATGAGAGATCTGTCTGTCATGTCGTTGTATTTTCTGATATTTGCCTTACAAATTGGAAATGTACTGAAAAAAGAAAGAAAATTATAGAGCAATGAGAAAGGCGAGTATTTGCCTAGATTCATTGTAGTGCTTTCCTGTAAACTTGGATTTCAGGATATTTGATATTATGACGTAAAACAATACTTGTCAGCACATGTCTGGCCTTTAAACGGTGAAAATGTTTGTTCGTTTTATATGTAAGTCATGTCTTTTCATCGAAGTCATGATTTTATATCGCTTTCTCTGACCTAATGATTTATAACAAAAATATGAACTTTTTTTACACTGGTAAATCATGTATATTTTGAACCCGTAGTTATCCACTTTATTTGTTATTATTTGTGACGAGATATATATATTGAGGCACAACTTTCTTTCATTGTGTTATATTTTAAATAAGTATAAGAAAAGAACAGGTCACCTGTTGTCACCCGCAATAACCTGTAATAAGCAATACAATTGCTTGCCAACGAAAATATGAAGATACTGTTGAATTGTTTGGGGAAAAATCATGTAATATTGGCTTCAAAGAAGCATTTTGATCTGCATAGGTTTAAACGTTGAGTCCTTATAATAATCGCTTGGGCCTCTATGAAAGCGTGAAATACCTTGAGGTTATATTCAAGTTGATAATCAGGAGGGAGGTCCTAGCCATGGTGTAGGGAAAAACACAGATTACCGCGCCAACCGTATTGATCTGAATAAAGTAAATTTATAGTAATTCTTGCAGTTGAAATATGATGAAAATTCAGAAAAGCTCCGGATAAAGGTCACGTGCAATTGACTAGTTGAAAACAGAGGAATATCAACCATCCAATCAATTCTATTGATTTGTATTCAGTATAATGGAGGAAATCTGTGAAATGATATCTTAGTGTTTTTGTATTGTTGTAAGTGCAACTTTCAAATCTGGACCTCACTACATTAAACTAACCGGTGTTTTATAGTTTTCTGGGCTATCGCATCAAATGAGGCGTCAAAATGCGCAGAAATAAATTCTGCTTCCAACGAATTGTACAGATTTGTAATACAATAGCTCGTGTTTGAATAATGGCCATTATTTGGGGTGGGGTGGGAGGGGGGGGTAATTACATTTTGAGATGTTTAGATCTGCAATACGTGTAACACAATCGACAATGCGCCCACAGGATTACAAAAGTCATAAATGTTTCAAATTTATCATTGAAGTATTCGAAATCACTAACCTATATACGCATATAAATCGTCACTCTTTTGGCAAACTGTCGTATGACGAAAAATGCAGTTTGGAGAAAATCGCATTTAAAGTTTTTCCAATTTTTGAAGACCCACTGGAGAGCCCGAAAATTTCTTGGGGGGTACATAATCATACTAATTAGTGCCATATCTCATTAATTAATTACATTTAGGTCTCAAAACTTAAGTTTGTGAATATATAGAATTTCATTCATAGATTTTGAAAGTTTATATAACTCATTTTGCCCCAAAATCGTCATACGACAGCGACGAAATGATATCCAATAATTCCTTCAAAGTTCCTCCAGCCTCTCTATTTTCCCAACCATGTCTGTTAATCACGAAGCAGCGAGTTTCGGATAGGCACACAAATTGCTTATCTTCAATTCAAAGGAAAACCTATGACATTTCATTTAGGTAGCAACTTTACTCTAAATACCACGTCATCCAACAACACTGCAGGCGTCAAAGCAAGATTAATAAGAGAGGTGGCGATGATCCATACTTCTTGCGCTTATGTGGTTGAGTCCTCACCACGTAGACTGATGATCAACAAGTGCTATCAACTAAATCTACATAAGTAGTAGGATGACATAGTGGGGGATAAAATGCCAGAAAACTACACTACAAATATGGTGTTTTCTGTCAAATAAGTATTATTTTGAGCCGCGGCTTTAGTTCCAGGAAACATTCAAGCCTGGATGATTGTTTACACGTTCCTGTTCACTTTCATTTCATACAGCAGAGTTTAATATTATCATACTCGATTCAAACAAAGCAAACGTAACGGGGAGGGTTCTCCCTGATTGAAGGTATACGGGGATGTGCCCGTAAACCCGTTTTTGGAGTATTTTCTCTTCTCCAAAAATGAGCATTTTTGCCCAAATTTGACCTCACAGTTGAATTCATCAAGTCTTTGCCGTTCTAAATATTGTATGCTTTTATATACTTTAGACCAACAATTAAGCAGTTATGAAGCCCAAAAATTCCAGGGTTAAGACCATCCTTAAAAACACCCAATTAGGGCAAATTTGGGTGCTTTTGGGTGTTTTTTGTTTAAAAAAATGGTATTCTGATGGGTTCCAAAAACAGCAAAAAGTAGTTATAGGGAAAGTCATCAACCAAAATCTGCTGCGTACAACATTTTTTGGAGAATCCCCGGGGTATTAAACAATTCGAGCGAGAAGGAAAGGGGAGAGGCTAAACGAAAGTTGTGACCGAGCAAATGATAAAAAACAATGCAGCCATTTTGCAGACCCCTCTTCTAATTGCACTATAATGAGAATACCAGAAATGTGTCAAATCATGAAATACAGTGGCCTTTTTCGACGGGAATAAGCAAACTATGAAGCAATTGTATCAGTTTCGCCGTCGAACAATGATTAAAGGAGGAAGAGGATCACTTTTCCTCTTCCTGCTTTAATTATTGCTCGACGGCGAAACTGATACAATTGCATCATAGAATGTGTCAAATGTTTTGTTAACGAGTAGCTTTTACGATGCCGAGATTGCCGTTGCAGGATCTCTTTGAGCGCTCTCTTTTTGAAACAGTATGGAACTACAGGCCTGGCAACAGTTTAAACTGTTGTCATGCCTGTCATGGTAGTTCCACCATAAGCTATCATACCATATAAAACTCGCGCCTGGTCTTCTGCAGAGTCAACGTATTAGTTTACCCTTCGTGCGCCCATCTATACCGTAATGGGACTGTGCAACTACGTTAACACTCAAGATTATAATTCCTCCTCCCATGATTGAACGTGATTACAACAAATGTCACAACAGTCTGAGGAAGGAAGACAGCGGAGGATTTCAATTGGTACGTAGGTCATGACGTGTCCAGAAAAAATACAAGTGTGGACATCATAACTATATCAACAAGAATGAGCAAACGAGAAAGCTGTTATTAATCCATTCACTGCGAATATCAAATCTAATCAACAGGTTAATGTTAACACACAATTTCAGAATTTATATTTACACTACCATATTTAAATTCAGCATAAAAAAGTAAAAAATTTGATTGATTGATTGATTGATTGGTCGGTTGATCGATTGACCGAATGATTGATTCTCCCCTGATCATAACTTTCCAAGACATAACACTGAACATCAGTTATATCTTAAAATTTGTTTGTTCGATGCTTCCCTTTCTTACAGACAAAAAACATATGAAACGACACATAACGTATTATTTAGACAAGAAACATATAAAACGACACATAACGTATTATTTAGACAAGAAACATATAAAACGACATAGCGTATTATTTAGACAAGAAACATATAAAACGACACATAACGTATTATTTAGACAAGAAACATATAAAACGACATAGCGTATTATTTAGACAAGAAACATATAAAACGACACATAACGTATTATTTAGACAAGAAACATATAAAACGACATAGCGTATTATTTATATTGGAATATGGAAGGTGACAAATATGCATCGGATGGTATAGGGTAATACGTATATCACTATCAGCGGCTTTTTTGTATTCTGTCGATAATGGATGAAATAAAGTGAAAATAGATCAAAAGGTTTGTTACACTGTGATGGAATTGTTGATTAGCAGCGCTAAACTGAATAAGAAATTAAGCAAAAATACGGTCAAATCGAGCTGTGAAAAGGAAGGGTTACAATATTTTATAGCACTCTTTATTTAATTCCGCAAATCGTTTGGTATTAAATAGAAAAAATTGGTCTGTTTTGGTCTATTAAGCCCGCGTGATTGGTCGATAACTTGGCAAAAGTGATTGTTAGACATGTTTCAAGCCGGCCATGCAAACACAATTCATAAATGAATGACCCGTGTGGACATGTCTCTAATTTGAAAACTGAGAGATACAATCCGCAAATAAGTTCATCAAGATTGTCAATAGATATCATTTGTAAAATTTCTTGTAAACAAAACCAATTGATTATTGGGTAAAATGATATTAAACATAGACTGACGTTTCGTGATACAATGTAGCACTTTCTCAAATTGACTGACCAATTCTCCCACTCCTCCTTTCCTGTTGGAGCTTGACGTTGGTGTCGTTGTTTTGGGTTTAAAGAGCTGGTCATAGATGTGCGACAGGAAGCGATTTTCTTCATCTCTGTTTATTGTGTTGGCCGAATCCAAAACCGATTCTTGCATGTATGTGTCTTCTATCTTTCTGTTTTGCTCGGGAAGCAGACGAGGAGGACTTTGAGAATTGGTCAGTCAATTTGAGGAAGTGCTATACGGTGTAGCACGAAATGTCATTGTACATCATTTTACCCAATAATCAATTGGATTTGTTTACAAGAAATTTTATAAATGACAGATACAATGTTATAATAAGTAAAGTGTGTTGGTAGAAATATATATTGTAAGTAGGTTAACGTATCACTTTCATCATTTCCTTTTGTTGGCCATTGTTTTCTAACACAAATAATGAAATCAATGCCAACGCCGACTCGCCGAGTGACAATGGATTGAAATATGTATGAATTGCCTCGTCTTAAATTACACTTTGATAAATAATGCAGTGAATTTCTTCAGCGCATCATGCAGTTAAGCCTCTAAGCGCTACACAAACAAAATTAACCCAAAAAAAAAAAAGTTCCACAAAAAAAGTGTTTATAACGGCGTTAATTGATTAAGAAATGAAGCAAAAACGATATCCAATCGACCTGTGAAAAGAAAACGCTGCAAATATCATTCTTATTTGGCATCCTTTAATTCAAACGCTCAACTCGTTTGGTATCATATGAAAACGAATTAAATAATGTACATTTTGTCTGTTTTAACCAATTAAGTAGAGATATTTGGTCTATAACCTGGTAATTGTTAGACACATTTAGGCTGTTTGATCTTTACAAATAGAGTATCCAGTCTCTGCAGTAATATTCCTCCTGAATTCCTTCAAACCTTTAAATGATACTCAAAACGATAATCAAAGAAATTAAGCTCCTCTTGAAACCATTTTAATTTCACTATAATGAGTCAAATGTTCTGTTAACGTACAAATGTATTTAGCATTATCCGTAAACAAGTTAATCAGGATTGTCAATAGATATCATTTGTAAAATTTCATGTAAACAAATCCAATTGATTATTTGGTAAAATGATGTTAAACATACCTAACAATGACGTTTCGTGCTACATCGTAGCACTTTCTCAAATCGACTGACCAATTCTCCCAGTCCTCCTCGTCTGCTTCCTGTTGGAGCTTGACGTTGGTGGCGCTGTTTAGGTGGCGCTGTTTTAGGTGTTTTACCGAAGCAGAAAGCAGGAAGGCCTCGGTCACCGGAGAGGTCCACAAATCCGCTATTACTGACCATGTAGCGGAGGACAATCATGTGATCAATTGGGATGACGCTAGCATTAAGGACAGAGAGCAAAACAGAAATAGAAGACACATAAAAGAAGCGATTTGGATACGGAAAAGGGGGCCAAACACACTCAACCGGGATGAAGGAAATCACTTCCTGCCGCACATCTATGACCAATTCCTAAAACCACCTAAAATAGCGCCACCAACGTCAAGCTCCAACAAGAAGCAGACGAGAAGGACTGGGAGAATTGGTCAGTCGATTTGAGAAAGTGCTACGATGTAGCACGAAACGTCATTGTTAGGTATGTTTAACATCATTTTAGCAAATAATCAATTGGATTTGTTTACATGAAATTTTACAAATGGTATTTAGCATTAGATAATTCAGATAATCATGCGAAGTCACTTCACCCGGCGATAAAGCTTGACTTCAATTCTGCGTGTTGGAAGTTTTAGGATTTTGTTTTAATCGTCCAGCCATGCATTTTACTAGGAAATTGTCATGAATGATATAAACACGTTGTCTTTAATAAGATTAGTCATTATATTTGTATCACTGAAAGCTACTGCAAAGCAAATTAAAAGGATGGTTCATATTCCTCTATTGTCCTTTTTATCAAGCATCTCGGTAGCAATCCATGAATTAAGCCATTATACGTGCAATTAAAACAGCGCGATAGTAACTATGCAATTGCACGTAACCCTTGCGGCTTATCCGAACTTTTCCGACATTTTGTCGTATTTCAACTGTAAGAATTGCTATTAAATCTACTTTATTCAGGTCAAAAGCGCAGCCTGGTACGGTTGCCGTGTTCATTTGTACTTTCCCCCCATTCCGTGGATATAGGACCTCTCTCCTGATTGCCAACTTGAATAGAACCTCGGGAGACTTCACGCATTCATAGAGGCCCATGCGATTGTAAAACGGATTCAACGCCAAATCTATTGTACGGTAGTTTTACGTGCTCAAAACATGTTTGTTTGAATCCAATAATACTTTCTTTTTTTTTTTTTTTCCAAATTATTCAACAGTATCAACGCATTTTAGTTGGCAAGCAACTGTCTTGATTATTACAGGTTATCGTACGGTAAAGTATCAACAGGTGAGCCTGTATTCTTCTTATACTTAATTTGTAGCTAAGTTCTATAAAACATATCCATGTACAAATTACTTACATTTTATGGAGACTCGACGTTTCGAAACCTACTTGTCTGGTTTCCTAATCATGAGTGATGACTTGATCCAGCAACACTGGTGTTGTTTCTAGAAGATGTAGTGTTTCTAGAATTGTTCTGGATTAATTAATGGTCATAACTGTGACTGAGGTGGAATATAGACCTTAGCTACAAATTGAACATTGAACTATCCAAATGAACCTCTTCCAGAATCTTCTTATACTTATTTGGAATGAATCAAGAAACCAAATAAAATGGTCTTCGTATAAATAGCAAGCAATTTTCTTCTTTGATCCATAAACACGAGAAGAAACTTTAAATTGTCAATAACACGTTGAAAGAACAAACAAACCGGATAAATATACGGCTTCAAAACATGCATTATTTGACTGAATTATAGTAACTTGGGAGTGCAAAAAAGTAGTAATAATAAAAAGGGAATAAAAGAAATGTACGTGGCTGGGAAGGACGCTTTTATAAGATGTACTTAGTTTTATATTAGGTCAAAGAGAGAGAAATAAAAACGTGACTTCGTTGAAAGTACATGACATAGATAAAAGGCAAAAGAACATTTTCAATGTTTAAAAGCCAGACATGTGTTGAAAAAGATTGTTTTACATCATAACGTATGTATGCCTGAAGTAATACCATTCAAATTTCCTGACATTCAAGTTTACAGGAAATCACTAATAAATATAGACAAATACTCGTCTCTCTCATTGCTGTCATCAGATTTTCCTTTTTGCTGAACCAAAATGTAGTTAGTGCAGTGGTTCTCACTCGCTTCTCACCATTGCGGCTCGAGTTCAGTTCAACGAGTTGCCACATTTGAGTTTGGCTGCCGATCCATGCTCGTTCTCGCAGGTTTTCTCCGGGTGCACAGGTTTTCCTCCTGCATCTAAAATCGGACCCCTTCCCCCCGGTGGAGGGGGGGGGGGGGGCACTCGACTTTGGAAGTGACGGGGATGTGCGGACAGCAGTTCGAACCTAGGGATCTTTCGGTGAGAGCATAGACACCGAATAAGGGGGTATTTCAGTGAGAAGGTCCAAAAAGGGGTCTTTCCGTGAGACTGAGAAAATTCTGACCAAAAAGGGGTCACTCAGTGAGACTGGGAAAAATGTTGGGTCAAGATATGAAAGTTGATACAAAATTTTCAAACATTTTCAAAAAAATAATGAAAAAATGGGGTAATTCAAAGAGATTATCAGAAAATTTCCCAATTTGTTTTGAAAAATGGGGATCGTTTGGTGACAGAAAAACAAGGGGGTCATTGGGTGAGAGGGAGTTCAGTAAAACAAAAAAGGGGGTCATTTGGTGAGAGGGAGTTGAAAATGGGGGTCAATGTGGCTGCACATCCCCGTCACCCCTCTGAGCACTATTTGGTTTTGTATGGGTGACATTGTTCTCATACTTCGGAACATTATGTTGCATTAAGCATTCGTGAAATGTATACCCGGGTCTATACATGGTCATAATAGAGATTTGCGATTTCCAAACGCCGTGATCGTACGCCCGTCGATCTATTCAAAACCACTCTCCTGTATCGAAGCGAGGTCGCATTTTGCACCTTCGAAAAGAACGTGGAGACATCGTTTAAAATGCACAAATTTGTCCATTTCACATTATTGTAAAATATTATAAGATTTACATAGTATTATATTAGGTGAAAGATAGAGAGAGAAATAAAAACGTGACTTTGTTGAAAGCGCATGACGTAGATAAAGGCACAAGAACATTTTCAATGTTTAAAAGCCAGACATGTGTTGAAAAAGATTGTTTTACGTCATAGCGTATATATGCCTTAAGACCATTCAAATTTCCTAACATCCAAGTTTTCATGAAATCACTGATAAATCTAGACAAATACTCGTCTCTCTCATCGCTGTCATCAGATTTTCCTTTTTGCTGAAGCAAGGCTAATGAACATACGAAGGAAAGTCTAACTATTATTATGATCCTTTTTGTTTGTAAGAAATCATTGCAATAATAATAACAATAATAATAATAACAATAATAATAATAATAATAATAATAATAATAATAATAATAATAATAATAATAATAATAATAATAATAAGAAGAATAAAAAAATAATAATAACAATAAGGGATGATGTGCAAATTTGACTTTTTACGGCGTTACAACGGTTCATGAACGCGACTAATTTTCACCACGAAAAAGTATCATTTTGAAAATAAAGTCATGATATATGTATGTAGTGGTCCATAATCTACAGACATATTAGGTTGTTTGTAATTATAATATTTGGGAAGCGCTGTAAACAATCAATTTTAAGAGGCATTAACGTTATTATATAGATAATCATAAAAAAACATGTTTACGCCTCCAGAATATACCAGATTTTGGTTACAAACATTTGGTCACAAGAGAGCTGAATGCTGTATCCAAAATCGTTGGTTGACTATTAATGTACAGCCAATACATGTATTAACGTGCACGGTCCACGTGTCACGAATGTAACATCACAATATCTCTATTAATAAAAACAGGTTTACCTTGTGCGATATCCACACGACTGGTAGGCCCAATGTATAATAGGGTCAACAGTTTATGTTAAAACATGGTTAAAATGAGTAATTCTCTAGCGCTAACATTTCGCATACTGTTATAGATCAAAATGTACCTTCATACTTTACCAATGAAGTTTATAAGACTTTGGTTGCCTTGCCGCATATTTATAACATGTAATTGCAGAAAGCCCAATAGTAATAGGATTATACAATATGGTTAACCGTTTTACCTTACAAGACCTCTCACCACACTTACAGCTTAGGTGACCAAGGAAGATGCATCGCCTTTAGGTGTTCTTTACATGCATGGATATTATCACTGAATGGGTTAGAAATAAGGTAAGGGGTCATAGCTATGATGGTTATCTGACACTGGGTTTTATTTTTTACTCAACGAACAAATTAATTTCATACCAAATGCTATCATTTAAATTACATTTCATTAGCCATTCAATGAAAATGTATTATTCAAAATGACCAGAAAATGTCGGAAAAGTTATACAAAATCATCATTATATGTATTTAAACCCGGAACATCAGAATGGCAATGCACTTTCAATAAGCCACACCACAGCTGCCATTGAGATATAGTAGCATTTAGGGTTAGGGGTTTGTGTTAAGAGAAGAGCAATGATCTCATTAGTGCCTATTGTTAATTTCTTATCATCTTATCCATTAGGGGGTACTACACCCCTCGATAAATTTGTGTCTATTTTTTGCATTTTTCTCAAAAACTAATAACACAGTGGAAACAAAAGTTATGTATATTTATAGGGGCAAGGAATCCAATTACTACACTGGAATTTCAGTGACCCAAGACAAGCGGTTTGTTATTTATGATCAGAAATAAGGTACCACTAGGATGTACTTCATTTCCTATCATATATACTGAACCGCTTGTTCTTGTGGCACTGAAATTTCAGTGTAGTAATTGGATTCCTTGCCCCAATAGTATACATAACTTTTGTTACCAGTGTGTAATTATTTTTGAGAAAATGCAAAATATTCACAAATTACCACATGGGTGTAGTACCCCTTAATGATCATTTAGAGTACCTGTCCTTGGTCGTATTACTTAAAAAACAAAACAAAACTAGTGAGTGAAATGTTCCGCACTGATATCACGATATCTCAGCGTGGAGAAGTTGGCTCGAGATTAGAGATTAGAGATTTTTAGATTTAGATTTAGATTTAGATTTATTATTATCTTTTCACTCATTACATGATACAAGAATAATACATAAGAATAATACATTATAAAAGATATTAGGAATAATACATATATAATAAACTATGGAAATGCATAATACAACGATGAGTGAAGGAATTACAGTAAAGGCCCTAAGGCCTGTAGCTCTGTAACCCCTTGATACAGGTATATGGCATTTATTTGACATGGCAGCAGGTTGGTAGACAACAAAAATGCCGAGTCCAACCAACCAGCTGTCATGTCCATCAATGACATATCCTATGTTAACATTTAAGGAAAAACAAAGAAAAATAAAATGCACAATTAGACATTCGCAATTGAATAATTCAATACGTTGAATATAAAGTTTTTGAAATTCCTTATTTTGATGAATTTCGACCTAAAAACAACTCTTATGTATAGTTCAAGTCTCCTACAGTTTTTTGACACTATTTTTTTGACAAATTTTGGCCAAAATATTCAAAATTTTGGATGTTCGTTATTTGGCCAAATTTCGACCTAAAAACAACTCTTATGTATAGTTCAAGTCTTCTATAGTTTTTTGACACTATTTTTGGACATCCGAAAATTTTGAAATTTTTGGCTAAAATTTTAGAATGTCCAAAAATGTTGTAAAAATACTCGAGAACACTTGACCGATACATAAAAGTGGGTTTTAGGTCGAAATCCGCCCAAATAACGAAGTTTCAAAAATTTTGAAATTTTTGCGCCAAAATTTTTTGAAAGTCCAAAAACGGTCTCAAATGACTCCAGCACCCTTGATCGATGCAGAAAAACGATTAAAACTGTAATATTCAACGTAATAACGAATGTCTAATCTCTAATCTCGAGCCAACTTCACGTGCCGATATCTCACTCCTTGCTGACACAGTGGTGGTAGTGGGATAGTTTTCACATCCAGTCTCAATATCTCTTTACGTTCATCCCAGACAACTAGTCTTGACCTTTTAAACTCAAGTTTACCATCATGTTATTATTTGTCACGAGCATGGTGCTAGTCGATGCTTGTGTCAGTATTTTGCAAAGGAAATTAGAAAGCCAGTGTCGCGGTTTGAAAAACACACTTACTGTCATCTTAAACTGGACACATATCTATTCCTTGCATCTATTGTGTTTTCACGATTTAATTTTTTAAAGTGATGATAACATGTTACGATTATTAGCAATAGTATACCAATTTCTGAAAATTCTGTTTTTAAAGTTTTTACAAAACGATAAAATAATACGAATACAAATTGTCAGAAGTACACTCTCTCTGTACAGTGACTTCCAAAATAAGCATTGACATTTTAGAGAAATCGTACAATACATTTTTCTGTTTATACATTGAAACCCATTACTTTACTTAGCTTCCGAATACCGTTGACATTATCTATATACTTTATTTCATTAAAACGATAAATTCACTACCCCATGGGGTAATACCCCGCGGGTCGTTTTCCAAAATTATTACAAAAAATAAAACATCTTTCTGAGTGTTCAATAGTTCAATGTGAACGACCTCAGAGAATCGTTTTCAAATAATTATACCTCTACATTTGGAGCTTTATGTTCTTTTGCTTTTTAATACGACCGGTTTTGTCTTAATTCGTCAATCTTGTTTTCATTGCTTCAGTGCCCTTATGATATTTTAGATTATGCTAGAAGATGTTACAGGTTTTTAACTGAAACCTCTCTGCTATGTTTTGTTGTCTTTCCTTTTTTCCCTGGTTTACATTCTGTTTGTGTTGATCTCCCATGGCAAATAAGACTTCACGCGCAATTTGTTAATTCGCTGAACATGACAAATTATCTTAGTTTTTGATCAACAGCTATTGGCTATTATCTTTCAATACAACATTATTTGTTCGTATGTTGAGAAAACAAGAAAATGATCTGACTAGTTGAAATGTACATTTGATACTATTCACAGAGACAGTTATCAACAGTCTGTTAGACTCTCTAATTCTATATTCTCCAATAATATTGATGTGTAAAGAGAATGCATATAACATTCATCCATATTCCTACTATCATTTGCTTTCCAGGCTTTTTCGTTGTATTACACCCTTCAAGCTTACTTAATTGTCTCTTGCAGCACGAAATCGTCCGTCTGCAATAAACAAGATACTTGTGAAAAACCTATAACATATGCACAGGTCTCTCTGTCACACACACTCCTCTTTCTCTCTCCTGCTTCTCTCTCTCTTTGTCTTCCCTGTCACTCCCTCTCTCTCATTTCCTATTTGATATATTTTTCTCTCTCTAGTTTGATATTTAAATCCAAATTTTTTTTTGTTCTTTTTAACTGGATTTACATTTAGCATGTTTAGATTACGTTTGAATAAAACAATATTTTAATAGAAGGCTCTTCCTAAGGTTGGTTTAAACCCTGGAATTATGGACACTCTCACTATTGGGCCTCATAACTGCTAAATTGTTGGTCCACCTGTGAGGTTAGGCTAAAACATTCCGTGTCAGGTATTTGAATGTTTTTCAAATTTTCAATCTAATTGAAATAATTGAATTTCAATATCTGCGTTTCAATTTGTTTCCAGATCACAATTTTATAGATCTCCACGTTTCAAGATGCCAAGCCTTTAATGTAACTTGATGCAACATATAGTTGGCCGCAGTATAAGAGCAAGGCGACACCGGCAGTGGCAAAGCTACACTTACAAAGTCACTTGAATGTTGTTCATTTTAGCTTCTTTGGTTCTACTGCCTGTCCTTTATGGCTCAACCTCCATCTCGTAGTCCCATTTCCCTTACTTTTTGTAAACTGCCTTCTCAAATTCTATTAGTTCAACTCATTCCATGCTCTTCAACCCGAGCCTTCAATTAATCCATTCTTTTGTATGTAAGGTAAGCAACACAATGCCAAAGTATATCTCATGGACATATAGACCGATTTCGTCCATCGTAATAAACCAATACACACAGCAAGCCATGTATTTGTTGTTAGGGGGAATAAGAGACGTGAGTAAATCACTTGTACGTCTCTTACATCCGCTAAATTATTTCTTGAAATTAAAAGAAAATAGGTTACCCATTCTTATAGCATCAGGTATAAAGCTCAAAACTTTGTTGAACCAATTGAGAAGCTTCTGTACGAATCAATAACTATCATATTTGTGGGGTAAATGACACAGCGGTAATATTTGAATGTCCATTGATCAAAGATAAGCGTGCTTTGTTTTAGATTAACTCAACGTAAGAGGAGATTATGGCTTTCTGGGTTTGTGGTTTCATACAATAATTCAATAACTGCCATTTTGTAGGTAAATTTTCCCAGTACGTGATATTTGAATACATGAATACAAAAGCCACCTAAGTCCATGCGAAGTTATTTTGAGAGAAAAACCCGTGTATCATTTTAATTCCTTCAGTTAGATTTACCTGGTCAATATGGTAAGTTTTACGTGCAAATGAGTGGATTAACCTGTATTAGGTATGACGATTAGCATTTCAGGGACTTCGTGGGGTTCATTTTAAATTTTGGACTTAGAATCATATACAAAGACAACAATGTTAGAATGAGATCACCACTAGTAAGATAATACAAAATAAAGCACACAGGTATGTATAATGTTGATAAGCATTCTGCCATGTAATATAAACCACACACTTTCCTTTATTAAACCCATTTTTTGTTCAAAAGTCATTCTCTAGCAATGAATGTGTTACAAGTGGACTTTTATACATACTGGATTTCAATCAATGTGTTACAAGACTCAAATCATGGAATTGGGTGATTCTTTCATACATGCTATTTTTCACATGCCCAATAGACACAGAGAATGAATTTGAGTTGTTCTTTCATGCATATGACAGGCCTATGTATAGCAACAATTTCCCATGCATAACTCAATTTGGCCAAAGTAGGGAGTTAGGTGGCTTTTGTATTCATATATTCATTTGTATTTCCATTGATCACAACTTTATGTGATTTGCTTTATTTTCAGTTTATCCTTAACTCAACATATCAGGAGATCATGATCAATCAAGACGATTTACTAGTATTTAATCATTGATCGTCAGATGCAAGATTTGGGCAAAAAGATGTAACAAACAGATCTACATTGATTTTGTAAAACAATTCACAGATGCCTGACATAATTTAATTTGCAAACGGTAAATGTGAGAGTATCATGGACATCCTTATCATCGTTCCCCCCGAAAATATCAGATTTTGGCTTGGCTGGTGATATACGATTGGGTTTCTGAAAACTAGCCTCGAAATTATGCAAACTTGTTTTAAAATAATCCATGACCATCAGTAACTTTTTAAAATAAAAAACAAACGGTTTATGCAATTTAGCAACACATCGTTAATTTAACAACCATGATAACTGAAAAAAAACCCACTTTTAGCTGCGCACCCGTTATCCACTCTCATTTCTCTTTTATGTTGTAACGTATTAATCTAGATGTATTCACGTATTCCTCGCCACGAGCCCAATATGATAGATGAGCGTTGTATCCCTGAATTGACGTGCATTATTGAATTCTATCATTACCAATTCTAGATAACACCTTACTATGTTTCAAGTGGTTCTATGAGTAGGTATTAGAGGAGAGAGGTGTTTCCGAGAGTGTCATAAAGAATCTTAACGAGTGGTACTAAATGTGGCTTGTCAAATACTTGGCGGTGAATCTAGGAGACCGTGACGTCTATTTCTGTTTCAATAAATTTAGGCCAAGAGCGCTCCAAGGTCAAATATTAGCCCATTCAACACGTTCAAACAAGTTGCCTTTGGAGGACCATTATTGAGGTAAATATCGCCATGTTTGCGCTTCTCGGGTATTAGATATTATAGGATTTGAATATATAAATAATATCGCCCAGCCATGAGTACCGTTAAGTGATTGTATTAAATTGCCCATCCCTTGTGTTTCGAACATGTCAGATATCTGTGCAAACATATGTCTTTAACAGTATCCTGAAACGGAGTGGCTAAATGTATAAGCATCAATAATAAACATCTCAAAAAAAGTAACTAACCCCCCTTAAATAATGACCATTATTCAAAAAGGGCCATTGTATTACAAATCTGTAAAATGCGTTGGAAGCATAATTTATTTCTGCGCATTTTGACACCTCATTTGATACGATAGCCCTGAAAACAATAAAATACCGGTCAATTTAATGTAGTAAGGTCCAGATTTGAAAGTTGCACTTACATGTATACAAATTTTTACAATAAAAAAACACTCAGATATCATTACACATTGCAAAATCAATATCGTCAGCCTGCTACGATAACAAAATGCAAAAAATGGTTTAAGCATGCATTTAAACATATTTATTCACCAATCTTTGTATAAGAACAAAATGAGCCAAATTAAAGGAAATAATCGTAACTGATGCATGCTTGAACCATATTTTGTAGTTTGTTCTCAATTATTATTAGGCAATTATAGTAGCAGGGTAACAATATGTTGTTATATTTTTCTTTTTTAGTGGATTCGGGTTATAGTCTACTTGAAAAATACCTGAATACCTTGGCGGGCTTTGAAGTGGGCTTCTACATGACATGAAAACTCACCACGTTGTTGCACAATAATTCTATGGGATATTCTGGGAGAAACAAATACGCAACCCACTTTCCTCAATTGTTCCTCAATCGTTAATTTCGGTTGGGAAAGTCATTAACCAGGTTTGAATTCGTGACGTCGTAATAAAAACAAATACAAAATACAAGATAAGTTTATTTCCATAAAGTACACTTTAAAAAGAAATAACAATCACTAGTGGAAATTTTGGATGAGAAAACGGACATTTTGATGAGAATTTAATTTTCTCATTCTTTTGGATGAGAAACTTCCTGGTGTATCTGTCAATCATTATTGTCTTATTAAAACTGTTGAGAATTGCTAATCCCCGCAAAATAAACATTATTATTTTCTCATCCAAAAGAATGAGAAAATTAAATTCTCACCATTTTGGCCGTTTCTCATCAAAATGTCCGTTTTCTCATCCAAAACTTCCACTAGTGAATATGGTTAAACAAACGGATCCTGGAGCGATGGAAGAGATGGCCAAAAGGGCAAACATGAGGCCAGAAGTAGCCACCCTTTCAACAAAAGAAAGTTAACAACAAAAATCACAAAATACATGTATGAACAAACGTCAACAAACAAACGAGAACATGATATTTCACAGAATGCGTTCTGTAATGACTCTATAAGGTTGGTACAGGATGGGGTGGTCAGTGAATATAATTATCATTCATCGTTCAGTTGAAACTGCTTGGTAATCATGGATAAGGGTACGTAATAAGCCCAAACCTTTATTGTACCACATTGTGTCACCAAGATATAGGTCCAAGAGCAGCAGGAAACATGCAAGCACTGAAGCGCAATAACTTGAGTCCGACCTTAGCAACCTTTTTATGTTTTATAAAGCACGTCATCCAATAAACCATCAATACTGCACTATGACATCAAGTAAACTGATCTTTATACCCATGTTATTATGACATATGTACAAAAGCCTTTTTAAGAAATGCTTCACGCCTGGAGCATGCATCCCAAGAGGCCTGGTTACTTTTGCTCGTCTGTCCAAACCCAGCATCTGCGAACAACTGTCGAAACAGATACTGCGTTTTCCCTTGGGAGATCGTTGTTTTTTAATCAGTCTGCTGAAAACGTCAGAGTGTTGTATCAGCAAGTACACAGCAGAGCAGATGCTGTGCTCGGGACTGTGCTTGTTCGTGGGAGGCAAACATTTTGAAACAGTGTGCTTGCAATATACAATGTGGTATCTGCTAACAGATAATATACCGTATTGCGCTTTACTTGGTTGGACAATTTCTCGAATGTAACGGTATCCTCTGTGGAGTACACGTATTAATGTTATTGCCTCTTGTGAATATCAAATTCGTCCCATGGTCCCATGCACATCAAAAGAAACTCCTTTTGATGTGCGCGTGGACGGAGGAATAGGGAGTATATGAATTTTCCGAAGGGATAGATTATACAACCTTAAAATGCACAGATGGAATTACATTGCATCTTGTGAATACCAATGTCGTCCCATGCACATCAAAAGAAACTCCTTTTGATGTGCAAAAATGAACAGATGGAAAATTACAAGCACTATAAAAAATAGTCATATTATCGATTACTGTCATTATATTAGCTAAAAGGAAGAAAGCAGTTGTGTTGTAAAAACCTCCATGTGCCCTCCAACACTGACTAAAATGTGATATTTTACCCTCAGTATGTTTCTTTCGGTCATATAAATCAATTTCGTGATATTTCAGGGTCTACAAGCATACACAGAACTGATTTTTTTTTTTTTTTGTTAGATTTTCTGAATTAGTCAATGAGTCATTACTTTGTAAGTCAATGACCTGGATTTAACGAACGATCTGATTGGATAATAGCCGTTTACTTATCAATAGCTTCCAGTGATTCTATTCTATAAAATCTATGATATAATCAACAATCCCCATAATTCAACCTAGCCAAGTACATTCTTTTTTAATTTACACTCCCCGTGTGTGACTATAGACTGGACAATTCCATGCCGTTGATTACAAAACGTGCGATTTGAACGATTTTCTTTTTATTCCCCACAGTAGAGTAACTATTTGAACGCGTAGCAGCCATTCGACATTTACAAAGACAATTAAGTTGGGAAGATAAAGACATGCATGATTTTGAACACGTACATGTCTAAATGCATCGGCGAATCACACTTTTGGGCTAATAAGATGTTTTTAAATAGTTTTTTACAATCGGATTTGTGAGGTGCGTGTGCCTGACTAGCATTATCAAACCATGGCAATAATCATTTGACCTAATAAAGCATGCCGGTGCTACTCTCCAGAATCCCTGAAATATACAGAAAAAGTGGAATGTGGAAAACAGTATCAGGATTAATTAGCTCCAAGTCTGAAATCTAATCCAAGTCTGAAATCTAAAATATGAATGGGCTTGTTTTTTAACAGTTAACCAGTGTAACAATTGGCGGCGCCAAGGAATGGGACAATTGGGGCATTTGCCCCAACGTTGTGCTGTTGCCCCACTTTTACCCAGTCAAAATAAGAAATTTAATATTTGTCTCTCCCCGAAATTTTCTCCCCCACCCCCACCCCACCCCACCCAAAAAAATGGTACCACCATTGGTTCTAACTTACTATTCCCGTTTGTAAGTATCTCTTTCGTCCTTTTCAAAAATAAAAACATTCATCTGCATTGTTAACTCGCTTCGATGCTAGGATCTTTGTTCATTTCTTTTTCACAATAACCCGTTATGTTCAAAGGGGAACATACGTATGCCGCTGTTCGCTCATTATGATCTTTTCCTTGTGCCTTTGATTACAAATCTCCACCACACAATCGCGATTGTCACGTTCTCCAAACTCTGTTTTCTTCTTCAAATTAACTATATATGAAATGATACGCGTATTGGTCACATACTAGTTACGTATCGTTATTCACTTGCATGGCTCACATGCGACATTGTATGGCAAATATGAAAAAGAATGCCTGCATACATTCGGCAATATATTTCATATTTAAGGTGGCACGAATTGCACTACAGCCATTATTAAAATTGAAAGCCTTTGGTAGGGAAAATGAAATGAAGGTGCGTGAAAGTAAAGGTTTATGCCTGCATAGGCCGGTAGAGTGAAGCGTTCTTCCAGATTCCTGAATAACATATACCTCCACTGTGAGAGTATACTCTTAAGGGAACTGGAATGAGCGTTTTGAGCGTTTCGACAGTATTTTTTGTGGGACATGAGAGCACATCAGACCTATCGAATTGCATTCTGAATACGAAGAATGTCTTTCTGATATCAAATAATTTTGATTTTATGAAAATCACGATATAATACAAATTTTATGACAAATTAATAAAATTTGATATTTTCCACATTTTTGAGATATAACAGTCCTCGAAGTAAATTTTTATAAATTTAATCATATATTCTTAAAGTGTACGTAGCTGGGAGGAAAAGCCGACGATCAATTGAAAATTTTGACATTTCATATTGAAGATATGGATTTTTTTCCCAAAAGGACCTAATTTTTTCATCCCACCTACATACATACACATCAAATATAAATCATCAGATTTATAAAGTTTACTTCGAGTACTGTTGAATATCAAAAATATCAATTTTTAATGATTTGCCATAAAATGTGTATTACATTGCGAATTTCAAAAAATCAAAATTATTTGATATCAGAAGGACATTCTTCGTATTTAGAATGCAATTCGATAGGTCTGATGTGCTCTAATGTCCCACAATAAATACTGTCCAAACGTTGATACCCCTTCCCTTAATTGATGTGAAAAGTCAATAGAGATGACAGGTCTTGCCTACATACAAAACACAATGACATCGTGGTACCATCGGGGTTCGATCCCTCACGCACGATCATGAATCAGAGCACTTTCTGCACCATTGCATAACTCACTTGGTATATAGAACATACAAATGGAATAATCCATGACCAGTGAAAATGTAAAAAAAAATGTATTAAAAGAAATGATCACAGTCACGTCTCATTTTTGTTGCACTAGTAATTTATTACCGATAAAAAATATTTTTGTCGATTTCCCACTCCCGCTTATCAGATATTCGGCGCAGGCGGAATAAATATAGGGCCAACGAATTCACAAATTCTGTTGGCACAAAGAAGGCCATGTATTCATGATACTCCGGTCCCGTGATGGCTTTTGGAGGTCCTGCACACATGCACACCCCACCTACATGTATCACCCCATACTCACACCACACAAATACACGAGACATTGTTAACGTAAGAGCTAAGAAGTGGGATTAGAGAAGAAAATGACTCAACAACATCAATAACCTGCACCAATTCCGCAGAAAACAGATTTCACGTATATAAATCTCTGTACTTTTGAAATTTTAGTTTAAAGTCAAGCGCTTTAAGTGTTGTAGAGTGAGTAAGTAAGTGAGTGGTTATCATGAAAAACAGTTAAGACCAGCGTTGTGCCCTGTCTTACTATATTGATACCGGACTGCACACCGACTTCTTTTATAAGAATGACAAGGATTAAATAAGCCGGGAAATAAGCAAGTTGTCATTATAATCTTGTCTTTTCATGCAATGGTAAGGACAGCTCTACGCAGTTGAGAATAGATTATAATTGGATCTTAATCTTCACTTCTGGTTTTGTCTCTACAGGCCAGATGAATAGGATAATGCTGTCTTTTCTAGGTCATAACAGATTCAAATCAATTCGCTCAGCAACTTTAGAGAGCTTCTATCAAAAATGACCATTTATCTAAAGTACTCAACCAATAAGGCATGCTTGTCCTTATCATTTTGGGTGTTTCACTAGCAGTTCTCAACTGTTAATGGTCACGAAAAACATAAAACTCTTTAGAATCTGTCCAACACAATCAGAGCAACACAAATGCTGAACAACATGCTTAAAATCAGTAAAAAAATCTATCAAAGCGAAATGTGTTTAAATTCAAAATGGCTACTCCTGAGCCACTATTGCGCATGTTTTAATTTGCTTGAATGCACCTATAGATTCCTTAATAACAAAAAACAACCATACAGGCAAAACTCTCAAAATATAACTGTCAAAAAAGGCTTATTAAGGAATCGGATTGCATCAAATTGCATTATAAATACGAGGAATGCCCTCTGATATCAAATAATTTTTTTTTTAATTCGCGCTATAATACAAATTTTATGGCCATGAGTAGTGCATTTCACGAAGGAAGTCATGTGTTTGTTTCAAATGCAGTGAGCGGAAGGTGATATTTGATTTGCACTAGTGTAGATTTGCGCAAACAATCGTAGATTTGGTCTTTGTTCGTGTCGTTTTTTAACAGTTAAATACCAAAAGAGAACGAATTTAGCTAAATATTATGTAATCATATATAAGAAAATCAGTATGTACATATGTAAATCAAGGGACCAATATTTTGTACTTTGCAGACCAGAAGTATGATAGAGTTCAAAGTACGTTTTTATCAATATTGTAACGAGGTAATTAGGGAATTTGATGTCTTTGTGCACAATGCCTCTATGCACGATCACGAAATAGTCCCACTGAGCTGTATAATTACAACGGGAAGCAACGTGCAAATGACAGAAAGTCGGGGCATTCAATATATTAAACTGACAATAGTGCTGCATCGTATTAGATACCAGTTGAGATTCCCAATGACCTAGTAGAGCGTATGTATAAAAAAAGGTACTTTAAAGTACTGTCGAATTCGGTATTATGGTTTACTTTGTGGATGAGGCCATCAAAAACAACAAAGCTTATTGTTGGGAAAAAGTGTCTTCTGAAACATTTAAATCAACACAACAGTATTCAAGATGGGGAAGCTAGACCCATCCAATTACAGAGCATCCCAAGACCCTCTCCTCCTTGGATGTACGCTTAACTCCTTTTTTTTATTGTTATTAAAGAATTTGCCGAACCAGCACATCCTACATTATTAAATGTGCTAATGAAAATACCAAACGTGAAAGCAATCTGATCAAGACAAATTCTGACATCAAAATGAAGATAAAAGAAATTCGATTTGCGCTATCGACGCGAATTAGGCTGCCGAATTCGGAAACGTTGTTTAACGTATACTGTTGGTAGTAATTTACACTAACCATGCTAACAGAAGGAGTTATTTGCAATGTTTATGAGATAGACAGATTTTATGATCAAATTGACCTACATAATTGGTGATCGTCTGGTGGTGCAGTCGGACTATTTTATACAGAAAATCTCCCCAATAATAAGGGGATTATTGGGGAGCTCAATCGGCCATTTGGTTCTCAAGCGACAGCAAATCAAAGCGAGATAGACGACGCTAAAACATTTTACCTACAGCGATACATGCAATGTACTTCTTTTGTTTTTTTACTGTTTTTCACAGGGCAATTTTCAACAAAATTCAAAGATAAATGTTAATTATAATTAATTTTTAAAGCCATTTCCAATGTTAATGTTATTTAATTGTTAAAATTATTGGTAATGACTGATGGCAAGTGTTTAAATTTTTCTTAATCCATCATTACCGCAAATTTCTACCGATTTTAGTAATACGTACATTACATTTCATTTGTATATTATTGTTTTTCAAGGGGCAATTTTTAACAAATTCAAAGATAAATGCTAATTAGATATTAATTTGGCATTAATTTGTAACACAAATGTTGATTTTAATTGTTAAAATTCTTATCACAGTTAATAGTATGTTTTTAGAATAGAAAACTTGCATAATTGCCAATCGTTTTGCATATTTAGTGTTTCTAGACTTAAAAAGATGTTTTCTGCTCATTAAGATTTTACGCAGGTTGAGATGTTGCGCGCACCTTTTCTCAGTAACGCTAACCCGATCATTCTACAGTTTTGCAGCTATATGTCATTGGCATAATTATATATCTTGAATTAATCAGAGCCAATATTGAATTAAACCTTCGTAACCAAAAAAAACCGATCCAAAAATGTGGATTTTACAGTATTTAACGCATCAAAACGCACCGATTTGACCTTCTATCGATACGTGTCAGAGACCTACCTACCTCATTTGGTCAAAGTAAAGGTCTTTAAAAGACTGCGCGCAGACTGCCCCTTAAAATTACAAAAATGGCGTCCGTTTCCATAGCAACTACATATAAAATATAATTTTCCTGCATGCAATTTAAAAGTTTCATCAATATACACCATCCAACCAAATATGAAGTCCATAGGTTAAGTAATTTGGAAAATCACATTTACAAGTTCAGTCTCCCCTTAACTAGTAAATGGAAATAAACATGGAAAACTGGCTATTCTGACAAGACCCGTAGCGTGGGTGCAATGTACCCCTCTAAAAAGGGACAAGAAGGTCCACTTATGAAATGTGTTGTCAACTGACCACTCTCAGACATCCTGTTATCCTGTTAGATAGTACAAGTAGTATGACATGGTACATTTATATCTCGGGTACATTATAGAAAGTACAAAATTCATTAATATTATTTTTACGGTCAAATCGCGCGGGTGTAATTACTGCGTAAATACACGTCTAATGAGGGGTGACGTTTTTCTAATGTAAAATGCTAATTTGTACTTAGAATCGGGTAATTGTAGAACTAATTGTTTTCACGCAGATTTAATGAGTGGATGCATTAAGACTTTAGCAGTGGATAAAATACCCAGGGGAATCGGACAACTCAGAAGCCTGTAGGGGCGGATTCAGAATGGTCAATTAGAGCGTTTCTAAAATGGACTAATTTTGCATGATTTTGCATGATTTTAGGTTAAGAGAGCGGACCTCTACTTCTGGACACACCTGGGTTGGGCTTGGACGTATGTGAAGTTATTCAGGAACACTGAGAGCCGAAAGACTGTAAACATTGTCTCAGCTTCTACGGAGAATTTTGATTCCCTATACGTATGACAAAATTGTAATTATCTATATCATATCCTTGGAGCTATTTATATTACTGTAGCCGCCGAAAACATTAAGAATAAGTTGCAAGCAATTAGGCAAGTATTTTTCTAACAATATTATAAACTCAGTGGCGTACAAATTGTCAAGAAGGAAATTGAAATATCGTCCCGCTGGCCAGCTACCAAAATTATTTTAGCAGGTTAAGGGATCTAAAATGAGCGTTTATTGAGTTTCGACAGTATTTTTTGTGGGACATGAGAGCACCTCAGACCTATCGAATTGCATTCTGAATACGAAGCATGTCTTTCTGATATCAAATAATTTTCATTTTTGAAAATCACAATATAATACAAATTTTATGACAAATTATAAAATTTGATATTTTTCAAATTTTGATATATAACAGTCCTCGAAGTAAATTATATAAATCTAATGATATATTCTTAAAGTGCATGTAGCAGGGAGGAAAAGCCGACGGTCAATTGAAAATTTTGGCCTTTCATATTGAAGATATGGATTTTTTTAAAAAAAAAAACCTAATGATTTTTGGTTTTTTGGGGAAAAAAAATCCATATCTTCAATACGAAAGGTCAAAATTTTCAATTGATCGTCGGCTTTTCATCCCACCTACATACACTTTAAGTATAAATCATCAGATTTATAAAGTTTACTTCAAGTACTGTTAAATATCAAAAATATCAATTTTAATGATTTGCCATAAAATGTGTATTAAATTGCGAATTTCAAAAATCAAAATTATTTGATATCAGAATGACATTCTTCGTATTCAGAATGCAATTCGATATGTCTGATGTGCTCTAATGTCCCAAAATAAATACTGTCCAAACGTTCATACCCCAGCCCTTAATGGCGCAAAAATGTTTAATTATACGTAACATGACAGAATTGAGGACAATTGTAACCTAAACAGGCGAAAAGGAAGATGCACATCACGAAAGTTGCTCTATTTTGCTCCGTCATTTCAAGCCGAGGAGAAACTTTACTCCTACCCCCGCGGGCCCCACCCTTGTCGGGACGCAACTGGCGGGACTATGATGCTATGTCTCCCGTTTGTGAAACCTGACCATTTCCCTACTATAGTGGAAAAGATTTTATTTTATTAAATCTTATTTTGCCTGGAGTACAAAGCTCAATGTTCAACACTGTTTTCCAGTTTGGCCCAGCTAGGGGTCAAACAAAATACATATTAAGAAAATACCAAACAAAATACATAAGAAATACATTACAAAAATTGCACACCATGAAATTAGCACCATAAAATACCAAAATAGCACACCTGTGCTGTCCTACAATATCCGCAGGCTACATGGTCCATTATATGGAACAGATTTTTGATGATCACACCATTTTTTCAGTAAATCTTAGACATCTTAAATACTAAGTACCTGACCTTAGTTTGGTATGACGCTTTTTAATATTTGTATTAAAATGATATGAATTAAAGCTAAAAACTAGGTAAATATTAAAACTTACGTAAAAATGATAAAAGTGTAATATTTATCGACATTATCTCTAATAAATTACTGAGGTTGGCGAATTGCTAATGCTAAAAACTTTTACAGTTTACATTATTTCGGTTTTTTGCGCACCCCAATAAAACATCAAATTTTACGTTAAGGGTGTCAAATTATATTAATTAGTTTTAAAAGCACTGAAAGCTCCTGCGAGCTAAATATTTTCACACCAACACAATACACTAATGTTGACATAAGACTTTAATATGTCTGGTCATTTGTCTGAAGATCACATGCCTGCAATCCCAGGGACTGTGTATGAATACCTAATTGGCCAAATATCTTGAGCATTATCTTATTTACATGCGGTATAATGGTGACAACATATATTGAGGGCTCAGTTGTTTTTGTTGTAATATGTTAGTAGTCCTATAGGGCACGGTTGTTTGATGTATATAGAATTGGCTTCATTATTAACTAAATGCAAACTATAGATGGCGCTATTTATCCGAAATCATATTTCTAGGGCTAGATGTTATTTAGTGCAGGCCTTCAGGAAGACAAGTTTTGCCCAGAAGTCCATAGTGTTTTTCCCTTTATTCACTGTGTAGTCCTGGGGAGTATTCATACAGGGCAAATTTGGTTCACCATGTTTACTGTGTAGACTATGTTGGGGAGGGGATTGTTTTTTTAACTGTCAGTGTCCCGGGTCAGTGTATTCCTGCAGAAATTCTTTTACTGTATTAACAGGGCCGGATTTTCCATTGGGTCAGATGGGCCCGGGCCCAGGGCCTTCAATTTTTTTTTGAGTGCACATGCCTTTATCATTGTGAATTTGGGGTGGGGCCTCCAAATTTTGGCCTGGCCCAGGGCCTCCAAAAAGGTAAATCCGGCCCTGACTGTGTACTGTGTAGTCCTACGGGGGAGAAGATTTAACAGTAGTCCTATTTTTAATGACTGTTAAGTTGTACGAGGGACTTTTATTCTTTACCATATTTACAGGGATGGACTCCCCTGAAGCATTATCAGAAACTTAATCATCCAATGGTCATAACATGTAAAACTTACGAGCAATCAAATTCAAACTCTATGAATTTACGAATCGTGAAAGACGGGTGATCTTCAACAAGAAATGTCTTTAAAAAGACAATGCCACGGATGAAGACCATGTTTCATAATTTGCATTGATCATGTTGATAGTCCATGATATGCTGGTAATTTGTTTTATGTGTAAACTAATTACCGGATGGGACATATGGGTATTTATTGGTCAATACCACCAAGGATATAGGAAATACAAATTTACTCTTAAAATGTGTGCTATATTAAGTATATCTAATTCAGAATTGTATAACAAAAATCTCCATGCATATCAATCCAAGCAAGTTTCCTGACAATCCGACAATCAATATTCAGTTGACCTCAGATAACCTGGAATCTGTTCCCCACTGAAAGATGATAACACCAATCCAACAGCAGACCTCAGATGACCTTGACATGACCTTGAATATGTTTGGCGCTTAATGGTGATCACATCCACCACGTTTCATGAAATGCTCAATTGACCACATGCATATGACCTTGACATGACTTTAAATTATGGGCGCTCAATTGTAATAACATCAAGTAAAGTTTCACGACAATCTATGACATTTTTCGGGATTACATCTACCATGTTTCATGACAGTCCAAAAGACCATCAATAATGGGACATGCACCCTTCAACAACAAACCAAACATAGGAGCCAAGCTTTGTCAACTAACATGAATTCAATTTCATGCATAAGCAAATTAAGCAAATTCCCATGCTAATCTGGCAACAATAGCAGTATGAGCCCAAATTAAAGACATGAATTCCACCAACATTGGGTGTAATAAATAAAGTAATTAAAAGATAAGAGACCCACATAGCACCCAATTGGGCTATTTTTAAAGTGCAAATTCCGTATTATAGCCACTGCCGTGGCAAAAACATGCACATCGCACATATAAAAGGTCAATACACATGTACACACATAGAATGACCTTGGTGGTGGTTACACAACTCATTCTCCCTAATTTGATGGCAACATTCTAAATAAGGTATTGGAAATAGAAATAAGGCAATTTGTGTGCATAGTTTGACTTTTAAGAATACCATACAAGTAAAATAGTAAATGTCAAATTTGTTAGTAGATTACCGTGCAAATTACCAACAAGCTTTAGAGCTGATTAATACTATGAACACGTTCTATTTGCAGGTATGATGATTTGAGAATTGAATTTTATATCAACGATTATCTATAAAAAAAAAGCACTTTTCATCATGCTAATTTCAATTAAAGTAATGGCAAAAAAGAATTAAATCTCCGTTTAAAGGTCAATGAATTCTAGAATTTGTGATATGTACACACTTCTGTGGCTGTATCTGCTCTCCAAAGTAGTAAGCAGAGGGTAAAAAGTAGGAGGAAATGTGATTGAAAGTGAATGCGCATGGGCAGTAAAAATGCGTTTGGAAATATTGCAAAGTGGGTCGGTTCGTTAATAACGAATATTTACTTTTTTATTAAATAAGATTGAAAATGGTCAATTTGGCACATTCTGTTTGAGACCCCACTACATTCACAAGACGTGCACTCAGCCGTGAAAAAGGTGATTGTTTCAAATGTGATGTCACTGTAACGGAGAATAAAGTATATATCCATTGATATGCAATACGATATGAACATGTCACAAATAATCTGAGATATAGATGCTTGAAAAAACTTTCCAAACTTTTGTTGAGGCGTTTAGCACAGAATATACTATACTACCACCCTGTAGAATGCTAGTTGGTTCTGAGATGTGTACATCCACCCGAACGCGTTTTTATTTTTATACAACCATCATGGCCTCAATACGCTATTACCCTAAACCATAAACCTAACCCTAAACCCCAACCCTAGCTGTAATGGTTGGGGGTATTGCCGCCCATTATGGTTGCAGAACGAAATTAAGCCACCCGGATCATCCACCACTATAAACATTATTACTTGGTTTGTTGTTGAGTACTTAGAAGATGCCGTAATGTCGCAAGATTCTCGCGCTTGGGTGAAGGAAGAACATGACTTAGTAGTAGTGCGAGCCGTAACCCTCTTCCATGTGGGTTGTTGTCGAGTTCCTACGCGAAGATCATCAAACATGTAAATAACCTGTATACCTAAAATATCTATGACTGACAAAAATAGCTACATAATGCGCAGTCGATCATATCTTTTATGAATGCACTTTGGGTCGTTTCGACCTAGAATAATCAGATATATATAGACACAAATCCGATTCCACGCATTCCTACACCTCAATGGCATTGAAGTGGGCCATGCCACCTAAAATATGAAATGATGCAGGCTTTGCGGGAATTTTAAACTGTGTTTCATCACCCGTGTGACGAAAGGATGCTGAAAGTTTACAATGCAATACAATATAAGATTGATTTTGAAGCAGCGCTTTTCCACCCAATTGGACAGTTACAACAGCAGTTCGACCCCCAGTAATGGCGGAATGAATTCTGACCATCACCTGGCTCGTCGGATTAGTGTATAATTATGTTAAAATGGACAAATTATCAGCGTTTGAAGCAATGACCACTTTGTTTGTTCACGAATTAAACTTTCATTAACACCTGGCAGATGCGATTGTTTTATATCAAGCAGAATTTGTATTATTATAAGATTACTTTGTAGTAAAGTTTTGTACTTTTATTAAAACCGATTTCTATTATGTTTTCTGTTATTCTCATTTCCACCCAGTACCTCAACAGCGATCCATAAATCGAGCCATTTTATCCGCAATGAAACAGCACAGAGTAACTATGCAATTGCACGTAACCCTTGCGGCTTATCCGGACTTTCCCGACTTTTTCTCATATTTCAACTGCAAGAATTGCTATTAAATCTACTTTATTCAGGGCAAAAGCGCAACCTGGTACGGCTGCCGTGTTCATTTGTACTCCCCCCCCCCATTCCGTGGATATAGTACCTCTCTCCTGATTGCCAACTTGAATAGAACATCGTGAGACTTCACGCATTTATAGAGGCCCATGCGATTGTCGTAAGGTTTTGACAATAAAACGAATGTAGCTTTAGGCGATTATTAAAAGAGCTTGTTTTAAACCAATACTTCTAAAAAGATTTTGGTTATTTAAACGATTTAATACTATGTTCATATTTTTGTTTGTCTTGATTGTCTTGATTATCACTGTTATCGCTCTCTAAATTGACAACAAATGAACCTGTATTCTTCTTATATATATTTGGAATAAATCAAGAAACCAAACAAAAATGCTTTACAATATAAGCAATCAATTGTTTTCTTTAATCCATAATACGAGAACGAATTTTATTTCAAGTCACGTATAACACGTTGAAACGAAGTTGTGTCTCATACCCTGAATAATGGCGTCTCGCCACAAATAATATTATAAGTTAACAAACAATTTAATAAACATAATGTATTCAAATTTACATTAATATTTGAGTGAAATAATTGATTCATAGTGATTTAGTGCTAGTGCAAAAAGTCATGATAGTAATAACAAGGGAGTATAAAAAGAAATGTACGTGACTGCGGAGAACACGTTTGTAAGATTTATTATATTAGGGCAAAGAGAGAGGGAGAGAAATAAAAATGGGACTTCTTTGAAAGCACATGACAAAGATAAAAGGGACAAGAACATTTTCAATGTTTAAAAGCCATATAAATGATGAAAAAGATTGATTTACGTCATAAGGTGTGCTTTTTTAGTAATACCATTCAATTTTATGAAATCCAAGCTTACAGGAAAGCACTAATAAACATCTTGGGCCAAGTTCTTGACAAATACTCGTCTCTCTCATTCATATAATCAAATTTCCTCTTTTTATCAGTTTTTAAGTTAATTTTCAGCCAGGAAAAACACCAGGAATATGACGACATCAGAACATGAACGTGTTACAAAGACAACAAAGCATGTTCTTGTTTCTCAACCCTCCCAAGTAAGAATGCCGTTTCTGTGTTGGTAGTTACACGCTGATAATTTGCTTTGCATCGGGAAGGCAACAAACGTAAAAAGTACTTTCTAAGTCAGTAAAATGGCAGTGACAGTGAATTTTTTTTTAAACCGGTAAACTTGCTTTGAAAGCAGACTGGATCAAAATGAAACATACTTTCCAAGTCAAAATGTAGTATCTGATGTGTCTTTTATTAACAGATATTGCCCAATTCTGGTACAGGGTGTCCCAAAAGTCTCGATACCAATTTAAACGCTCATAACTCTAGTATACAGCAACCGACAACAAACATGAAGGTATCGTTGCGCAGAGAAAACTCGTGCCATCATTGAGTGGCTGGAACAGAAAGCCATTTCCACGGCGGCCCCTAGCCTGTCGCCCGCGTCTCTGGAAAAGAAATAGTACGCAAAGGAGACGTAGACAACAGAACACTTAAATTTCATCGACCTCGCTAACTGCGCCAAGTTCACATACGAGCAAGAACAAGAAGGTCCCTTCCTCGACACCCAGAAATTACCAGAAAACCGGATGGATCAGTGAAACTCTGCATCTAGTGAAAGAATACACACACTGACCAATATCTTTAGTTTTCTCCCACCACCCTTTTCTCCCACCACACATCAAAAGCTGGGAGTTGTTAGCACGCTGTTAGTCAGGAGTGACGCGTTTGTAACAGATGAAGCGGGCAAACAAAAAGAGAAGAATGATATCCGCGAAGCATTGACCACTTACGGCTATCCAGATTGGGCAATTATTACGAAAGTCAAACAAGACTGATCCACTCCTGAGACAAAACTTAGCTCAAAGCGAAAAGATGACAGTGAGAAAACCAAAGGCATGGTTGTGATTGTGAAGCCGCGTCGTACCATTCGAAGTATGCTCGTCCACCCTAAGGATCAACAAAAAGCGGAGGCCATCTACGATATCCCTGCGGTGACTACTCTGACTTTAAAGAGCACCAAAAAGAGGTGGAGATTTCAAATGGCGATATAAAGGTATAAAGATCGATCATCTTATTCAGGTAATCAATTGATAATCAATAATTACTCATTTGGTTTCAATCTCTTCACACAATACACATTGTATTAAAGGAAGGAAACTGGTGCATTTCATGACGTTTGTTTGTTTTGACGTCAATGAAATCTTACTTTGGCACTTTTGGGACTATTCCGAGAATTCTGCGTCACATTTCCTTTATAATAGAGTATGGTTGACCATTTAGCTGAAAAGCTTTAAATTGAAAAAAATAGGGCATTGTATTTTAAAGCAAGTTGCGAATCTAAGCTGTTTTGATCCGATGCATATCCAGTAAGATGGCTCTCTATAACCAAACAACAGCGTCAGACGCAAAATTTCCAAATCGTCCCACCGATCTGCTTCTAAAAAGAACATTACCGGGACAAATGTCCGAGCGCGTGAAAAATTTGCAATTTCAATGCTAAAATGGACAACGATCGCGCCTATTACAACGTTTTGGCCAATTTAGTCCTAGTATTTTGAGGCCGCTCAGGAGTTCTCGGGATCAATGCGCTCGACTCGCGTGCTGAAATTTTGTTAATGCGACATGGGCTGAAATGGAGTTAATTTGGGATCTAAAATAGACCAAAAGAACATGCAAAATATGTCGCCCGAGCAGAGGAGAAAGTTGCCACCCTGCCCAGGGAAATACTCCATTGGTGCTGAAGAATGTTGCGGTGCGGAGGGTGATGGGACGCGCACATATTGCGTCAATCTTGCAAAATCATTAATGTATTTGGTCTATTTCGTCCAATGAAGAAACCGTATGCACCTATCATGGACCACATCACCTAAACGCGCCTGGTCCAATAGACAGACCCAATAGGGTCTATGACCAACTTATCGTAGTTTTAACCCTTCTTTCTCTCACATGATGTAAAAGACACATCTCTTACTCTCACCCCTCTTTCACCTCTTCCACCTCTTTTCCTTTTTAAGGATCGCTAGGGTGTTGCACCCCTTCGGCTTGGGATCTGCACAAATACTCCAATTTGTCATTTTGATGGGCCGGAAATAAAGACAACGAAACATCGGAAAGTACTATGTACTTCACTATGAAAGTGTGTAGAAAATGACATGGACAAAAAGAGCAAACTTTCAGATCTGCTTGAATATATATTTTTGTTTGATAATCACTCGTCATTTTAAGAACAACTTTGCACAAGGAGAAAACATGTCATGCTTGTTTTCATTACGACACCCTTATGTAAAAAGTTGTGGGAAGAATAGGGTTCAATCATATTCGTATCGCCATTTGAAATCAAATCTTAATGGTTGGAAAAGTCGCTGTTCAACATGTTCAAAGTAGACAAATGAGTTGAGGTCTCATTTTACCGAGCAGTGGTACAGCCGCGTATTTAACTTCTATGTTTAGCCAAACTGCACTAGGCAGTGCCACAAGTATAGCCTAAAGTGAGAACACAGAACATCGAAATATCTATTAACAAGAAGACGCTGTTGTGTAACGTCACAGGTGCACATGGGGCACGTGCCGACAAATGTTAAAAACTAAGAAACTAAGAAAACACGAACTGAGAAGACGTGTACCATCAATGCTGGGTTGAAAACTAACTATCTACAGTCTGTCCAAGTACAAACCAAATCTGATGACGCGTGAAGAGCGTGGTGCGCTCAACAAGGCGCGCCAAAGAAGCATTTACACACGCATTGCACTGAAATAATTATTCTCATACCTCCAGTTTCCGAGGTCTATCTACAGTCTATGGACAGACTGTATTCACATTTGATTGACACCACCCCCTGTTATGCACCTAAATTTAGATTAAAATTTGATATACAATTACGTTATGGATATGGCTACATCATTCAGAGAACTTCCACCATGAACATTCGTGACTTTTAATCGGTTGATTGTTCGTTTCTCTACAATAGAAAACGGAAAAAATAAAAAGACTCCCTGCCCAGCAAACACAAAAACGTTTTAAAAACGTTTTAAATAAGTTATATTTTGGCTTTTGGTTTAGGTAAAAACGTTTTAATAACATTAATGATAACGTTTTAAAACGTTTTGTATGAAAACACACTACAACAATATTTTTAAATGTTTTCAAAAATGTTATTGTAAACTATTTTTGCAAACATTTTGCCAAATATTGTGTCAATACTTAAATAACATTATGTTAAAATATTTGAACCTAGCAAACACAGAAATGTTCTTAAAATGTTTTTTACTAAACCTTTTAATAACATTTAAATGTCGGGTTATATAAAGGTCATGAAAACGTTTTTAAAACATTATTAAAAATATTTTGGGCAAACATTTTTCGCAAAAATATTTTTTCAACCCCAAAATAACGGTCTGTTTAGAATGTTTTGTATCAAGTTTTCAAGAATGTTTTTGGAATGTTATTAAAACGTTTTTATACCCTTTGTATAACCCGACATTTAAACGTTTTCTGTAAAACATTTTTGTTTGCTGAGCAGTAGATTATCAAAAAATGTTTTTTAAAGTTATGAAAACGTTTTATACTCTTAATATACCCTTTATATAACCCGACATTTAAACGTTTTCTGACAACCTTTTATAACCTTTTGCGAATGATGTCGAAAACGTTTTGTGTTTGCTGGGTGGTTAACAGTTTCCAACCTAGGTGTAATCTGCGTTTTTATTTGACATTAATATCGACATCTTGGCAATAATGACCGTAAGTAACACGACAATTGTTTAATATACTACCCTCGTCTTCATCGATCACTTCAGGTAGAACAAGAGTGGCCTTTACAAGATAACCGGGTCATCTCTCATCACACATTTCTCATCAGGTATCATTAATTGTGTCAAGCAAAATGGATCGCCTGTTGAATGAATTGTATTCTTGCTCATATTAATCCGTTTTCAAAATTGGACATGTGGTTCTTGAGATATGATCATTGTCATGTTGCTAAAACCAATGAAGTACCAAAGAAATTGACAACTTCAGTTAGCTATGTATTGAACATTATTTGCAACAAGTGACTCATTTCGCTCGAATAGTGTTGGCAACCTGTTTCTGAATTCATTGTGAATGGTCCGATATTCTGATAAATAGGACTTTGATACATCAAGTATCCTTGCCCATTCTATTGCCTGATTGCCGGATGTTTATTAGATAAAGTTCATCATCACTGTTCATGGTGCAATTTACGGTAATACGAACTAATAAGCTCTTTTGATATGCGTTGACCATGGTTGATCATGATAGAATCAGTCAAAACATGTTGGTTTTAGAACATGTGGTACATAGCCCCGGACATTGGCCTTATTGATTGTTTTTGGTGCAGGGAGAGAAGAAGCGGGTTTTACACTGTTCTTTCGTCATCGCAAGTAGTTTATTCGGGTATCATCTCCATTGGAAATCGAACCTCTTACGATAATTCCGTACAACTTGTCCCAGAGTTAATCCTTTAGTTGCAGGTGCAGTGGACAGGGCCGGATTTACCCCCGGGGATTTACCAGTCAACTTTGTTACATATGATATTTGATCATATCTAAGTTAATTTTCGCAGGCAAGGGGCAGCCTGCGGTTCTTTTCAGGGTAACCAAATCGCCAGTAAAAAAGGACCACCTAATTATAAACGGTTCTTTTCGGAGCACTCATCTCTTAAGTAGATAACAGACAATTTACTCAGCGCGTAGTAACCAGCTTCATCTGATGGATCTAATACGCGATACAGTTTACTTGTCCAATTTCCTTCTTGAAAATAAAACACTCCCAAGAGTTTTATTCTGAAGAAATCTAGCGTTAATCCTGACAAAAACTTTACGTTTTTATACTTGTCCGACTGCAAACCTGTTGAATCTTCAATCTGTTACACTTTTGTTTAATGTCATGGTTATTTACAGCTGTAGCCAAAGTCAGGGCAATTTATTCGCTCTTGCTAGTAGTGCCAGCCAAGTATGGTTGCAGATGTAGGCACATTGCCTAATTTTTTCCCTTTCTCCCCCTTTTCCAACAGGGAAAATGTTCTCCTCGGAACAACCAAGCTTGTTACTACGCACCAGAGACATGCACGATTTGCATCTAATATTTTCTAAAAAGTATTCAATAACTGAATCTGACCTTAATACCTTGTCTTATATCAATCTTTCATTCTTTCATTTCATTCAATACTTTTTTAATGCGGTATTTGATATCAACCATCCATGTAATACACACTATTCAATCTACGTTGTTTAATGCCCGCTCGTGAGTATCTAATTTCACAAAGATTGTACTTCTATCTTATTCTTTGATAAATTTGAAACAATCGGAGGATTGCAAGTGCAGTTGGTGCCGTCGTGTTGTAAACTTGGGTAAGGCACTTTACCTCAATTGCATCTCTCTACCATATCTACCCAGAAGTGAAGTGGGAGCTGTTATTGAATATTGTCCATTCAGCGCCGTCCAAAGGTATGAGCATGCATTGGGCATTATATGGCAGCTAAAATATTATAACGCCAGCAGAATAAATGTAAAAGCGCTTTCAAGGCGCTGTATAAATGCCAACATTTTCTTTTTAAAAAGTTAAAACATCGTATCTATATATTTTTTTTACTCATCGTTCCTTCACATCGTCTTCTGATACTCACGAATTCTTGAATAGAAGAAACATTTGTTTTACAATTCTCCAATTCCCAACATTTCTCACGATTGACCACTCTTCAAGCACTAATCTGATTTTTGTAGGGCTTCTCAATATGAAAGATGGAAGCATTATTACATTAGGATCGGTACTGCCTGATACCTCCGTAAACATAGATATACAGCTTACCGGATAAAAGCAATAAACCACGCATTATGTGCAATAGATACCGTTTACAGAGACTACTGGCTTACAATAGAATTGACCGGTCTGTGTCTACTTTATTAAGGTACAGATTACAATAATCGGTCTATTTCTAGTAAATTATATTACTGGACCTGAATTGAGGCAAATAGGGAAGAACAAGAATAAAAATAATTATTATCCGCTCGATGAAGTTGTATCTGGTGATGAAAACATCTGTTGTATCTTGAATATTATTATACTTTTGCGCCATCAGTAGTAAAGAGAGTTTACTCTAAAATGTTCTCGAGTCATTTGAAAGGGCCCGCAACCTAAAGCGTCCGACTCATAGTTTGGGAATTATGATACAGTACATAGGAAACATTCCTAGACGACGGAACAGAAGGAAATGATAAACACTCATTGCCGTTAAATG